>NC_073254.2:175446250-175794375 GCF_029289425.2 Pan paniscus
ATAATCAGTCATATTGGGAATTTATTTGACACTGATTTAAAAAGATGTCAATTAAATCCAAAGAAGAATTTTGTAAATTAATCCACAGAAATATACAATAAACAAATTTCTACATCTTTAGAATTGAAACTCAAAGCTACAGGAGAAAATATTTGGTCTAAGTTCCCTGCTAATACAGTAATCCTCCTGCCACATTCCTGAGAGATGCTCATATTCCGATATTAAACTGCGGGGCACCTTGTTCCACTTAGGGGCAATTCTAAATATTAGACAATTTGTTCTCATGTCTTACTGAAATCTGTCTTCTGACAACTCTCATCTTTTGCCTTTCTGAGAAGCACATTCCAGATCTTTTTCCTTTTTGGCATCTCAGGCCTTTAAATAGTTGAACATAGCTATCACGACATCCCAGTTGTTCTTTTTTGGGCCCAAATTTCTCCATTTCTCCAGATTTTTAACAATCTGAATCAGCTTCATTTGCACAAATTCTTGTTTACCACATTTATGCAGCTATCCCTGCCTTGATTTAGACACAGCGTTTCTAATAATGAGGCTCAGAAAGTGATTTGTCTTGCCTGCATCCCTGTCCTGTGAGTCCTTGTTGGGTAGTTCAGCAGCACCCCACCCTACCCCATTAAGTTCCAGTCTCATCTCTCTGAACTGACTGCATTTGCTCCTCTAGCAAACACTTCCATTGCTATTTCTGTGGTAGGTGACCATTCTTATGTTGCTAATAATAATAGTAGCTAACTCTTTGAGCACTTACCGTGTGCTAAGTATTATGTTAAGTGTTTTTATGGACTGTTATGTTTGATCCTAAACAAAGCCATGAGTACTATTATTGTCATCTTCATTGTACAGATGAGGAAACTGAGGCAGTGTGTTACATACATTCTCCAAGATCACACACAAAGTTGGGCTTTGAACCCAGCTCCTCTCACAGTGTGGGCCCCAGCTCTGGGCAAAGGATAGCTGGAAACTCCATCAACTGAGAAATTCCTCTGTTTTCCTTCAGAAGGTCTAGCCTTTTGAAAGAGCTCAGATTCTCTCCCTTTTTCTTGGGTTTAGAGGAAGAGGTTTCCCTGTTCTTTTTTTGGGCTTGCTTCCCCTCCTGGGCATCTCACTCACAAATTCCAGGGGCTGGATTAAATTTGTCTGGGATCCAAAGCAGTAAAAAGATATAGTGCTCTCCCTAATATGATTTAATTCAAAATTAAAACAGTGGGGAACTGTAAAATCATCCAAGGAAGTCCAATAACATCCTGATTCTTTGTATGTTGAAGATTTAAACAAATTCTAGTTTTTTGGAAGGCTTTGCCACTAATACATATGCCTACACACATACAGAGGCAGAGGACGAAACAAATTAGTGAATGGAGGGAAGCGGCTCTGTTTATACAACTCATTTTTATCGAGCCCGTAATGACTTACTGAGTGACTGACAGTCAGGGCCTGTTCTAGGCCCTGGGGATGGTAAAGTGAAGCAAACAGAGCCCCTTTTCTCATAGAGCTTCCATTCTAGTGTGGAGAGATAGACAGTAAACAATCAAGCAAATATAAATATTTAACATGCCAGGTGGTGGTATGTACTATAAAGAAAAATAAAGTCAGCATGTGGCATCATGGCGATTGAGTGACTGCTGGGGGTTGTTTCATGTGCAGTGGGAAGCAAAGGCCTCACTAGAAGGGGACATTTGAACAGAGACCTGAAGGAAGAGAGGGAGCTGCCCAGCAGAGATGTGGGGAACAGCATTCCAGGTGGAGGGAACAGCAATGGCAAAGGCACTGAGGACTACATTCTCAGTGTGTGTGAACAACAAGAAAGCTGGAAGAGCTAAGCCCATGAGGGAGCAGGAGGTGGAACAGATGAGCCCAGGGAGGCCCTGGGGATCCTGTTGGAACTTGCAGCTGGCGATGCACTCCATAGGCAGAAAGCATGTCAGCTACTGAGTAACCAGTACCGAGTTCTTCTTGGGGGACTGGTTGAAATGCTATCTGGTTTGTGAAGGGGAAGGGTGGTTGATAGAACAGATAAGTGTATACACACAGGGCAGAAGCCAGTTAGCAAAAAGGATGAAAGCTTTTGCCTTGGCGATGCCAAGGGGAGAGCAGGGACCGAGAAAGCAGTTAGACACCATGGCCTGTGTGTGTGTGTGTGTGTGTGTGTGTATGTGTGTGTGCTGGGGGGGTTGGTGAGGGTGGGGGTGCTGTGCAGTGCATCTACTTTTATTTTTGATTTTAGTCATTTGCTCTGCACTCTGAACCTTAAAATTTTATTACATTGCTTCCTTTCCATTATAAAAAAGAAAATAGTCATGTGTTCTCATCTGATTTGGGGCTCTGGCTTGAGCAGATGATGTTTCTACTTGGCTTGGCATCATACCATTCTTCAGGACCCGTGTCTGAAAGGAAGCCTGTGACTCTTCCTACCCACTAAATACAACCAAGCCCAGGGTGCAGTTACAGCTCAGTAGCCTATGAAAACAGGGAGAGCAGGACAATAAGCTGACTACATTTTGTGTCTCAAATTTATTGTGGTACCTTGTTTGTCACCAATAAATATTTGTCAAACTAAATGAGATAAAGAATCCATATTGGCCCCAGGGCTTCATTAATTCTTTTGTCAAATCTTTCCTCTGTATGCACTGCATGTCAGACACTGTTGTAGGCACTGGAGATTCCGAGGAGGAAAGACAATGTCCGGCCCTCAGGAACTTCCATTTGAAGTGTCTCTACCGAGCTCCCTACCACAGTGCTCATGACAGTGGCTGCTTCTTGGTAGTTCCTGATACCCTCCAAGGATGGCAGAAGTAGGAATCTCTTGACGCTTCTTTTCAAATATGAAATTCTTCCAAAAATGTTTTTCTCATTTTTTTTTTGGTGTCCCTATTCTTCCAGAGCCCCAAATGTGTGCTTTGCATGCTTTTGGGTAACCCTGCATGAAGAGTGGGAATTGACCCGAAGCCATTGTTTACTGAACAGAGCTGAGGAGTGGTCATTTACTTTGGGACTTCTGTTATGTGCCCAGGCTTTTTCTTTTTCTTTCCTCCTCCTCCTCCTCCTTCTTTTTTTTTGAAACAAGGTCTCACTCTGTCACCCAGGCTGGAGTGCAGTGGCGCGATCTCGGCTCACTGCAACCTCTGCCTCCCAGGTTCAAGCAATTCTCCTGCCTCAGCCACCCAAATAGCTGGGATTACAGGCACGTGCCACCACACCCGGCTAATTTTTGTATTTTTAGTAGAGATGGGGTTTTGCCATGTTGGCCAGGCTGGCCTCAAACTCCTGACCTCAAGTGATCCGCCCGCCTTGGCTTCCCAAAGTGCTCGGATAACAGGCATGAGCCCAGACTTTTCTGAATAGAGTGATGCTGTGGGTTGAGTGTGTCCCCCATTGATATGTTAAAGTCCTAACCTCAGTACTTAGGACGTGACCTTATTTAGAAATAGGGTTGCAGACATAATGAATAAAGCTAAGATGAGGTCACGCTGGAGTGGTATGGGCCCTTATATCCAATATGACTTGGGTCTTTATAAGAAGAGGACACAGAAACATAGCATCCTTGTTATGAAGACCCGACTTTACAAATATAATAAAAAAAACTCAGACTGTGATAGAAAAAAATGCCCAGAGTTGTCTCACTCATTGCAGGCTGCATAGAAGTAACCAGGTGATGCTTTAGGACCTGGGAGAGAAACCTCCTTCCTGGATCACCCTCTCTTGGCTGAACATTAGTCTTTTTTTCTTTTTCTTTTTCTTTTTTTACAGGAACAGATGTGTGTCTCCTAGAAGTCTACAAAATTATACTTTTTACACACATTCTCAAATTTAAACACAGTCTCAAACTCACCATTTAATAAAGATATTGCTGAATCAGGTAGCATGTTGATACATTAAGATACTTTACTTTTTATAATACTGCAATTTATACATGAGAGAAATGGGCACGAACCTTGGCAGGCTCCAGGGCTCCTGGAGGGCCTGTCCCTCTGCCCCAAAGGCCTCCAGTAGCGCTGCCGTCCAGTCTCCTGCTGCCCGGATGTGCACGCTGAAAAAGTCTTCCTGGGGGGCAGAGGTAAGGGTGAAGGGGTGCCACTCCAGCGAAGATATGGCTGGGCACTGCACCAAGATGTACTGCCCTGGCGCCATTTTAAAGCCACGCTTTTTCATGTGAAGTTCCAGGACTCCAGAGGGGTGGCTTACCACCTATGTGAGAGCAAGAGAGTTGTTTGCCTTTGTCCTCAAAATAATAAATAAACACCTTTCATTCCATCAAAGGTGTTGAAAATTTTAGATCAGCTTGTTTCAGGTGTGATTTACATATCCCATCTGCTGTTAGCTCCCAAAGATATGTGCCATCGCTTTCACATCTGTGTTTGCAACTCCAGCAAGAATGATGCTCCTCTCCTTCAGAGGGTGGCATTTGAAATAGCTGCACCCAGGTGCAATTGGTGCCCAGCATGTGAGTTCATGTGTCCAACGGCCAGGCTTTCCACAGCACAGTCAACCAGACCCAAGACAGTAGAAGCTTGCATATTATTATGCTTAGGGTTATTAAAATAAGTCACCACATTATCTCTGTGTTTTTAACATCTAGGAACATTTTGTTACCTTTTTCAATGATCTGCATCTTTTCTCAATGTCTTGTGAATTAACCCTCTTATTTCTTCAGGCTAAGTGAAAAACAATCTTCAAACTCACTTCAAACTCGTTTCTTGTTTTGTTTTCTTTTTGGTTGAGTCTCATCCTGTGTCCTGACTCCGCTCTGAGTTTTAGATGTAGGGAAGCATTGGACATGGTTTCTAGTAGTGTTTATAAAAGCTTTATGACTTGCTGCTTATCAGAGGGAAAGAGCTAATTTCCCTTCTTAGATTTCAATCTTGTTTCCTGAAAAATCTCTCCAGGCCCTCCTGTCTTCTTTTGTGACAAGAGGTATAAGGGAACAAAATCTAGCATCTAGATACTGTGACAGTATTTTTCCGTTCAGAAGAGAATTTCACATCATTTTCATCATTGGTTCTAAGTTTTCCCTCTCCCTACTGGTATCTGTTCTGACATTGCTGTTAAATGGTCTCCCTAGTAACAGCTCGAGTAGGTTTCCAGAAGTTTTACAGTCTAGCTTTTGATACAGCCTGACATCCTTTGGTGCTTAACTTAAAAACAGCAACACAGAAACAGCTTAAAGCAGAAATAGGAAGCAATTTCTATACATCTGCTTTCATGAAGGCGGCTACAGAGATACAGGATTCTGTTAAAATTGTATTAGCAAAGTGGGATAGCCTTGGCTAATGGAGAGTTTCTTCTTGGACATTTCAAAAGCTGGGGGAGAGTATTTGGCACCTTTTCACTCTCCTAGGCATGCATTTTTTTGGTCTTGGTCTACCCCTTCCCATCTTCCTCCAGCAAGAGGTAAACATTGTGAGGATGTAGAGATGTGAGGATGGGGAGCAAGACTGAAAAATGCTATCAGGAGCATGCTGCTCATGAGGGTAGAACTCTATCTTCATCCTTCGTCTCCATTTTTCTTCCCCACAGTGGTCCCTCTTGCTCTGAACCTTATGGTGACTGTTTCCCTTTCCTCTGCTTGGTAGTCCCCAGTGAGAGTGTATAGATTTGAAAATGTTATTTGTTTGCAAAATTTGTGCCTTTACGTGGTGAAGAAGTGATTATCCTTCAAGTCACTATGACCCATGTAAAGCACACTCACTCCCCTTGCATTTCCCCCTAGAGAGAAAGCAAAATAAAGACAAAGCGGATCATTCCACTGCTGTACAATAAACCTTTATCAGAATTCTGTGTGCCGTCTGGAGCCCTGATCCCTGTCTTCGGCAAAATTAGTCACACTAAAAGATGCTCAGGATACAAGCAATTATTAGAACAGAAGATGAGCCTCTAAATTACAGACAGTTCTGCAATAAAAATGGCAAATTAAAAACTTGGGCTAATAAAAAATTTTCATCTACACTCAGGCTTTTATTCAGACATAAAGCTACATGCATACCTTGGTAATGACAACTTCTTGTTGAAATCGCCAGAACCTAATTATTCTTTCACATGCATACAAGACCACAGGGCCTAAAATCCATTTCCAAGCCTGAAGAGAGTAGCAGAGAGAGAGAGAAAAAGGAAATGAAAATAGAATCCAAATATTTTCAATTTGAACCAAATCAATATACAACATGATGGGGATTAGATATTTTTCCTTTAACTTTGGGCCAGTTATCAGCAACAAAGATGTCTCCTTGTATTATATACTATAACATTCAATTATTTATTGAAGTCTACAAGCTTATTTAAGAGATTAAACTCTTCTATATTGGTTTTTATGCTTACTTGATCAATGATGCCTTTATGTAATTAGAAATAATTGAATTTGCAAAGAAATAAAAAGCAGATTGATGTTTATATTACATATGATAGGGTCGTAAATGCTCCCAAACTCAAGCCAAAGTCAAAGCTACATTACTCACCCAACACAGGACATAAGAAATTACATTTTAAAATCTCAAATAGTAATTTTTTGGGCCAAGAATGCATCACAACTACAGGGTCTGCCTGAATAAACACAGAAACACACACACACACAGTTATTTGGAGTAAAATATAAAGTCAATTTCCTGGCACCTTAAATTTAAGTTTATCTAATCACAGCAAAAGGCTCAATAATTGTCTAGAGAATTGTGATGGTGAAAATGTCCATTTTAAATAAATCAGATGCTATGTTAACTTTCGATGAGTATAATGTGCATTACTGATTATCAATTTACCAGCAGGCTATTGTATCAGGAGCTCTGTACAACATAAGGTGTCTTCCTCAGTGAAAGGGAAGAAATGGGAAGTTACAATTTTTGAAGAGTTCTATTTGTACTGAACAATCCCATGAGGCATATGTATTATCTTGATTTTACAGAGGAAGGAGTTAAGACTCAGTCAGATCAACCAAATTGTCCAAGGTCATAAAGGGACGAAGGTGTTTGGTAGAGATGTGAACTCAGGTATGCCTGACTACCCAGCCTGAGTTCTTACCAGGACCCCGGCTACCTCCCATGTGCATTGCCATATTATCGTGGTCCTTTCTGTCCAGCGCTAAATTGATACTGAGGCTTGTTTTCCAAAACATTAGAAATTCATGAACTCATTGAATTTTAGGATATTGCATGCTCTTGGAAATCTACTCTAATTCTTTTTTTTCTTTTTAAAATTTTTATTGTTTTCAATAGACAAATAATAATTGTATATATTCACGAGGTACATAGTGATGTTTTGATACATACAATGTATCATGATAAGGTCAGGGTAAATTACTCTATCCATCATCTCAAACACTGATTATTTCTTTGTATTGGGAACATTCAATATCCTCTAATTCTTTTAGAATTAAAAGAAGGAAAATCCTGACATTCTGGGAATGGGTCTGAGTTGCCTGGAGAGTCCAAGGTGGACCAGAGATAGCCAGGGCTAGAACTCAAGCCTTTTCATATGTCCCTACACTTCCTCCTAGGTTTTCTAAATCCACCACCTTACTCCTTGAATAGTATCTGGGGGGCGCGCAGGAAGGATGTCTCGGTCTTCAGAACTCAGACATTCACCACCCCTCACCGATTGACTCATTACTCAGTGCTCCCTGACCAGTCACCTGGCTCCGTCTCTTCTGTTGATGGGTCACAAGTCTTTTAGCATTATTTTTACTTCCTTTGAGTCACCTTTCTCGTTTTGTCTATTGCTTTTTGTTGATTTCTGGGTCTCTTCGCGTGGTCCCTCTTCTCACCTACATCAACCCTCTCTGCTTTTTTTCCTGGGGGGGCTCTTGGCCTCATAAAAGCTAGATCTATGGGGGCAACACAAGGCAACACAATCTGACCCACTTATTTTTTCTGCCTCAGTAGGGCCCAGCAGTGTGTTCAGAACAGCAAAGAGAATAAACCTTTTGTCCCCCTATGCTGTGGATGAGGTGGTGAAGATGAACAGAGTAAGGGAAATCTAGGAAGCATCCCTGGGAAGGATGGGGTTGGACCGAGCAAAGGAATCCTTAGGTCTCTTATGCTTGAATGAACCAGAAAGCTTTTTGAGAATTGCTTTGGATGTTTACAGAAATGAGAGCAAGAATGCAGTTCTTTCTAAATGGGCTAAAAGAAATACTGGCAAAGACACTCAGTCTTCATATATTTTTACAAATAATCTTCCCCACCCATTTTAGAGAGTTTGGGGCATCACACACTTCATTTTGGTGATGTCAAATCAGACACGATCTCTGATATTTTCCACGTTGATAAAATGTAATGGATTATTTTTCTTTCCATGGTTCAGGTAGGAGAATATAAGCTATTAATCCCCGACTCCATCTCAATCTTAGTATATCCTTTGCTCCAGGAGGAAGTAGCCAGTGTCGTTACCTATGTTGTGCCTGGAGCCCCTGGAAGTCAGGGCCTGAGGGAGAGATGGCCAGGGATGAATATTAGGAAACTGTCCTTGCAGTGATACCCGGGACAGACAAGAGAGAATCAAGACAAGGAGGCCTTGATTCAGAGCAAGAGGGCCGTGTGTCAAGGCAGATGCTAGGCTGGGTGTCTGAAGACCTGGATTCTGGCCTTGGGGCCACCACCCCTCACTCTGTGCCACTAGGCACATCTTGAGATTTATTATGTTCATAACTTCCTGTTTTGTAAAATGGGAACTAGCTGGAGAAAATTGTTATTTAGTTCCCTCCAAGCTCTTAAACACTTTGGCTTTATTCACAGAGATAAGTAGAACGTTGGGGCTATGTACTTGTAGCTAGTGGCAGAGTGCTGACAAAATGGCGGTTATGGAAGCCAGAGACTTAGAGTGAATGCTGTGAATGGAGGAGAAAGTTCATGGCCACAGAGTTAGGGGCTCTGGTTCTTTAAGGTGGCTTTACTGGGAATGCTTTTTGTGACCATGGGTAAGACACTGAAACTGCTTGGACCTCAATTTCCTCAGCTATTAAATAATGGGGAAGAACTATTTAGTATCTAAGTTTCCTTAATGCTAAAATACTCCGTGGCTTCTTGGCTTTATTTTCTTCTGCTTCAAAAAATGCTCAAAAACTCACGCTACAGTGAGTATTTTATGATAGAAATAAAACGATGTTGATTCAAAAGCAGCAATAATGAAACTTGTTTCCTTCACTTTCACTCCTGGTTTTTCATTCCTACCAGAAAATAAGAACATGCTGGCTTTGATTTTATTTTATGTGTGTGTTTATGAATAGCCTCTTTTTCTAGACAATCAGATCTCCTGGGGCAGGTCCCACGTGTCTGAATCCTGTCTACTGCATTGCCAAGCAATGCACTTAGGCACTCAGTGAAAGTTCGCTGAATTGACTCTACCTCCATCAGGGCTTTCTCCTTTACCACTAACAGCTTTCCCTAGTAATTACAAAGTGTCAGCCTTATGGTTACGATGAGTTGATGCTGTAGTTAAATGACATAAAGTGCTTCTTTGGCCTAGGACGACCAGGCATCTTTTGAGACTGGATTGCATCAGCAGCAAACCAGGAATCTGGAGTCCTGTATTCGTCAGTGCATTTGGGCTGGAAAGGGAGACTGAGACAAGCTGCGAAGATGAACAGAGTAAGGGAAATGTAGGAAGCGTCCCTGGGGAGGATGGGGTTGGACCGAGCAAAGGAATCCTTAGGTCTCTTATGCTTGAATGAACCAGAAAGCTTTTTGAGAATTGCTTTGGGTGTTTACAGAAATGAGAGCAAGAATGCAGTTCTTTCTAAATGGGCTAAAAGAGATAGTGGCAAAGACACTCAGTCTTCATATATTTTTACAAATAATCTTCCTCACCCATTTTAGAGAGTTTGGGGCATCACACACTTCATTTTGGTGATGTCAAATCAGACCTGGTCTCTGATATTTTCCACGTAAGACAAGTAGGGGAGGAGGGACTGCCGGGTATAGTTGGTTTCTTTAATCAGTTCCATTTACACGAGGTGAGGTACAAAGCGTTATCTGTCCTAACACTGGGAACAGTGAAGCGCTGAAGGAGAAATGATACATATTCTATTGATCAGAGTACCGTGAAAACGCCCTGAGTTAAGAGAGGCAAGGGAGGAGAAATGGAGCTTTGTAGAGACCGAGTAGGTGTGGTGCAGTGAAGCGCAGGAACCCTTCCTTGTCCTTGGGATGCCTTTCGGATTCAGTGTCTATAAGACATCAGAGAGAATATCGTACAGTTCAGCCAAGCGGTAATTGCATAGCCCACACACGCTTTGAATCAGGATCCATTACAAATAATGGGAGAGAGTGACACCCTGAGTTTGGGTGTGCAAGGAAGTGGAGCAGGGGAGAGTTAGAGAGAGATGAGCAAGGCCCCCTCTTAATGATAATTAATGCCAGCAAACGCTGCTGGGAGCAGGCCCTGGTCTGTATTCATGAGGTGTGGGGGAGTATTGATTTTTTTATGGAGATGTTGTAGCTGAAAATTTTAGAGAGGTATTCATGTTCCTCATTAATATGCAGGTTGGATAGTGGCTACTGAGAGCTGAGTTTAAGACAGAGACAATCTATACCGGCCATTAAAAGAACCACAGTCTAACGGGCATATCTATTCCGGTTCTCTCGGTTTTAAACATTCCTCCTAGTACTTTCACCCTTAAAATCCAATGCTTAATTTAATATATTTGAGGGTTTTTTTTTAAACAACACAATCACTTATATTCTTCATATGTTGATGACTTAATTTCCTAAATCTTCATCATTTATATACTATTATACCCTGTTATTCCATGTTTTAAGTTATGTATTTTTGGACACTTATTTCCTCCTACTGTTTATCTGCCAGATGCATTTATTTTCTTTCAAGCATCACTTGGTTGTCCCAAAGATTTGCACTGTTCTAAGATACCAGAAGAGGCCAGATAGGAATATTACTTCTCTTTCCCTATGCTACCAACTGTTATGGTTACCACCTACCTGGGAAATCTGACTTTTCAGATCTGTGGACATTATCATCTACACACATTAATTAAGTATCTTCTTGGCTAACATCATCATTATTTCAGTTACAGGAGCTTAATTAGAACAAGAAGTAAATGCGTTTGACACACTAAGTTTTTGATCCCTAAAGTTGTCAAAAGAAAGAAGGCAAGCTTATAAAGAAGGCCTGAGCCTCATTTGGCTGTTCATTGACCTAGGTTTGAGCAGGGGTGCCAGTAATTCTCAGACTGGGATGGCAGTTATGCAGAGGACAGGTGGCTAAGGATGCAGGGAGCACAAAGAAGGATGGTGAGGCCCAAGGCTGACTCCTCCAGGGACATCATTGTGCTGTTATGAATTCCCACCATATCAGACACTAGTATTTAAAAGTAAGTAGAAGAATACATTTCAAAGCTGAACATAGTGCTTTTGGCAGTAAACCTCTTTAAAAATTATCTGTAACTTGATTTCTCCATTAGCACACTTAATAAAGAGTTGGCTTTGTCTAGTGGTGAAATGTGCTTTCTTTTTTCCAAGCCTGTAAAAGCTCTGTATTTTAACTGTGGTGACATTTATTTTTAAAAGCTCCTGGGTTCATTCTTACCGAGGGTTCCTTGCCAGAAAATTGAGGCACGGGGCATTGGGCCACTGTCTGCCATTCTGCATAGCGGTCTCTACAGAAGGTGATGTTGTGCAGAGAGAGACTGTCTTGGGTTTGGCCTCGAACAATCTGACTTGTTATTTAAGAAAAGCAAAACAAAACAAAAAGCAAAAAACATCAAACTGATTTTGAGCAGTCTTGTTCTCCCACAGGTATATATTCTACAGTGAGCTCTGAAATATCACTTCCAGTTCTTGAAACTCGGGCTGTCATTCATTTCCCCCAGCTTCTTTAAAAATAAGCATTTAAGAAGCTTCGAGTAACTTTGAAGATCCCAGAAAAGAAGGGCCCCTCTGTGGTATCCTGTGTTAAATTGAAAGTGTCTATATTAGAGAATTCATAATGAAGGGAAATTGTTTGAACACATCCTTTTGTAGACTGTTGAATTTAATTAGGTTTCATCTTGTTCTGATTGCTGATTTGGGCTAATTGGCTAACTTTGTACTATTTGGTTCTTTTGCAGATTTATTTAACTTCTACCCTCCTTGGGTTGTTTCTGAATGCTCAGAAGTCTTCAAGTGAAGAAGTCAAAAGAAGTGCCTGGAATAATGGTATTTTTTCCCCTAGTGACCACCAGCAAGCCAGTGTTTGACTCAGTCAAAATAGATCACAATGGAGTGTGTCTTCAAGACGGTATTGATACATTTAGGAATGGAAAGAGAAGGCAGTCTTAATGAGCGGAGCACTGGACGAAGAGTCCTATAATCCTGCTATATTATATTTGCGATGAGTGCACTCCTGACTGACCTTTGACAAGTAGCTTTGGTACAAGCTCCTAGGGCTCCTTCTTGGTGCACAGACAGCAAAGCCCAAGACATCAAGGTCAGGGAATCTGGGAATTGTTCAGTTCCTAGGTGTTTTTGAATAAAATGCATTGATCTGTTTTGAGAAACGTGCTACTCTAGACTGAGAAACCTTAGCATCACACAGACTTATGTCCTGGACAGCCTGTGGAGTGGTGTGGCCCCTGTTATATCACAGGGCATGGGAGGAGGGAGCAGTAATACGCCCTTGGAAACAGCCTGGTGTCAGCTAGAACTGACATCTTGGCTTTTGTCCCAGTCTGTTTTATGGAAGCCATCCAAACTTGATAACATCCCTCTGAGTTAGATAAGAAAAACTATCTGTAAATCTCCAATGTACAAATGATGCCCAGACATAGGCAGGGTGAATAGTAAGTGAGAGTCAGAGGAAAGATTCCAGATACTTTAACACTTTCATTCTCAGGCTGTAGGTAGCATTCCCCATAGTGTCTAAAAGAAGCCTCATATCATTCCACAAATGCTGTATCTTTTAAACATTTTAAATGTTTGAAATGTCTTCATCTATGCCATCCCATAATAGGAAGATTAGTGGGCCTTAACACATTCCAATAATCCTACTTTCACTTGGCACTTTGTGTAGAATTTGCAAATTGCTTTCGCTGTAAACAGTAGCTGTAGAATACTTCACACTGAGAAGATTAAATGAGGCCCTTATCCTAAAATAAGCTTTTCAACTAGGTTAAAATGACTAAAAATTTCATCTTATGAGATGTTATTTGGATATAAAAAATATCTCCAACGAAACACTGCCCATTGAAATTCTCTTGTGCTTCTACAATGCACCAGGGTGTGGATGTGGGGGACGTATGTTTAGGGGGGTAAGCACATCATGTCTGTGAATAGGGCTTCTAGACTCCCCTGAGTTATAGATAGCCTCATAAATGTGCTTCAGGGGTTAACAACCCCGGCGTTGGGGGCAGAATCAGCAGTAGAAAGGGAGGACTGACAGTCTCTGAGTTGGAACACACTGGGACTATACACACCATCCACCTTGCCCATCCCAAGTACAAAAAGGAATGTTGAGATTTCCACATTCAGAAGAGCCAATCCCAGAGACCTCTAGCTGAAAGAGAATGGAAAGCCTCTAGCCAGGCAGCAGAGTACGGGTGAATGTGGACTGACCCGGTTACTAAGGCTCAGCAGAGGCACAGGCAGTCTTTTAGGGTAAAATGCACCCTCAGGGGCACTTCTTCCTTGGAGAATGTGTTTCTGTCCACCAGCTGAGGGACCATGGGAGAAGTCTTAGGCACAGGCAGTGGCAGCGGCAGAACTGCCACCCACTTCCAGAAGTAGGGGGCTGAGAAGGCAGGAGCATTAAGGGTGAGGAGGGAGATTGGAGGGTTGTTGACTTGCGGAAGGGCAAATCCCAAAGCGTTGTCTGTGGGCCCTACATGGGACCCAGAGTCACCAAGGCAGGTGTGACTTCCTAGGCCATGCCACTCTGCAGCTATGCACTTGCTCTTCCAGGTCCGTGCAGAGTCGGAGGCCACCTCCGGGACAGGACCCTCCATGCTCAGCAGTGGCAATGGTGGGAGAATGAGGGGTGGAAGAGGGTATTCTGTGGTGCAGGAACAGAGGAGTTGCTGCTGGCAAGCCAAAAAGGGCGTTAACAACATTGCTGGCCACATTCTTGCTGGTGTTGAGGAAGGTTTAATTCCTAAAACGGAAGACTTGTTCTTCAGGGGCTTGCTAAATCAGAGTAAAGGTTTGATAGTCTCAAGACTGGTGTCCTGGATCTGACTCTGCTCTTTATTCATCATGGGACCTTGAGGGCATCACTTAACCCTCAGAACACCTTTTTCCTCTTTATGAAATGGGGACAGCAGCACCTTCTCTACATGACAGGACTGTTGTGGGGGTCAAGTTGATCATGTATATGAATGTGCTTTGAAAATTGTAAAATGGAAAAAAAGGCAATCAGTTTTTGAAATAATTAAAAGGGACAAGCTAGTTCACAGACAGCAATCGATTTATTAATTAATCGATTTATTAATGAATAAATCGATTTATTAACTAATTTATTTATTAATAATGGTCCAGGGCCATTTATTAATATTTAAAGGATTGAAAAGCATTATATTTGAGGGTGAATACATCATAGGCTATGCTAGCTTCCTGAAGAAGAAATGAACCGTATCAGGCAGGTATTGAATACCAGAACAGTGTTTTACGGGATGTCTGAGGAAAATGGGGTCCTAGAGGTCAAATGGGGAAACTGAGGCTCAGAGGACCTGAAGGGCTCACTCTGATAACTGGTGTCAGAGCTGGATCTGGACCCCACACCAGACTGCCCATGCCACACATTGTCCCTGCCTGAACAGTGGGTTTCCTAGTTGACGGTTTTGGTTAAGCAGAAGTGAAATCTTGGTGTCACAAATCTATATCCTGAGTAATCTCACATAAATTGGATGGCAGAACAGGTACTGAATGAAACATAGATCTACTGTCATCCTGCATTCATTAGAATTCCTGAATTTTATAAACATGCCAAGACTCACTAACAGAGTCAGCGAGGAAAAATAAATATAATACTTCACCATCTATGTAGCTTATTTTCAGTGTTACTGAAAAAGCGTTTGCCACAGTCAATGTGCTTTTCACACATTGTACGAGTCCTTTAGTCACCGCACGCCGGCTCCTTCATCTAAAGGACTTTCTAAGATTATTTTGGGACTCTCAGAGATAAAATCCTTGCAGAGGAGCGCAGTGTGGACTTACCCCGTCCCATGGATGGCCAGGCTGAGAAAGAAGACGATGAAAACATGGTGTGTGTACCAGAACAACTCATAGGAGGCCTGTCTGATGAACTCGGTTGACGAGGTCATGATCAAGACTAAAGCCAGAGAGATCACCAGACCGGTGACGCCCGCTATTGTCCTTAGCAATTCAGTGGTTGTGTTCTAAAAAAACAACAACAACAACAAAAAAAGAAACAAACAAAAAAAACACCTTGACATTAAATATCCTGGCATATATATATTTTTTTCATTTTTAGGACCAGTACTTGAGATTTCAAGCAGGGAGCCGTTCACAATGTTTCACTCAGAAGCGTGTTAGCCTCAGCGAGGATGCAGGCGCAACTCAAGAAGCGAGCTTCCTCTTCCACCCCCTTCCCATCAGCTTACGGTGGTTACTTGCTTTGCTAAAATTTCATAAAATACCATTTCATCAATCACATTTTTTTATTTGTATATATCATTTCACATCAAGGTTATTATACTGGAAAAAAACCCACATAAATAAATTAAAAAAAAAAAAAGCTGGGCATGGTGGTTTGAGCCCATAGTCTCAGCTACTCAGTAGGCTGAGATGGGAGGATCACTTGATCCCAGGAGTGTGAGGCTGCAACGAGCCGTGATGCTGCCTCTGCATTCCAGCCTGGGAGACAGAGTGAGACCCTGTGTCTAAAACAACAACAACAATAACAAAATGGGAAAAAAGAAAAAAAAATGTGATTATGTTGAATCGAAATTAGGGCAGCATGAAAAGAGCATTTTAAGATAAAATATTGCAAAATAAATCTGAGTTTTAAGTTTTTAATCTTCAAAATAACTATGTGGATCACCATGCTTAATTGCATTTTAACATTAATAAACACATTTTTTGAGAGGTCCCTTGGGGCGTTCCTAATAAAGCAGCTGCACACTCAGTTCCCCTGGTAGTTGTTCCTTGCTCTTGCTTTTTAATTGGAAAGACCATGACTTGCATTTCTTTCACGCCATCTCCGGGGGCCTGGAATAAGGCTTGGTAAATCCTAGGTGATCAATAAAGGTACAGCTATTCTTATCTGGTGGACACCGCTAAACGGCCAGAATTCTGACCTGTGAGTGCAAGGGACAGTAAAGTAGCCTTTTAGAATATGCATCACACAGCAGTTTATTTTCATTGTGAGTTTCCCATGTTCTTGCCAAGTCATTAGTATTCATACATTGTGTTACTTTCGTTGAGACGGCCACGAGCTCAATAAACTCACTATATCTTTTGTCAGTAAAATCTCATTAATTTGGGCGGCTTTGAGACCTGGAGGTAATTCGGACAGGGACTTCTTCATTGTTTATTTTTTCTTCATAGAGCAAAGAGTGGAAATAAAATTGAAAGGGGTATGTCTCAAACATTTAAAATATTTTCTTTTCAAGTACATTCAGGCATTTTAGAAATCCATTTACATCATATGATGTGCTAATTTCACATCATTCTTCCTTGCCTATTAAGGCAAATCGCCATGTCTCTGTTCTTGCAACACATTTATAGACTGGTTAGAGTTGCAATGTATCCTCCAAAACAATCCCACTGCATCTCTTAAAATGCTCTATAATGTACACTCTGTGTTATTGATACTCATCTCTCTCCAAATACCCTAAATTAGAGGGTTTCCTGAGCTTAATTAGTACTTACATAGTATATTGCTTCTAAAATTTTGAAATTACTGCATTGGTAGTAGCTTAATTATTTTGCTAGTAAAATATATAATCACATTGCTTGAAAAGTATTTTTAATAAATACTGTTTATTATATAGACTATGCAGGATGTCGAGATTTATTCTCGAGTGTGTGTAGCAATGGATTTTCCAGCGTCTTAGTGGGGAAAAACAGCAAACTCAGTAGGTGCCCAGACAAATGCTGTGATTCAATGGACGGACACAAAAGCATCCCCACTCGTTAGGGCAGCTGTAGTTCTGATTCGGAAGTGTGAAATTTTTGCTTCCAATAGCTGTCAGCTAAGAAAAGGTAGCTCAAGCCGAGCGCGGTGGCTCACGCCTGTAATCCCAGCACTTTGGGAGGCCGAGGTGGGTGGATCACGAGGTCAGGTGATCGAGACCATCCTGGCTAACACAGTGAAACCCCGTCTGTACTAAAAATAACAAAAATTAGCCGGGCGTGGTGGCGGGCGCCTGTAGTCCCAGCTACTCGGGAGGCTGAGGCAGGAGAATGGCGTGAACCCGGGAGGCGGAGCTTGCTGTGAGCTGAGATCGCGCCACTGCACTGTAGCCTGGGCGACAGAGCGAGACTCCGTCTCAAAAAAAAAAAAAAAGAATAAAAATAAAAAATAAAAGAAAAGGTAGCTCAACTAAACCTGATACATGGCCTGATATTGAAAATCATCTTAGGCTAATTAGGGGACATGACATGGAACAAGTGTCCCAAAACCAGATTTTCAGTTTTTGTTCTTTAAATAAGGCTGCATGGGGAAATGGTCACTTAAAGAGATGGCCTGGATAAGAATGGAGGGATTTTCATTGCTGAAGTGTATTGCCTTAGGGCTTTTCTTCGGCAATAAATACATTTTTAGTCTGGTCAACGTGCTGCACACATATACCAATATGGTGGTACATGGAAAAAAACTGAGATCAACCACAATGAAAGAGGTAGGGGTGAATTAAGGGAGACGACTGTCTTCATCTCGGAACATAGATTGCTGTGGCTATATTTTTGGTTTTCTTTTTGTTCCCCATAGCTGCTGACAGTCTGTGCACACAGGTAATTAGCATTAATGATGTCACTGGCCATGCAGGTCTCATTATGAAATTAGCTGCTTTGCCCAGTATCTGATTTGGCAAAGCAGCTATTCACATATGTGCCAATGTATGAGGCATTCGGAGAACAGATCCGGAAAACAATCTGCAGATTGAAAATGAAGACATCCAATTTATAATCTCTGTGCTTAGCTGGCACTTCACCTTCTTTATGAGTCTAACATCAGTGAAAAAATATCTAATCATGAACTGCTTTTAAAATGTTAAATTTTAAAATATTAGGAATTTAACAGGTTACTGCATTTTTAGTGTGTGTGTGTATATATATATAAATTAATTAGGTGACATATCTTTTTCTCCTTGCTCATAACTTCCCAGCAACATTAATGATAAAAAAAAACTTTAGAAAATGTGAAATTAAAAACAAATTCACATATAAATTCATTCTCCAGCTCTTTTATTAAAAGCTTTTCAATATAGCGTTCCTGATTAGAGGACTGGAAAAGGACGGATTTTTCAGGGGAGAAGCTTGTTAGCATGCAGGAACTCACTGTGGGGAAGGTCCGGACAGGGTTGAGGTAGCTCTCGTTAGGGGTGTTGCCCAGCTTGGAAAGTGCGACCAGAAGTCCCTGGGCCTCCTCGGACTGGCTCCAGTGGTAGCGTTCCAGGTTGAAGAAATGCGCCACGATGTGGATGGCTAGGACGAGGAGATGACACCAAACATGCACCCTGTGGCTTGCTTTCTCCCTAGTTACTAAAAAATACAGTGTCTCTGTGCTCAAGTTTCTCTGTTCTGGTTTTTGTAATCTCCAAGGAAAAGTGATGTATTTACACATCTTTCCCAGTGCTTTGAGTGGAGTGGATTGAATACTTCCAAAGATACTGTACAAAAATCTCCACATTTATTTAAGTTATATTAATAAATAAAGTAAATCTCAGTTCATCATAAAGTGTATAGTTATCATGGAAGTGGAATAAATGTTATGATATCTCAGCATAATTATATATGAAATAATTCTAAAAGAAATAATGATATATAACTTCTTAAGAAATCGGAAAGCATTATTCTAGAATACTGTACATTATACATGCTGATATGTATGTATATGATACTGTACAAAATCTCCACATTTATTTAAGTTATATTAATAAATAAAGTAAATCTCAGTTCATCGTAATTTAAAGTGTATAGTTATCATGGAAGTGGAATAAATGTTATGATAGCTCACGTAATTATATATGAAATAATTCTAAAAGAAACAAGTATATATAACTTCTTAAGAAATCAGAAAGCATTATTCTAGAATACTGTACATTATACATGCTGATATGTATGTATATGATGTAAATGATAGATACCAGGAGAGATATTGTTTTTCTTCTCTTTCAGCCACTCTATTTTCTGTTTATTCCTTTACACATTTTAGTATACAGTAGTCCCCCCAGTCTAAAGTTTCACTTTCTCCAGTTTCAGTTACCTGAGGTCAACCACAATCAGAAAATATTGAATGGAAAATTCCAGGAATAAGCAATTTGTGTTTTCCTCTGCATGCCATTCTGAGTAGCATGATGAAATCTCATGCCATCCCGCTCTGTCCCACCTGGGATGTGAATCATCCCCTTGTCCAGCATATCCAGTAGCCCTCTTGGTTATCAGATCAACTGTCACGGTGTCCCAGTGTTTGTGTGCGAGTCATCCTTATTTTACTTAAAAATGGCCTCAAAGCAGAAAAGTAGTGATGCTGGCAATTCGGCTACACCAAAGAGAAGCCATCAATGCTTCCTTTAAGTGAAAAGGTGAAAGTTCTCTACTTAATAAGGAAAGGAAAAAAACTGTATGTGGAAGTTGCTAAGATCTACGGTAAGAACAAATCTTCTATCTGAAATTGTGAAGAAGAAAAAAGACATTTGTGCTAGTTTCGCTGTCACACCTCAAACTGCAAAAGTTACAGCCACAATGCATGATAAGTGCTTATTTATGATGAAAAAAGCATTACATTTGTGGGTGGAAGACATGAAAAGGAACATGTTCTGATGGATGGCAGCCGGGGTCAGTACTATCCCGTTTCAGGCATCTGCTGTGGGTCTTGGAATGTATACCCCGCAGACAAGGAGGGACTACTCTATATGTATATATACCCCTGCACATACACATTCACACATAAATTTGCATGTGTTATTTCTGGTGGATTGAAATAAGCCATTATTTATGGAACTAAACATACCTTCTGTATATTCTTAAGAAGTAAATGGAGCTTTCTAATTCTGGGACTTGGTGGTGTCTAAATTCTAAATGAAGAGAACAAGCTTAAGAACACAGCATCGTCTGGCCTGAGGATTCTGTGTCTGATGCTGCTCTTTCCAAATCTGTTGGGAAGCCAGCAGTCACAGCTAGACAATGACATACCGATGCTTTTTCTGCAAGTGAAACTCACGCTGGGTGGCCAGTTGATAACTGCCATTGGGATCAGATTCGTGTGTGAAATGAGAATTCATTGCCCAGGGTATAGATAATTTCCCAGTTGATATCTTCTTTTCTTCTGCACCCACAGTGAGAAGTAGCAGGGCCTATGACTATCATACAGTCTATACAGGTTGTGAGTGAGTTACGGGATCCTCCGTGGTTGTACATTGTGGGTTGAGGTGTGGAAGAAGATGTGATGGGGAAAAAGAAACAGCAAGAACTTCTGAGAATATTCGTGTCATTTTGGTCCCTGTGGTCCTAGGAGCAGATTTATTTAGAAATGCTATCTTCTATGCAACCTCTTTTCTTTGTCACCTGAGTTCCTGCTATCACTCCCTTTTCTGATTTGCAAAATTTTCTACTCATGCCTTACAACTCACTTCAAAAGTTGACTTCTATCACACATTCTTCAATTTCACCAGCACAAATGATAGTATGACCATAGCATTTCTCAGATATTACTGTTGCAGTATCTATTTATCCCTGCACCCCTGATGAACTTTGACTTCTCAAGGATGGACTTTATTCATCCTTGAAACCTCAGCACCAGTTTGTATTTGACAATTATTTGCTTAGTGACAATGAGATTAAAGAAAGGTAGAAGGGGTAATGAAAGGGTTGGAAAATCAATCTATAAATACAACCTTGTTGGAGTAGTGTTTTTTCTGCTGACATATACATATATATATATATGCTATATATATATAATATATATATATTGCACATTTTTCTTTAGCCTTTAAGTTGAAAATCAAGTCAAATATACTTCAGGTTGAGGCTCACCCAAGAAGGCAAAGCACTCGATAGTGTTTCCGCATCGTGATGTTTACTGCCTCCTTATGGCTTCAGAGAGGTTAGCACCCACGAGGTACTATGTTTCCTCCCGAGGTGCTTTGTCAAAATATACAGCCGTGTCTATGAAGGGGCTGCCTTGTTTAGCCTCAGCATCCACAAAGCTGGAAAGGCTTATCTAGCAGGAGTCTTTTCCAATATGCTACATGCAAAATGGAAACTATTTGCTAAATTGAACACATTGTCCAGTATTCCTAATTGCTGTTTTCTGATAATTATCTCGACGTCTTTAAAAAGCAGGTAGTACATCTCATAGCAAACATATTGAATATTTACTATACAACAGACACTGTTGTAAATGCTGTAGGCATATTATCTGATTTAACCCTCCTCAGGTATCAGCCTTCTTCTCATTCGACAGACCAGTATTCAAAGAGTTAAGGAATTTGTTGTTGATTCGTGATGAAAGTGGTTTAGTGGTTTGCGTGACTCGGTGCCCCATCTTTTGACCATCAAGCTGTATTGCTTTGTTTGACTAATGAGCAATTATCATACCTGATTTTTAATTGAAAACTAGTTTTTTCTATGGGCTTAGATAAAACTCTGAATGGTTTACCTGGTGTCTTTAATCTAGAGTCCAACTGTTTCTAAGGCTTCTGGCTGATCACAACATTTGGAGTCCTCATTGTAGGTTGGTGTAAATGCTCCTTTTATATTCTGCCCCTTGACCCTTACTCCTCTCCTCCTAGCTTTCTTTAATTCTCTCTCCATACACTAGGGCACTCCAGACAGGGAGTGAAGCTGTTCCCAATTTACAGAAATAGAAACTGAGCTTCGGACCAAGTTAACTGATGTGTTTACCATTGCATAATCCATATATGATAGTCAGAAAGAGAAGGCAGGATACGTTTTTTATATTTTATAACTTTTTTTTGCAGGATAAGTTTTTATATTTTATAACTTTTTTTTTTTTTGAGACAGAGTCTCACTCTGTCACCCAGGCCAGAGTGCAATGGCGCGATCTCAGCTAACTGCAAACTCTGCCTCTCGGTTTCAAGCAATTCTTCTGCCTCAGCCTCTAAGTAGCTGGGATTACAGGCACGCGCCACCATGCCCAGCTAATTTTTAGTAGAGATGGGGTTTCATCATGCTGCCCAGGCTGGTCTCAAACTCCTGAGCTCAGGCAATCTGCCCTCCTTGGCCTCCCAAAGTGCTGGGATTACAGGCATGAGCCACCACGCCTGGCTTTATATTTTATAACGTTCTTCTTCCCTGTAATGAGTTGTTGATTGCAATTTGTTTTCTGTTAGATTGATTTCCACATGAGAATTTGACACTGTTAAACTAAATTTAAGTATGTTGATTGAATGAACAAAGATATTAAACTATTTACTTATTCTTGTTGCCAGGTCTCCCATAACAGAGCTGAAGAAACTAATGAAGGAGTACGAGAAAGCCCCAGATGGTTTTCAAGAGGCAGTTTCTGAGGGAATTTGTAAAAACTATTCTCTCCAGTATTTGTCACACACTTTAAAGTTCATGTCTTACATGTTCCCTTGCTCTCGCTACCTCCATTTTGTTTTCTTTCACAAGGTAGAACATACAAAGTGGAATATTTTATTTATCTCAGGCATTCTCAGAGAGAAAACTGCTTATGCCGATTTTGTTTGTCTAAACATTTTATTTTCCTCTTAGATCTGATCCTAATTTTACAGCAATCTTGGCTTGGAGCTAAAGATATACCAACCGCTAAATTCAGAATTGTTGTGACTTGATAGACACCAGGGGAGATACTATTTTTGTTCTTCTTTAGACATTATATTTTCTATTCCTTCCCTTCTACATTTTAGGCTTTTAAAAATATAAGTAGCCATGCTGTTTATGTTACAGGGACAAGGGCTACAGAGGTGGGATAAAACAGTGATATGGTTTGATTTCTCCCTCTCTTAGCCATCAATATCATTTCATGTTATTAGATTTGATATTAGTATGTAACAGAAAGAATACTGAAGAGGATACTTCTCAGTCACCTAACTTCTTTTAGGCCCTTTTTTCCCCATCTGTGAAATGGGTAGATTGTACTAAACAAGGTTATCTAAGCCCCCTTCCAGCTGTGTGGCTCCTGTGTCTTTCTCTGAAGTTAACTGGGAACATATTTATCATCTAAAAGGGATTTGTAGACCAATATGGAAGTAATGCAAACACAAAGCTCATGTTTTCATGTTTCCAAAGCCAACTCTGGCTTAATTGGGGCTCTTCAGTCTTGCAGTAAATCCAACGCCATTAGCTATGCGGGGCTGCTCTTCCTGGGCCTCTGTGGACTTTCTACAGTATGCACTTCTCTGCCCTTGGAGGACCGCAAGACACACATTTCCATAACCCACTCAATTGTGCCAGGCTAAAAGGTGCTATAGCTGGATCTTTCTACAATTTTGTGTTCTCCCCAAAGTACTTTTAAGAGAGCAGCAATTTTGGAAACACTACACATGCGCATTTAATTGGTATGTGGACTTCTGAGTTCAAATAAGGAGCTTTCCATTGAAGAGTGAACCAAAAAAAAAAAAAAAAAAATCATAAAGGCTACTATTAGAGCCAGTTGCCCTGAAAAAGTTCTTTTACCTTCCTTCTTTCATTTTATTTTTCAGGAGATCAAAGTGAGCATAATTGGGGGGAATCTTGGAAGTGTGGTCTGTCCTTGCTGTCTTTCTGCCTGCCTGTCAGTGATAACAGTCATTTTGGAGTTAGTCACCTCCTAATTAAGCAGCCTTCAGAAACAAGGACCCAGGGACAGATTCTGGCTCTGCTTCTGCAGCCAGAATTTGGCTGCAAACTTTTAAACCTGTGGTCTGATTTCTGTAGAAGGATCGTTGACTCTGGCACCCTATGTGTGCCACGCATTTGTAAATCACATTAAATCCTGTCAGGTAGGGCTGGGGATGCAGCTTCCCTGAAGCTCCCAGAGCCTCAGGGGGAACTGGTTAGGAGCAATCCTTGAGGGGTCAGGACTGAAGAGTTTGTGCCTTTAGGGCTATTCTCAAGCCTGGGTCTCCAAATCTTTATTTTCTGGGCACCCTTATTCTGTGCTCTCTCCTCTCACCCTGCCCTTGTTATGTTTATTGATGTTTGTAGACTAATTTTAGCAACTCATCAGGAGCTGCACTCGGCTAATTGTTCACTCCTGGAACCTGGCAGAAGCAAGCTGCCGACTCTGCCAGGGAGAGCTGCCTGGGTCACTATTTAGACACCCCTTGATGGAAGCTGGAGCGCAAAGTACTACTTTTCAATTGGAAGGGTCTTCAAGGTCTGCTGTGGACCAGGGACTCCAGAAAGATCTGCATTAATAAGAACGAAGAGGCTGTGAAACTATGATTTTTATACCCATGGGGTTATAGGTCCCTGAAAATGATTTATTAGTGGTTGAAGAATGCTCCGGCAGCTCTTATCATAGGCAGACAAGCAAGAAGGCAGGAAGCCAAAAGAAGAGTTCCTGTCACTGCATTTTCCGTGATGTCCTTGATTACAGATACCATTGTTTTCCTCTTCCCTCCTCCTCCCTCGCCTTCTTCCACCAGTCTCTAATTACATCCTTTAATGATTTGACCAATTAAAGCCTGCAGTTCAGCTTACAGGGGAATGCATGAGAAATTAGAGGTTGGCATGCAAACTTCGATGTGGTCGCACTTTTTCCAAGGTTACACACCTCTATTAAGCCAGCCGGCTATTTGAAATGCAGCATAATGGGCGATGCTAATAAAATAAGCGCAGGGACATTTTCAGCTGCTCCCAAGTGAATCTACCAGAAGAAGAAAATGTGAAAAGCAGAGGTGTTTGCATGAAACCAAGGCTTAGCATTTTTTTTCCTCCCAAAAGCGCAGTTGCCAGACGCATTTCTTCGTTCATGTGAAATGTAATAATTGCTTTGTCAGGGTTTGGGAGAAGCAGAGAGCTTTCTCCCCAGCCTCCTGCATTTGCAGGGAGTGGAAACACCGCAGCTCTGCTGGTTGCCATGGAGGAGTGGGATGAGGGGCACTTTGCTCTGGGTTGCAGTTCTGACCCTGCTGGGGAAGCCCCAGGAGATATCTGGGAGCCTGGCAAAGCAGTGGGGTTCAGGAGGAAGGGGGCCGGAGAGAATACTTGATTCTCTCCAGGGATATGTGAGGGAAAGAGGGAGAAAGAGCACCTGCTTTCTCTGGTTGCAGCAGAATGTGAATGTATTATCTTGGACAATTGACATTGTTTGAATCTTTTCCCTCCCCACACTCTGTTCAGTCCACCCCAGACTGCTCATGACTCCCTGAACAACTCATGCATATGTGTCCTGTACCATTCCCAGTGATTCCTTCAACCTCTCTTGCCTGCTGGCTCTCACTCATCCTCAGTTTTCACCAAATTTGTTGAGGACCTCTTGTGTGCCAGGGACCAGGGCAGCCAAGAGGCGTAAGGCACAGGCTCAGCCCTGGAGGTGATCAGCTTCTGGGGAATGAATTTCACTCTGTGGTAGAAAGTATGACCTTAGACCCCTCAGTGAAGTGGCTGCGTTGGGGGAGGTGGGCCAGGATATGAGTCCTGGGCATGGCCATGTCTCACCCATTTAGCACCATGAGGAGGACAGAGCATTTCAGGCAAAGGGGATCCCTGGACCAAAGGCACAGAATGCTTAGGAACTCCTAGGAGCTGGGTGTGCCCAAGGGGAAAAGCCAGGGGGATGTGGCAGGAGATAAGACTGTGGCAGGGGGCACAGGCAGGGGGCACACGCAAGGTCATTGGAGCCCTTGGTCAGGCTAAGGGCTTTGGATTTGATTTTATTTGCAATAGCAGCAAGTGAACAACCCTGTATTCTGCAAAATTCCAACTAACTCTCATCCTGACAATAATCTGCACATCTCATTGAAAATTTTTTTTTTTTTTGAGACAGAGTTTTGCTCTTATTGCCCAGGCTGGAGTACAATGGGGCATTCTCGGCTCACTGCAACCTCCACCTCCCGGGTTCAGGCGATTCTCCTTCCTCAGCCTCCCAAGTAGTTGGGATTACAGGCGTGAACCACCATACCTGGCTAATTTTTGCATTTTTAGTAGAGACAGGATTTCACCATGTTGGTCAGGCTGGTCTCCAACTCCTGACCTCAGGTGATCCACCCGCCCCGGCCTCCCAAAGTGCTGGGATTACAGGCGTGAGCCACCACGCCCGGCCTGTATTAGTATTCTATTAACTCCACAGAAGAAAGAGCATGAGGAACTTCTCAGATATCACACTACCAATCAGTAGCAGGGGTATAAAATAATTTGGTTACCTGATTTTAGTCAACAGCTGCTTATACTAAATTATACTCCATCCTAAAACAGCCCTGACCGCACTAGTTTCAGAAAGTTATAGCTGCTTTCAGGGTATCTTTAACACGGGGGATATTCATTATACGTTTCTAATGCATTGGTATTATTGATACACGATTACATATAAAGAAATGTACATGCCCAAAAGTTTAAGGAGAAAACTATTTCATAACACATTTTTCTTATTCTTTGCTTTCTTTTCTGTTGTGTTTTTTTTTCTTTTTGAGATGGGGTCTCACTGTGTTGCCCAGGCTGGAGTGCAGTGGCACAATTTTAGCTCCCTGCAACCTTCACCTCCTGGGCTCAAGCTATCCTCCCACCAAAGCCTCCCAAGTAGCTGGGACCATAGGCATGCACCACCACGCCCAGCTAATTTTTTTTGTATTTTTGGTAGAGACGGGCTTTCACTATGTTGCCCAGGCTGGTCTCGAACTTCTGAGCTCAAGCAATTCACCTGCCTCAGCCTCCCAAAGTGCTGGGATTATAGGCGTAAACCACCATGCCCGGCCTCTTTTCTGATGTCTTTTGATGCTGGCTGTTTTTTCCCCCCTTCTCTCTGTAATATCTTTAAAACTTTCTCTTAGAGTTCAAGTCGGTCTTAAAGCTATTGTATTGTGATAATATTCTTGCCATTTTACTGTGTTATGCAGAAATCAAGCTATTTAAGATTTTAAAGGAAGCCTGGAGATTCCTTGAATTGCTTCTGTGATGAGCCTATCAAGGAGCGATCTGGTCTCTGTTTGGACATCACCCATGATGGGGAATTCAGTATTCTTAGGGGAACTTCATTCTAATTTTAGATAATTTTCAAGGTCCGGAAAAGATTTCCATTCCTGAGCCAAAATTTCTTTCCCTGAGTCTTTATTCCTTCGTGCGTTCACTCATTCATGAACGGTTATTGGTGCCTATGCATACTCAGCACTATTGTGGGCCTTGGAATACAAAGATGAACCAGCCTTATTTCTTCCCCTTTATCCCTGAGCTGGTTTTCTCTAGGACACGATGTCTTTTTACCTTATTTCCTAACAAACCACAAAGACCTTTTACAAAGCAGTTCTCAGGTTGGTTTAATCCAGCGTTGAAGACAATCAGTGGGAGCATCTTCCCCTCATGTCTCACTGCACACCCAAAGTTGTGTTAATTGGCACTCGGGCACCGTCTGTCATGTCTTGTTGCTTAATTAAATTCACATTTGTTTTGAGTGTTCCTTTTACTCTGCTTTTTTTTTATGCATGAGAGGATAAAAACAAATGAGGAAAACATTTTATAGTTAAATTAGTTTGAGAGAAATAGTCCTGAATCATAACTCTTTATCGCTCAGATAGCCTTTTATTTCAATGTCTTTGTTTTCCAGCAAAACCACAAGCTGGTTGATGACTGCTCCTCCTCCTTTCTTCCTCATCAGAGTTTAACCTTGGCCTTGGGTGCTAATTTCTAGTGCCTTCCTCTTGAATTAGAAATATAATAATAGCAATAACACTTTATATGCCGATAAAGCTTCATGTCTTTTCAACACCCTTTTATGTCCATTACCTCACTATGATTCAGAACTTTGCTCATATGATCTTTCTTTTCTTTTTTCTTTTTTATTGCCCACAATACTATTTGACAGTCATTTGCCTACGACTGTGAATGAGATTTTGAACAGAGGTCAATTTTATTTCCAAAGTGAATTATATTGAATAACAAAGTGTCCCTTTTTCAAGTAAGTATTTATTATTGTATTATTAACAAGCTTAACTATTCACAAATGAAGTTTCACCAACTTTTCTTTGACCAGTTGAGGTCTTGGTAGGGGAAAACTTATAGGTAAGTATAAATTGAAAATGTAAAAACCCATTTGTATAAGGTTTACAGGGTCAGATAAAGGGCAAAGTTTTCTTTTACCTGAGGGTGAGACTTGGGGAAGGCAGAGTTAAAACAAAACTATGAAGTTAGGCATCAGATATTGTAAAATCCATTGAGCAATTAATAAGTACTTACTTGCATTAACAGCTATCCCATAGGCGACCAGTTTGTGAAATCTGAGGTTTTTGTCTAATTGCCTCCTCCACGGTCCTCCACAGCACTAGAGTAACAAAAAAATATGCCTGATTTATGGAAAAATTGCAATGAAAACAATCTCATGAAAGTTAAGAGAGTAGGACTCAGGCTCTGCCTCTAAACTGCTTAAAGTGGGGCTATGTGTCACAAAAGTTAATGGCCATTAGTCAAACAGGCAAATCAAAAGGTTATTAGTTGCTTTGCTGAACTCTCAACTCAAAAATGATTGACTTATTAGTTCTCTGTTTATAATTCAAAACTCTTGAATAAGCCTGCCAAAATACATGCCTCACTCAGCTTCTTTGTTTAAAAATTTAAGGTAATAGCCATCATCCTCATTCATGTGTTTTAGGTAGTCTGCAAATTATTCCTACATATACAAAGGCAAATATGCATCTATATATAAATATTCATAAAATCATGATGATGATTATACAGGCATACCTCGGAGATATTGTGGGTTTGATTTCAGACCACTGCAATAAAGCAAATATTGCAATAAAGCAAGTCACACAAAAGTTTTGATTTCCCAGTGCATATAAAAGTTATATTTATACCATCCTGTAGTCTATTAAGTGTGCAATAGCATTATGTCTAAAAAAAGTACATGCTTTAATTAAAAAATACTTCATTGCTAAAAAATGCTGACACAGAGACACAAAGTGAGCACATGGTATTGGAAAAAATGGCGCTAGTATACTCGCTCCACACAGGGTTGCCAGAAGTCTTCAATTTGTAAAAACCATAGTATCTGAGAAGAACAATAAGGGGAAGTGCAATAAAATGAGGGATGCCTGCATAATACAGTATTTTACCTGGTAAAAGTTTTTGAAGGTCTCATTCTCTGCATGCTATTTTGTTTGACAGGAAGCACAGGTAAGTTCCCAACACAGTGAAATCAATGTAATTGAGAAATATCCCATTATGTTTGGTAGAGGTTAAAATCTACATAATAAAATCTATGTACTGTGATTATGCTTTTGTGGGTGAGAACCCAGAGAGATGTTTCCTGGTGGCGTTTGTCTCAAAAGCTTATTTGTCTTCTTTCAATCAGAAACAATGATGGTTCCAGCTATTATAATGCTTCCATCTTCATGGGGCAAATATATCCGGAAACTGTTGAGCAATGAGTTGAGTGTCATGTAGGAAATCAATGGCAACAGCCAAAGCCAAATCAGATAGATGTACTGATTACCGTTTTTCTGTCTTAGCCTTTCTGTTATCTCTAACAAAGAAACCCAAGTTTAAATAGAATGACTGAGGATTTCATACTAAAGTACATTTTTTTCAATGGCACTTATGTGAGGAAGTCGTAACAGTTGAGATTATTTCAGATATTTTAGTACTTACAATACTTGTTCCTCTTATGAATGAAATAAGGTTTCGACTGACAGGTATTAGAATTAGCATGCAGTTAAAATTCAGGCACAGTGCGGACGCTCGTGCCCAAGCCAGTGTTGACTGTCCACATGTAAAGACATAAAAAAGAGATTCAGGGAAAACAAGGATCCAGGGAAAATAAAATGCATTTTGTTTTCTGAAAAAATAATGTTTAATCATAAACTGTACTTACACCCAAAATAACTCGTGTGTAATGGAAAGACTCCTCCTCTTCATACCAGTAGAACGTGTCAATAAACAGATAAAAATTTATTCCCAGCCATGAGAGCTAGAGTAGAAAGGAAAGAGAATCAATGATTACTACCTTCAAGCTTTTTCTCTATTCAAAATCACTTGGGGTTCTTCTTTTAAAGTGGAATGAAGAGCTTCTCAATATTAATCAGAATTACTCCACATATTTATTTCTCATAGATTAGTTTTTAATAGGATTATAATGGTAATACATTATTACCTTTATTAAAAAGATTTTAAACACATATGAGTCAACTTTAAGTGATTTAATGAAACTACAAAACCTTCTTAATCAACGTTGCTTGACAATGATGTCAAGAAGGAAGAAATCTTTAAAAACAACTCTGAGAGTTCTCTAGAAAAGTTCCAATTTCATAGTCTAATTCAAAGACTTCATTTGATTTAGAGAAACACTCATACATTATGCAAAAACAAACTACTTGACTTTAAAAATAATTAAAAATGAGCTCAATCGGAAAACAACTTTGCATGATTCTATAAGGGGAAATTAAATACATCTACTGAATGTTTTCTAACAAGTTTTAGTCTTTTAACTAGAGTAATACTTCAAGCTATTTAGCGTTCCTATACAAGTTTTCCTAAAAATCAAAGACTATTCAATCTATATATTTAAAGTTGAATAACAAAAATGATACTTACTACTAATATGGTGGAGAGACCCTCATTCAAAAGCCAGCACCCCATCATGATACTTGTTGCTCTTCGGCTGTCAGCAAATTTCTTCTCCCTCACCTGTGTCTGGATGTTGGGTCGTTAGTAAGGGCTTCCCTAGTAAATTATTTTGTCTTTGTGTCATAGGAAGCACCTACAGGGAGCAGCTCTCGAGGAATTTCTAATTAAGGACTTCTTGCCGAAGGCACATCACCACACTGACATGCCTCATGACCTGGGTAAATACAAGGCAAGTCTCTGTCTAATGATTCCTTTCGTCAGAGATTTTATAAGAAAAGAAAGCTGGTTTTACTAAATTGTCCTCATGTACTTTATACCTGTTCATTTTCTACATGATTGCAGTCAAGATGACAATAAGTCTTTATGTAAATCTGAGAAATAACCTAAGTGCTGAAGGCTGCATATAGCAAAGCTCTTTCTCTATTTGTTATTTTTTCCACTTTTTTTTTTTTTTTTGAGACAGAATCTTGCTGTTTTACCCAGGCTGGAGTGAAGTGGTACGATCTGGGCTCACTGCAACCTCTGCCCCCTGGGTTTAACGGATTCTTCTGCCTCAGCCTCCTGGGTAGTTGGGATTACAGGTGTGCACCATCATGCCCGGCTAATTTTTGCATTTTTAGTAGTGACGGGGTTTTGCCATGTTGGCCAGGCTGGTCTGGAACTCCTGACCTCAGGTGATCCACCTGCCTTGAATTCCCAAAGTGCTGGGATTACAGGCGTGAGCCACCGCAACCAGCCATATTTTTTCCACTTCTTTAATTCCTTTTCCCCTCTTTCAAAAAAGCTCTCTATAGAAGACAAAGAGTGTGGGCTAAATGAACATGAATTAAACCGTCTTTCAGAAGATGGTGGAAAGAGATTCTAAAAAACATAAGATAGAAAACTCTCATATACATCTAAAAGTGTGACTATAAAAAATGAACTTTTTTGTGGGACTGATGTAATACGTGCCATTAATCACACTTGGTGCACCCATGAGGCAAGTGCAAATATCCTTTCATACTCCAGTCACCCCAGGAGTGGCTGCACGGGAAGCCTCGTCTATCTCTGATTTTGTGTAAGTCATAGTTGTTCAATATAGTGACCATAATTCTACTCTGCTAGGCAAAATTGTCCTAATTGAAGCAATTTTCTGGCTGGTTTTGGCCCAAATATTTCCTTTAAATTTTTTAGACAAGATGAAAATAGGAGGAGAATCAATTTTGGAAAATCAAATCTCTCCTGTTAAAAACCTGGTAAGAGTAAGAATTGTGAATATTCATTTATCTTTATTTACCCAGGTACTATTAGGTTAAGGACTTTTCAAGTATTGTCAGTTAAATCATACATGGATTCTATCAGGTCGATATTATGAGCCCCGTTACAGAAATGTGGAAATAAGCTTAAATGAAATAACTTGCAGTAGATAGGTGGTTGGGATTTGAATTCAGTTCTCTTTGACTGTAACATCTTCATTTCTAACCATTACCTTATACTGTCTCTTTTATGAAATATTAACATATGGACCTGTGCACCAAAGCATACTGAATATATAGATATAAATTGCAGTGCTGTAAATAGGACATTTAACTTATAGGAATTTAATTACAAATACATGTTGCTATGTGTGATTCAGTACACTATTTCTACCTAATGCCAATGAATTACAGAAAAATGGATGTTATTCTATTGTATTAATAATGTTTTTTATTTTCTGCATTTTGGGGTGCATTGACATCTGAGGATCTTGCAGTCTTGGGGAGAAACTGCTCAAGTTAGGGTTAGCTCATTCCTAGTGATAGCAAACAACTGGTTTGGGAGCATGTCTTTGATATGCAAACCAAACATAGTCCAAACCCCTAACCCTCTCTTTCATTAAACTCTCATACATAGAGTCAACCTTTCTCCTGCCCTTGATCACCTCAGAGCCAGGTACTGGACGAGAGACCAACCACACCTGTAGCTGAGGGCCTGCAGAATCTATTCAAACCATCCAGTCTTAAACCTCCTCCCCTGATTATACAAACTTGCCCCTTTCTTCCCGTGAAAGCCACAAAGAAGGCTCTGCCCCGTGTTCTCCCCTTGATCCTTCTGCCTCCTCATTCATCCTGGTTAAGTATTTTGACAAACAGGTGAGTTTTCTACTTGTCACCCAGCTCTGATGTGTTACCTCTTTTGATTCTCATTTTCCACATTAGTTTAATGGGACTAATAACACCTACCTTGTAGGGTCATTCCCATTCCCCCTTCACTCCTCATCTACCTAATACATACACACACTCATAAACACACTCACACATAAACAAGATGATGCTTCTTTTGGAGAAGTCTTGGATTGGCCCATAAAAAATATAGTAAATTGACTTCTTGGAAAGACATCGTTTTTTAGGGATTTTTTCACTGTAGAAATATATGAAAGCATAGGCATTTTTGGCAGCATTGACCTGAAATTAGAGTGCAGTTAGTAAGATATCTTTAGTAGCTTCTTTAACCGTGAGCAATATAAAGATGTAAAGTCTTTATATTCATTTCTTTAAGCCAATAATCTTCCATGATAAAATGATTTGTTATTTCTGAAGTGTTTAGGATTTACATATCTTAGAGGTCTTATTCAGTTGGGTTATAAAAATTAATTCAGAGAGAATACATCTAGAATTTTATACTATCTCTTCTATTTTAGATTCAATGAGTGTGAGGAAGAGTTGAAATGTTCTTGCCTTCTGTGTTCTTTACACAGTGTTACAAAGGAGAGACTTATATTGCTGAATAATAATGTATGGTTGGCCGGGCGCTGTGGCTCACACCTGTAATCCCAGCATTTTGGGAGGTCGAGGCGGGCAGATCACAAGGTCAGGAGATTGAGACCATCCTGGCTAACACGGTGAAACCCCGTCTCTACTAAAAATACACACACAAAAAATTAGCCGGGCTTGGTGGCACATGCCTGTAATCCCAGCTACTCGGGAGGCTGAGGCAGGAGAATCACTTGAACCTGGGAGGTGGAGGTTGCAGTGAGCCGAGGTCATGCTACCGCAATCCAGCCTGGGCGACAGAGTGAGACTCCGTCTCAAAAAAAAAAAAAGTATGGTCACACTTTTTTGTTCATTGCTTAGAATATTTCTAGTATTACAGTAAAAATAAAACTTAAAGTTTAGTTTTAAATATTAATCTTTACATGCTCCATCCTTATTTCTAAATGTGATTTCTTTATTCCTCATTTTGAATATGTAAAGAACGTTATGTTATGTTAAAGTGTAGCTATTATTCATTTACAGTATACAAAGATGGTTAACAATTGTATTATGGAAGTATAGCTCATGATTTAACTTGGGCATTTTTCTTCATAGATTTTATTTTTATAAAATTTGCAATGATGTTCATTCATATTGAAGAATCATATGTGGACTTCAAATTATATTCAAATTCATTCAGAGCTCAACAGTTTTGTATAATTTATGAATATACTTTTTTTCAACTTTTCTATTTTTATTAATACTTTTAAGAGTAACCTGATGACACCAATGATTGTTTTGCAATATTGGGATCAGACTTCCTAAGACTCATGATACCATGTCTTCTATCACACACAAAAGTCCAACTCAGTTCCACCTGCGGGCTCCTTTACACGAGCACTCAGTTTTTATAAACAAGGTATTAGGTTGCTCTCATTATTTGCTAATTTACCTGGTGAAAATTCTGGGAGGCATATCATGCCCAGAGGTCAATCTCAGTTTTTACTTCATGGAAGGAATCTGTACCGATCACAGTTGAAATCAAGACTCTCAATCACTTTCTAAGAAATGATTCCCAAGTTAATGGGGTTGTGTTTAAAGAGAAAGGGAATTGTACAAAAATCTACAGAAACAATACAAATGTTCAGATTTGATCTATTTTCACCTATTTGTTTTCATCACTAATAGGTAGTGCTCACTTCATTTCTCAGAACAAATGAAGTGAAATTTGCCTTGTTTCTGAGGTGGCTACCGGCTTTCTAATTAAATGGGTATATTCGTTGACTCTTCCAGCTCACCACAAAAGATGATGTGGGCTTTTTCCCTTGTAAATCTCACCAGTAACAAACCTACTATAATGGAAAAAGTAGGAGGGAAACAGAACAAATACATTTACAAAAAGCAGGTTAATTGCTTGTGTATGTGAAAGCAAACTCTACACTAACGATGCTACTTTCCTTGACTGGTTTTGCTCTATTATATTTTAGTTATTTTTAGTTCCTTAGTTGATCAGTTGACCTAACAAAGAAATACTTTGATCTTCAAGAGCAAGATTGATCACCTAGTATATTTTGTTGCTGCCTCCTGTGATCTAGTTTCCCTGTGGATGTAGCAGAATTCATAACGTATAAAAATAGCATTGCAAAATTATTCTCTCCTAAGCATGAAATATGTTTTTGCCTTTTCCTAAAGCATTTATAAACATTTAAGTACTAAGGTGAACATTAATGGCAACAAAAGAAAAAATGCAAACACATATAATCCCAGATCCTTACATGGTTATTTTGAGGAGTGTTTATTGTGATAATTATGTAATTATATTAGATAAATTATATGTTGGATAAATTTCATTTTTAAAGGAAAAGAAGAACAAAAGAAAAAAATCCATATATTAACATATATCTGATATTTAAATAAAATTTAATTAATTTAAATTAGTATTTTACCTTTGCTGAATTAAGTATATTAGGCTTTTATTTCAGAAAACACTGTATTCTCTTAATATCATTTAAAAGTGGCTTGCGTCACAAACTTGGTTTACATTAACCACTGAAGCTTTCCCCCATATCTGTGGCATGATTCTTTCCTTTATCCAACTCTCACAGTCTCAAACAAATACTCTCTGAGTCCACTGCCTGCATCACACAATCCTAGGCACAGCGGGTATTAGGGGTCTGGCTTCTCTATTTGGAAGCTTACAACACAGCTGGGGAGGCCACAGGTACATGTGCAATGGCTGAAGAATCATTTAAAGGTGAGGCTATCCTCAAGTGGTAGAAATTGCACAGCTGGGGGCTCCTGACACATGAAGAGACCTAGGTAAGAGCCTCCAGGGAGAATCCTTCAGATAAGGTGGATTGAGGTGGCTTTTATAAAAGAAAATAGTGTGAAGAAGAGAAGGAGGAAAGTAAGTTTGAATCTCTAAGTTCTCTCGGAGTCTTGTTCATGCTCCTAAAACATCAAGCAGCAGGGGAAAAACATCCCTGCCTCCATTCCTCTTCTTGCAGTCGCTTTTGGTCTGGTCTAAGCCCAGAATGTCTGTTTGGTTCCCTTCCCATTCTCCCACCCTCAACTTCATCATCGCTCACATACGTTTGCAATGCATGTCTTCTCTCCATTTATCAAGTCACCTAAAACCTTTCTCAAAGTTGATGGGATAGCTGCTTCTGGTAGGGCATTGATGCTAGGTTACCTGAGGATCCCAGTTCATAAGAGAACAGAGTTGACTAATTCATCATTTTTTAACCCAAATTAAGTGGCACAATTCAGTCTCCAGTTCTGAAAGTTTTAAATGTTCAATTTTGAAATTTGGTGAAAGCCAGGATTATCATGCTCTTTAAGTGTTTTATATTGCGTCTAGCACATATTAGAACTTAATAAACATTTAATAATCCATATAGAACCACATTTACTTCTCTGCTTTTTGACACACAAGACACAGATACAGTCCCAGGCATTTTCAAGGAGTCAGTGGTTTTCATGAAAGCGTAAAAGTGAAAGCAAAGTTTTCCTTTCTAGGCAGTGAATCATTTAACTTCTGAGTTCAGGAAAATTTAAAGTTTAAGAAGGCTAGTCTAGAAATCCCTTCTTTGCATATCCAAGCTGTTCATCTCTCAAAAGTCAAAGTGGATGCCAGAATTCCATAGATTTCATTTTTCAAGATGAACAGTCATATTTGAACATATTTCAAGCCAGATGGTTTACAGTTCATGTATTTGTTGGCGTTTTCCTGCCACAACAACTAAATATTGAAGACACATATTTGTGATGAGGAGCGCACTTCCAACCATCTTTTCCTGTTGCTCTTTCAGGCTGCTTGCTCACCCCCTCCCCCAGCGCCACATCACTGCATGCCGCAGGGGAAGGCTCCCAGCACTCACACGATGAAGTACATCCATTTGATTTAATAGACAGGGGATAGGAGAAATCACATAAAACAAGCCTCCTCCAAATACATATTTCTTGTAACAGCCATGAATTTTCCGGTAACAAGAAAGCAAATGAACAGCTATTGAAATAGTCCCGTTTTCACCATCCCTTTAGACAAGCTGGAAAGTTTACTTTTTATCCTCCTAGTACCTTATAAGCCAGTTTGCCAAACTTTGGGACTATTTGATCAGAGTTCAGAAAAGAACAGGAACATCCAACAAAGGTTTAGTATTTTTTTTTTAATGCCATCAGATATGAAAATAGCAGCTGGAGAAAGCACTGCACATTTGTTCTGAAGGATGCCAACGTCACTCAGCAGGTTCAGTGATATCTCCCTTCCAGGATGATATGACTTGCAGTTCATTTGTCATCTTATGCACAATTTTTTATTATTCTACTCAGTTGTCAATGTTTGCGTTATTACAGTCTTAAAGATTCATTTTAATGTGAAAGGGCCATTGGGAAGTTGGACCAAAGCAATATGGAAATTTAAAACATGGAAAATAGAAGAAAGAACGTAAGCACATAAAAGAATTATGTTTGCTTAGTACCATAACAAGATTTCTATGAATTTTCCATAAGCACTTCACAAGAAACTGGCAACACGGAATAAAGCAAACCCGTCCACTGCCATCATTATAACCGTCACCCAATGACCCAGAACACATACACACAAAAAGACCCAGTAATTTTTTTTTAGATATGGTTTGTAGAGTCCCATATTTTGAATGAAAATTTCCCCTAGAATCATGACCCTCAAAAATGGAGGGGGATCACAGGGATCCTGTAGAGCAATGTTCTCATGTTACAAAGGAGAAAATAGAGACCAAGAAGATAAGAGACTAGGCTTAGGTCCCATTGCTGGTTAGTGGAGAAATGAGACTAGAGCTGGTGTTCAGATCCACTGGCTATTTCATTTTATCACTCGCTCCACTTCTATTTTCATGACTTTGCAGTCTACAGTGGACAGGGATGAAAGAATTAACAAAAAGCATATCCTGAGCGCTCGCTCTGGGAGCCCGAGTCCTAGGCAATGCTGCCTGGGAAGTGCTAATTGGAAAAATGTAACCAATCTCCAAAAGCCTGGAGTATGGCTATTTCTAGAGGGCCACCCAGGTGCCAGGCATTTTATATTATTATGTATGATTCTTGCAGAACTATTAGGATGATATGATAAAACCTGTTTTATAGATGAGAAGGATGTGGAGATGCAAACAGGCTAAGTACTCTCCAAACATCACCTAGTTAGTGAAGGCCAGGCTGAATTGCGAGCCCATAGTGTGTGATGCCCCAGTCCTGCAGTCTTCCTGCTTGACCATGTTACTTTTAAGACAGATGCACAGATATATGATGACAACTACGGATGGCAACTTCCTTTACCTGCATGAATTCTTCTGTTTTGATTGGCATCCAGAGCTAGAGGCATTTTATTGTGGCCTGGCTGATTAACTTGAACCAATAAAGAAAAAGTGTTGTTCAGAATGGCTGGGGCCATGAAGCTGTCTTGCAGTTCCAAGAAAAGAGAGCATCAGTCATCTGGTGCTACTCTGCCCACCTTCACTGAGGATGTAACTCTTGAACGAGAGTACGTTTTATGTCAAATGTTTAAAAGTTTATTCTTAAAGTGTGAATTTTCCCAATGGAAGAATAAAATTTAATAGCACAGTCGTCCTCAAGAAATGCCTTATTACTGGTAGATAATTTAAAACTGAAATTAATTTTTCCCATTGCCCTATTTTTAGCAATTCTTTTGGCCGATAGGAGGAAACAAATTAATTGCTCAGAACCCACATTAGAGTGCTTTTTATTTTTATTTTTTAAATTTATATTTATTTTTAATGAATGGCTCATCATTAATTGTTTTTATTCATAACATGGAAGAGTTTAACAAAATAAAGAGTTTGTTAGCACACATTGAGAAGGTGGTAATGGAAGAAGTTTCTTTCTGCCACACATGCCCATAGATAAATCAAATCCTAAAAGTAAATAGAAACTTGCTTTCAGTATGACTTAATATTGACTGTTTTTTTTCAGTGAATGGAAGAATTTTAACACAAAAAGGAATTTTTAAGCCTATATTTAGAAAAATTTATTGGAAGAAGATTCTTTTTTCCTCCAACTTTTATTTTAGTTTTGGGGGTACCTGTGCAGGTTTGTTATGTGGGTAAATTGCATGTCATAGGGGTTTATTGTATGAATTATTTGGTCACTCAGATAATAAGCTTAGTACTTGATAGTTAGTTTCTTGATCCTCATCCTCTTCCACCTTCCACCCTCAAGTATGCCTCGGTTGTCTATTGGTCCCTTCTTTGTGTCCATGTGTACTCAGTGTTCAGCTCCCACTGAAGTGAGAACGTGTGGTATTTGGTTTTCTGTTCCTGCATTAATTTGCTTAGAATAATGCCCTCCAGTGCCATCCATGTTGCTGCAAAGTGCATGATTTCATTCTTTTTTATGGATTTGTAGTAATCCATGCTGGATATGTACCATTATCCAGTCCACTGTTGACGGGCATTTAGGTTGATTCCATGTCTTTATTATTGTGAGTAGCACAGCAGTGAACATATGAGTGCATGTGTCTTTTTGGTAGAACGATTTATTTTCTTTTGGGTACATACCCAGTAATAGGATTGCTGGGTTGAATAGTAGCTTTGTTTTAAGTTCTTTGAGAAATCTTCAAACTGCTTTCCACAGTGGCTGAACTAATTTATGTCTCCACCAACAGCATATAAACATTCCCTTTTCTCTGCAACATTGCCAGCATCTGTTATTTTTTGCCTTTTTAATAATACCCATTTGGACTGGTGTGAGATGGTATCTCATTGTGGTGTAATTTAGTGGTCCCCAACCTTTTTGGCATCAGGAACTGGTATAGTGGAAGACAGTTTTTCCACAGACTGAAGGTAGGGGATAGTTTTGGGATGAAGCTGTTCCACTTCAGATCATCAGGTATTAGATTCTCATAGGGAGCACGCAACCTAGACCCCTCACACACACAGTTCACAATAGGGTTCATGCTCTCATGAGGATCTACTGCTGCCACTCAGCTGATAGGAGGTGGAGTTCAGGTGGTAATGCTCGCTTACCTCCTGCTGCGTGGCCTGCTTCCTTACAGGCTATGGATGGGTACTGGCCTGTGGCCTGGACGGGGGGACCTCTGGTTTAATTTGTATTTCTCTAATGATTAGTGATGTTCAGCATTTTTTCATATGCTTGTTGGCCGTGTGTATGTCTTCCTTTGAGAAGTGTCTGTTCATGTACTTTGCCCATTTTTAATGGGATTGTTTGTTTTTTGCTTGTAAATTTAAGTTCCTTGTACATGCCAAATATGAGAACTTTGTCAGATGCATAGTTTGCAAATATATTCTCCCATTCTATTTAGTCTGTTTATAGAGTGCTTTTTAGAAGATGGATCTTCCCAAGAGCAATGAACGTATGTTGAAAATCATATAGTTGCTTTTGATGTCTAGTTCTACATTCCTCTTTATGTGGTCTCAACCCTTCCAGCCAATTTGTGTCATTTGAAGCTCCAGGTGCTGCAGTCCCTAACTGTACCTCTTTCATTTTTCAGTTCAAACTCTCTTTGAGGAGGTAAGGCCACTGGACCCAATAGGTGAGGCATCATGGCTACCCATCATTTGATTAATTGGTACTGGTTGTGAATAAACCAATCTGTACTTGGCACTTCAGCGTTTTATACTTAACTTCAATTTTACCTCTTACCTCATACTGTATTTGTGGTATGACATTCTGTCAGACACCTTCCTGCATGTTTCCCTAGATGGAGCTAGCTTGGCCATAAGCTACTATACTACTCTGCCTATAATTAGTACTTACTTAATTTGCAAGGGCTTTTTGTCTTGGTATGATATTATTGCCAAAAGGGAGAAGATTTCTTGACAAGGTGATTGAGGTGGTGCAATATACAATCTGGCTTTTGGCAAAACCATTTGGTCAAACTATGGCTTCGTTCTTGCAATCATGTGATTGCAAAATACTCAACATTACTCTTGCTGTCTTTCTATTTTTCTGCCTCTCCATGCTGTATAGGTAGGTCTTTTCTCCTAAGTTTGAAAACTTAATATTTCATTTTTCTGACTAACCTTGATTTCTTTCCCCCCTCATTAAACTCGATCTCCTTGCTGAGACAACCTGTCCTTGCATTCATGGATCATATCTCATACATTCCTGGCTCAAAATGATACAAAGGAGAAGTGAGGAAAGAAAAAAGGATGAGATTGGATGCACTACAAAATTGGAAATCAGGCCAAGGGAGAATAAGTTTTCTGGACAGCTAAACTCACCTGGTTCCAGATTCTTTCTAGACTATCCAAATTTATGGATGGGCAAGGAGATGTAGAACTTTAAAAAGCTATAGAAAGGAAAAAAATGGCCATTCTGATGTAGAAGCATGAAGATTATCTTTTATCCTTTCTCTTTCTCCTCCTGTGTAGTCTTCCATTTATTCCTTAATTTAACAAACATCATTGAGTGCCATGTTCCAGGCACACTAGGCCCTTGGGTGCCAGATGCATGAGGCATAGGCTCAGCATCCACAGTGCAGCAAGCCAGCCACCATATCATGTTGCTTGATTCTGTCCTGTATCTCAACAGATCCCCTCCCATCCATTCCAGGTGCCCCGCTATATGCCCTTACTACATTTGACTTGCATTTTTTTCAATTACCCCTAATTGACATATCTGCCTGCAGTTATTTTACTTTGACCCCAACTCTGCCACTGGAGTAGTTACTCCAAAGCACAGAATGAATCATGCTGTAACTCCGCTTATATGTCTGAAATGACTCCCATGAGAGACTGGTTCTGAGCTCCCGCTCCAGCTTTGTTTTTCTGTGTCCCAGCACATCCTACAAGCCAGCTATTCCAGAGCCAACCAGGAGGTCTGTATTTTGTATTTTGTTCCTTCTTTCTGAAATGCTCTTCTTTCTTTTTTCCGCCATGTATTAGAGTTCTCCAGTGAAACAGAACTAATAGGACACACACACACACACACAAACACACACACACAAACACACACACACATTTGTTTGCTTATCATAAATAATTGCCACACATGACTGTGTGAAATCTGGCAAGTTTGAAATTTGCAGGGTAGGCCAGCAGGCTGGAAAGTCAGGTGGGTTGATATCATCATCTTGAATCTGAATTCTGCTGGGCAGCAGGATGCAAGCATGGACAGGGTTTTTGCATTGCAGTTTTGAGGAGAATCCATATTCTTGGAGAGACCTCAGTCTTTGTTCTTAAGGCCTTCACCTGATTGTGAGAATCACTCACATTATGGAGGTTGTATAAGTCTGTTTTCATGCTGCTGATAAAGTCATACCTGAGACAGGGAAGAAAAAGAGAATTTAATTGGACTTACAATTCTACATGGCTGAGGAGGCCTCAGAATCATGGTGGGAGGTGAAAGGCACTTCTTACATGGTGGCAGCAAAAGAAAATGAGAGAGAAGCCAAAGTGGAAGTCCCTGATAAACCCATCAGACCTTGTGAGACTTATTCATTATCATGAGAATAACACTGGAAAGACTGGCCTCTATGATTCAATTGCCTCCCCTTGGGTCCCTCCCACAACACTTGGAAATTCTGGGAGATACAATTCAAGTTGAGATTTGGGTGGGGACACAGCCAAACCATATCATTCCACCACTGGTCCCTCCAAATTTCATGTCCTCACATTTGAAAACCAATCATACCTTCTCAACAGTCCCCTAAACTCTTAACTCATTTCAGCATTAACCCCAAAGTCCACAGTCCAAAGTCTCATCTGAGACAAGGCAAGTCCCTTCTGCCTATAAGCCTATAAATCAAAAGCAAGCTAGTTACTTCCTAGATACAATGAGGGTACAGGTATAGAGTAAAGATAGCTATTCCAAATGGGAGAAATAATTGGCCAAAACAAAGGGGTTACAAGGCCCATGCAATCTGAAATCCAGAGGGGCAGTCAAATTTTACAGCTCCAAAATGATCTCTTTTGCCTCCAGGTCTCACATCCACGTCACCCTGATACAAGATGTGGGTTCCCGTGGTCTTGGGCAGCTCTGCCTCTGTGGCTTTGCAGGGTACAGCCTCCCTGCTGGCTACTTTCACAGGCTGGCATTGAGTGTCTGTGGCTTTTTCAGGTGTACGGTGCAAGCTGTAGGTGGATCTACCATTGTGGGGTCTGGAGGAGAGTGGCCCTTTTCTCACAGCTCCACTAGGCACTGCCCCAGTAGGGACTCTGTGTGGGGGCTCCAGCCCCACATTCCTTCCAAGCTGCCCTAGCAGAGGTTGTCCATGAGGGCCCCGCCCCTGCAGCAAATTTTGCCTGGGCATCCTGGCATTTCCACACATGTTCTGAAATTTAGGCAGAGGCTCTCAAACCTCAGTTCTTGACTTTTGTGCACTTGCAGGCTCAACACCATGTGGAAGCTGCCAAACCTTAGAGCTTCCACCCTCTGAAGCCACAGCCCAAGCTGTAGGTTGGCCCCTTTCAGCCAAGGCTGGGATGGCTGGGACATGGAGCTCCAAGTCTCTAGGCTGCAGACAGCACAGGGACCCTGGGCCTGGCTCATGAAACAACATTTTCCTTCTGGGCCTCCAGGCATGTGATGGGAGGGACTGACGTGAAGGTCTCTGACATGGCCTGGAGACATTTTCTCCATGGTCTTGACGATTAACAGTGGGCCCCTCGCTACTTATGCAAATTTATGCAGCCGGCTTGAATTTCTCCCCAGAAAATGGGTTTTTCTTTTCTATCACATAGTCAGGTTGCAGATTTTCCAAACTTTTATGCTCTGCTTGCCTTATAAAACTGAAAGCCTTTAACAGCACCCAAGTCACCTCTTGAATGTTTTGCTGCTTAGACATTTCTTCTGCCAGTTACCCTAAATCATTTTTCTCAACTTCAAAATTCCACAAATCTCTAGGGCAGGGGAAAAATGCTGCCAAATCTCTTTGCTAAAACAACAAGAGTCACCTTTACTCCACTTTCCAACAAGTTCCTTATCTCCAACTGAGACCACCTCAGCTTGGATTTTATTGTCCGTATCATTATCAGCATTTTGGGCAAAGCCATTCAACAAGTCTCTAGGGAGTTTCAAACTTTTCCACATTTTCCTATCTTCTTCTGAGCCCTCCAAAGTGTTCCAGCCTCCGCCTGTTACCCAGTTCCAAAGTTGCTTCCACATTTTTGGGTATTTTTTCAGCAACGCCCCACTCTATTGGTACCAATGTACTGTATTAGTCTGTTTTCATGCTGCTGATGAAGACATACCTGAGATGGGGAAGAAAAAGAGATTTAATTGGACTTACAGTTCCACATGTCTGGGGAGGCTTCAGAATCATGGCAGAAGGCAAAAGGCACTTCTTACATGGCAGTGGCAAGAGAAAATGAGAGAGAAGCAAAAGCAGAAACCCCTGATAAACCCATCAGATCTTGTGACACCTATTCACTATCATGAGAATAGCATGGAAAAGACTGGCCCCCATGATTCAATTACCTCCCTCTGGGTACCTTCCACAACATGCAGAAATTCTGGGAGACACAATTCAAGTTGAGATTTGGGTGGGGACACAGTCAAACCATATCAAAGGGTAATGTACTTTACTCAAAATTGGCTGACTTAAATTTCAGTCACATCTAAAAATACCTTCATGGCGGCATCCAGACTGTGGGTTGACCAAAGAACTGGGCAGTGTAGCTTAGCCAAGTTGACACATAAAATTAACAATCCTATGTCTCATAAACGTAACCCCCTTCAAGAACTGGGTCAAATATGACCTCCTTTGCAAGGTTTCTTCCTCAGCCTCGTGTGGAAAGTGCTAAAAAGCTGTGTGGTAGCTCAAGGAACAGCAATGCCCCTAGGGCAGCAGTGTGCTCAGCCTGGGGATAAGGAGGATAGGAGTCTTAACAATTTGGAATTTCACCAGGAAGAAAGAGATGTGAAAAGTCTTCCAGGCAGGGGGAGAAGCAGTTACAAAAACAGAGTCACAAAACCAGGTGGGTGTGAGGGAACTGCCAGCATGGAAACAGAGGTCAATGGTGAAGACAGAGCAGGCAAGAGGAGACGGGAATGGTAGCCCGGGACAGGTCACCCAGGGTCCTATTTGTTTCCTCATGCTGCCATCACAAAGTTCCCAAAGTTGGAGCTGCAAACAACAGATTTTATTCTCTCACAGTTCTGGAGGTCAGAAGTCCAAAATCGAGGTATGTGCAGGGCTGGTTCCCTTCGGAGACTCTGAGTGCGAATTCCCTCTGTTCCTGTCTGGTAACCCCTGATGGCTGCTGGCAATCCCTGGCGTTCATTGGCTTGGGGCTGCCTCCTTATTCCAGTCTCTGCCTCCATGCTCTGTCTTCACATGCATTGCTTTTCTCTGTGTGTCTCTGAATTTCCTTTTCTGTGTCTGATAAGGACACTTGCCATCATATTGGAGTCCTGCCCTAATGCAGGAAGCTCTTTCTTCAAGATACTTCCTTTAATTATAGCTACAAAAACTCTTATTCCAAATAAAGTCACATTCTGAGGTTCCTCATAGGCATATCTTTTGGGGGGTCATGATTCAACCCACCACAGCCTTCTAGGAAAAATAATAAATTTGGATCTGAGCCTGTATTCAGGGACCACAGATCCAGAGTCCAGGCAGCCTCTGTTAATGAGTCAAGAGGGCCAGAGGTGCCTGAAGCCCCACAACTGACCAGAGTGGTGACTTCATCTAAAGGGGGCAGCCTCTGCTTGGCTCTGGAAGGAATGTGGGCCAACCTTATTACATCTTTTCAATTTTTAAAGGAAAGTCACATTTCTAGAATTTTACATGAAACTCTCTTTAATTTGGAAACAAACTCAAATTAAAACAAAAATAAGACTAAAATCTCAATATGAACCCAAGAAACACATCTAGTGGCTGGAATTGGCTCATGGAGCCCTCTCCTGCACCCCCCCCTGCTTTGGGGCTTCCACTGTAGGGGATGATAAACCCTGAAAGAGCATGAAACACAGGGGTACTGGCCCCAGACTGCTGTATCAGAGGGTGACCTGGGTGTCAGGGTGGAGGATAGACTGAAGGGAGTGAACCTGGGAGCTGGAAGGCAAAGTAGGAAGCCCTCGCAGTAGATCGGGGAGGGCATGTGGATTAGTCCATTTTCATACTGCTATGAAGAAATACCTGAAACTGGGTAATTTATAAACAATAAGAGATTTAATGGACTCACAGTTCCACATGGATGGGGAGGCCTCACAATCACGGTGGAAGGTGAAGGAGGAGCAAAGGCACGTCTTACATGGCAGCAGGCAAGAGAGTGCATGCAGGGGAACTGCCCTTTATAAAACCATCAGATCTCATGAAACTTATTCACTATCATGAGAACAACATGAGAAAACCTGCCCCATGATTAAATTACCTCCTACTGGGTCTCTCCCATGACAGATGGGGATTGTGGGGGCTACAATTCAAGATGAGATTTGGGTGGAGATACAGCCAAACCATATCAGTGTGTGAAAGTTAATGCAGGAAGTGGTAGCCCCTAACACATTGTTGAGCCCAATATGAAGGCTCACAGAATGAAAGCATGAATTAAGGGAGGCTTAAAAAATCTGCTATATGAAATAATACAATCTATGGAGGCAGAAGTTTTTTTCCTATAGAATTATTTCAAATATCAAAGAGCTCCTTTTTCTCTTTCAGGAACTACATTTATCAACTATCACTCTGCTTTCATTTTCAAATAAAAAATATAACCATATACACAAGTAATTAAATTAATATAGCTTATTATGACAAAAATAATTTCTTTTAACTTTGTGGACAGCACCACATTTTATATTAAGCTGCTAGTACTCATAACCGTATGATTTCAAAATCATCCAAGCTTGAAAAATTATTGTCTCTGACATTCCCAATGATCAAAGCAACACCAATTATAATATTATATTAACCAAGCTAAAAAACAGTATTACAATTTGTAACCTTTCTGAACTGTTATTAGTCACCTAACTATGTATCCAAATTTATTTGATATGTTTGCATAGTTAATTAATTATGATTATTTAAAAGTATTTCATTTGTAAAACTTTGCTCTCCTTAGCCTACAAATCAAATTGCCAAGTGATAAATTTAATTTTAAAATATCTTCTTTAAATCATGTTAAGTTATAACATATGTCTTTAAACAAGACATATAAGACAATGTTGAAACAAACACAATTCTTTCTCTTTTAAAAAATTGAACTTTAAAAATGGGATGGGGGTTAAATTTGAGGAATCTGGTAACTTAAATGAAAAGGCACTTGAAGAGACTCAAAGTCTCCTTCAGAACAATTTACTAAATAATGATCCGGCCAGACAGTGCCCCTAAGAAGTGCTTGATGCACACCTAGAGAAAAAGTTTTCAGGCCTGTAGCTTCTAGTAGGTTTTAAAGGGTATATTATGCATTAGGTGGAGTCACATTACCTAGAATGCAATAAAGCATTCTCATTGAGTCTCTGAGAATTTAACTATCATGTGAAAGGTAAAAATATTACAGAACATACATTAAGTGTTTAAAAATCATTTGAAATAATGACCGAAAATTAAACCGGATATACATCTACATGAACTCCAGTTTCTAGGTGAAAAACTGAGGCAAATATTCAGATGTCTGCAAATACCAAAATATCTGGATGAAGAAAGCTTCCAGATGTTACCTGGATTTCCTGAACTGTGTGAACCTATCTGTGGAAATTTACTTTTTGAGACTTCTGGTCATGGCTGTGACCTTCATGGGTGCACGGAGCTCTACTACTACTTAAAATACATAGAAATGCCAGCTATAATATTTTTAAATATTAAGAAATACATAACCAGGTTTATGACAAGAATGGAAAACTCTAGGTTCCCAAATGCAGAGTGTATACAAAGCAGTAGGGATGCTTTGGGGTTCCAGGATGGAAATCCACCTTAAGAACCATGGGTTAGAGAACATGCCCCAGGCATACACACAACATGGTACCAGGTTTCCAGCCTATTGGAAGAAGCTGTGAAATCACTGCCCTTTCTATTAATAGGATCAAAAATGTCTTTGCTTAACTGTAAGCCTGGGAGAGAATGGTTCATTCTTTATTGTGGGAGGAAACAAAATTATCTTGAGAATTGTAACCCTAAACTTATCTAAAAGGTGATGAAACATAGAGCCACAAATTTATGTAAAAGTGGTTCCTAAGTAGTGAAACCTCCAGGGGCTTGGCAGAAGCACTGGTAAATAAATCATGCAACGTAGAGCTCTACTGTTGAGTTTCCCTTAAGACAGAAATGACCTTACATATAGAAATGTTAATACATACAAGGTTCAGTACAAAGCAAGATAGTCCATAGGCAATACATAGGGTATTGTCTAAATGATCAGGAATAATAGAGCAATAACTACACAGAGAGGAATTATTGCAAGTTATTTTTTAAAAAGTAATTTGCCTACATTTTGAGGCATATGCTATAAGAATAAAAGAAGTAAAATATAATTTTAGTGGAAATATTTTTTTCAAAATGGTTGTGTGTATTGAAGGATAAAGAAAAATGAATGTTTACATTGGTGTCCTTGAGAACTAAGGTTTTCTGTGTGGGGGAAAAAAGATGCAGAAGTGAGATCAATGAGGCCAAGTAGAAATTCTGTAATTATGGGTTTAAATGAGAAGTATCAGTAAAAAAAAAAAAGATATATTTTATTTAAAATATTATTTTATTTTTTAAAATTTAATTTAACTTAATTTTAAGTTCCGGGATACATGTGCAGGATGTGCAGGTTTGTTACATAGGTAAATGTGTGCCATGGTGGTTTGCTGCACCTATCAACCCATCACCCAGGCATTAAGCCCCACACGCATTAGCTATTATCCTGATGCTCTCCCTCACCACAAAGATTATTTTCTATCTATGTTCACTGAAAACGTCCAGAAAAAATAAGAACAACTAAGTGCCGAAGAGCAACGAGTATCCCTTGGCTCACGTTGTGGTTTCTAAATGCCATTTATCGGTAAAAGAAACCACAAATCCATGGAGAAATGGCTGAGTCTAAGATTGCAGCAGGAAGTTTTATAAGAGCCTAGAATATTTAGTCACATAAGAAAGCAAAGAAGCTGGCAAAGACCCCAAGTAACATGTCAAAGAGCCTGAAGATCAAATTGAAAAAGTTACCACTGGCCAGATATAGGATAATTTGAGGACCAATAAAAATAATAACATATCAAATAAGTTAAAATGCATGAGTTCATAAAGATACTAAAAAAATAAGCACTTCATTTGTCACTTTTGGAAGCTGTTGGGGCACCAACTTATTTTGGAAACTGATAAATAAAGGGAAAAAAATCAAACATTTTAACATTTTTGTGTTATCTTTCTGTTTGAACTATACCTGGGGTAAGCAGATAATTGGCAAAGAGAATTCTCTTTTTAGGTGTACTGTAGTCAAGCTTATGAACTCAAAGGAAATAATTAAGAATGATCACTTTGCAACCCCTAACCCGAACCCTAACACTAATCCCAACTTCAGTGGATCTAGGAAATTTATCATCATTGGCTGCTAACACCACAAACAGATATTCAATCAGACATTATGAATTTTTCATCGTGCATAATATTTTGAAGTATTTTGCTAAGTAAAATATTAAACCTTCATTTGATTGGGCTTCTATATCTAACCATAAATTTGCAGAAAATATTGGGTATAAAGGATATTTAAAATAATATCCAGATGCACTTAGAAAAGTCTAGTCTGTGAAATGCTTTATAAGACAGCCTACTTAGTTTCTTCAAACAACAAATCACAATTCAAAAGTTCGAGGAAATCTCTAGATTAGAAGAAAGAAGAGATATTAATAGTTTCATTGTATGGATTTAATAAAAATATAACTGGAAAATAAAATCATAAAAAATTATGAAAGAGCAAAGAAAATTGGACACTGAGTCAATCTGCTAACGTTAAATAATTTAAAAAATACCTTCAGGGATGGCAATGTTACTGAGGTTATATTTTAGAAAGAGTCCTTATCTTGTAGAGATATGTATGGAAATATGCATAGATGCAATGACACCATGTCTGAGATTTACTTCAAAACAATCAAGGGGTAAGAGGAAGTAGGTAGGGGTAACAAAGGAATACAGATTGGAGCAGAATTTATTACTTTTGAATCTGGGACAGGTGCATAGGGATTCATAATATTATCCTCTCTAATATTTTCCACAATAAAAAATTCTAGAAAAAGAAATAACAGAGAGATGTGAAAGAGACTTGAAGGTAAACATGTTTAAAATAGAGTTATAAGAGGAAGATGGTCATTAAATAAGAGCATGAAATAATGAAAGATAAGTAAGACAAAATAATAAAGATAAAAGCAACTAACCCAAAAATATAGATATTTTTAAAGCATCAGAGTATGCTATAAACAACTCTATAAAATTTAGAGCACTAGATAAAATATGTTATTTTCCAGAAAACTAGGGATTAGTGCAGTGTATTCAAGGAGAAATAGAAGATGCCAGTAGAACAGTAATTAATAAAGACATGCATTGATAATCAAAAGTCTATCCTGTTCTTTCCTAATTCAGGGATCAGACAACAGGTCCAGGTAGTTTTACAAGAGGTTTATGGAAACTTTAGAAGAGGTCTCCCTCACAAAAGTAATTCCATGCTAGTATAATCTTGATAATCAAACTAGATAAAGAAAATACAAGAAAAGGAAATCATAGACAATTTCATTTTGAAACGATGTAAAATTCCTAATTAAGATATTAACAAACTGAATATAAGGGTACGTAGCAAAATCTATTAGGACCAACTAGTGTATATTTGAGGAATGCAAGGATTTTTGCAGCCATAAAAAGGAACAAGGTCATGTCCTTTGTAGGGACATGGATGGAGCTGGAAGCCGTTATCCTCAGCAAACTAACACAGGAACAGAAAACCAAATACCGCATGTTCTCACTTATAAGTGGGAGCTGAACAATGAGAAGACATAGACACAGGGAGGGCAACAACACACACTGGGGCCTGTCGGGGGATGGCAGGGGGGATGGTGGGGAGACCATTCGGAAAAATAGCTAATGCATGCCGGGCTTAATACCTAGGTGATGGATTGATAGGTGTAGCAAACCACCATGGCACACGTTTACCTATGTAACAAACCTGCACATCCTGCGCACATACCATGGAAGTTAAAGTTTTTTTAAAAAGTGAACAAACAAGAAAGAAAACTCTCTAATATTATGCACTACACTAGTAGATTCAGATCAAAATCCATATGTTCGTCTCAATAGATGGAGAAAAATCATTGTATAAAAACCAATACTTATTTATGATAAAAAATTCTTAATAAAGTAGGAACAGAGTCAAGCCCTTAAACTAAAGAAAATCGTCTAACAAAAGTTATATTAAACCTTATACTTGATGATAAAATTTAAAAACATTCCCATTAAAGTACTGCATAAGGCATGGATGTTCACTGTAATCATTCAACCTTGTTCTCATGAACCTAACCAACAAGATGAGACAAGAAATAAAACCTCAATGTATAGAATTGTAAAGAAAAAGATAGACTGCAGATGATTATGGAAATATACAATCCAAGAGAATCAACTGACAAAATATTATAACTACTACAAAATTTTAGGAAAGTTACTACATAAAAGAATAATGTAGACAAATTAATAGGTTTTCTATTTCTAAAATATCCCATTTACAATGGCAATAAAATTTCCGAGGTACCCAGAAACAAAATTAAAAGATGAGGCCAGGCATGGTGACTCACCCCCATAATACCAATACCTTTGAAAGGCTGAGGCAGAAGGACTGCTTGAGGCCAAGAGTTGGACACAGGCCTAGGCAACATAGTGAGACCCTGTCTCTAAAAAATCAAAACAAAACAAAAAAACGATAGACTCTTATGGAAAATTTTGTTGAAGAACATCGAGGTAGAATTAAAGTAATCAAGAGATAAACCATTTTTATGAATGGGAAGACTAACAACCATAAAACCAATTTTCCCCAAATCAGTCTTTAGATTCAATACAATTGCAATCAAAATCCCACCACTATGTTTTTGAAATTTCAGAAACAGATTAAAAATTTAGTACGAAAAAGTAAAAGTCCAAAAATATCTGCAACAATTCCAAAAACAAAATTAAACAGGAGAAACAGACAAAAGCAAAGATGGGATAATTGTTGGATCAGGTACCAAGAATTGATATAAAGCTTTGTATAAAAAAATACACATATATAATATAAAACTATGTGGTTTTGGGACACAAATAAATTGCGGAATAGTACAGAATATAACGTCTAGAAGCAGATTCATTGCATGTGAGAACTTATATTATATGACAGATTGCAGCACAGAGGGCAGAACAGGGACTGTTCAATCTACATTAAAAAATAAACGGCTTTCATTATGGGAAAAATATTGTTAGGTCCCTTCCTCACACCATGTACAAATCAGTTCCATGGGATTAAATGTCTTAAGTTAAAAACCAAAATTTTGAAATTATTGGATTAAAATACAGAAGATAGATTCATCTGGAACTAGAAAAGGATGTCTTAAGCAAGATACAAAAAGCACAACTCTAAAGAAGATTTATAATATAGATAAGATACATAAATTTGACCATATGGAAATTAAAGTTCTAATATATAAACTAATAAATACCATATGTAGTTAAAATAATGTGAAAATTGAAAGAAAAAAATTTAACATATTTAACTGGCATAGGATTAGTATCTTTAATATAAAGAAGATACAAAGAAATTCTAGAAATCTATAAGAAAGATACAAAGAACCTTCTAGAAAACTAGGCAAATAAAATTGGACAACTTTGAGAAGAGAAAATCAAATTGGTCAACACATGTAAAAGGAAATTTAACTTTATTAATAATCAGAGAAATAAAGCTGAAGAACAGAGTACCACCTTTTCTTACTAATTTGGTGAAAATTAAAATGCCAGATTATACTGAGTTGTCAGGCAGAAAGGAAAAAAAAAAACTCTTATTATCTGCTGGTGGGAGTGTTGCTATAACCACTTTGGAGAGCCATTTAGTAGTATGCAATTGATTGGGATATTTGTGAACTCTACCACCTAGCAGTTCTGCTAGGTACCTGCTTTAATGAAACTCAAACATGTATCCAAGGAGATATACACAAAAAGTATATTGCAGCTTTTAAAAACAGTAATAAATTTTAAAGCACTTCATGTCCATGAATAGGAGTATGTATAAAAGGCACTTAATTCTGAGCTATGTTTTCTATTAGAATTCTTAATATTATCTTCATGATTCTTAATCAAATTCATCTCCTTTTTCTTCTTCTTGAGACAGGGGCTCACTCTGTCACCCAGGTTGAAGTGCAGTGGTGTGATCTCAGCTCACTGCAACCTCTGCCTCTGAGGTTCAAGTGATTCTCGTGTCTCAGGCTTCTGAGTAGCTTGGATTACGGGCATGCAGTATCATGCCAGGCTAATTTTCAAATTAATCTCTTAACCTGGGTTTTGCTGTTGATTTTGTGTATAGAATAATGTTCTCCCCATTTCCCCGGTGGCTTTCTGTGATTGTATTTCTATATGTTCTTATGGATCCTGAAAAAGGAAAAATTAATCAGAAATTAGAAATAACAAAGCCTTGATTTTGGGGGACAGCCCTAAATAGGAGTCCAACACTCAGCTGAAAGAAGAAATGTATGGAGTAGATGGAAGAGGATGTGAATGGAGAAGTATTGAGCTGGAGAGTAATGCGAAGCTGTTGGGAGCTGGGGAGGTGGAGGGGTGTGTGAATTGATTTGAAGACCAGAGGCAGTAGCCCTTTAGTAGGAAGTTCTAGGCCAGGTTTTATTTTTTATTTGAAATGTAAGAATGATTGAGCAAACACTTTATAAACGGACATGTCGTCTCCATTAAATATATTTTAAAAGCATATATAGCCTTTTAAATAGGGCCCTGTTGTTGACTTTTGGGTGCAAATGCTAGGAGGCTATTTTCTTCTTTGATGATGACATGTTAATTAAATATTCTGATTACATTACATTGTGATTACATATTCCCTTGCTTCAGTCTTTCCAAAGGCAGTGTTTTAGACGATCTTGAAGTAGTCTTTCATAAATTATCACTTAATAAAAGAAAAGAAGCGTAGCCAATTATAATTAAGTGTTCAAGAGCTAACAATTTTTTTCTCTTTTCAAAAATAAGTGCTAGGAAATTTGTGCAGTCTTGTATTCTGAAAGGCTAAAAAAAAACCCTATAGCAACTGAAAAACAATATTGTTAAATAAATGAGGTGCAAAATTTGATTTACCTTAATATTGTTACAGTCTGTTGGGGAAAATCCACAATATTCTTCATCCTGTCACTTACAAATTAAAAAAGTATCCATTGTTTATTCCTTCCTATAATGCCGTGGCTATCAGTGCAACCACAGGTGTGGTGATTGATCTAAGCTCTTCAATGTTAAGGAGCATGTGAGCATTTGTTGCACACATGCACTGATACGAATTGGCTCTGTGTCCCCACCCAAATCGCATCTCGAATTGTAATCTGTACTTGTGGAGGGAGGGAGGCGATTGGATCACGGGGGTGGGTTTCCCTCATGCTGTTCTGGTGGTAGTGAGTGAGTTCTCATGAGATCTGATGGTTTTATAAGAGTCTGGAATTTCCCCTGCTTGCACTTAAGGTCCTTGCTTCCTCTTCACCTTCCACCATGATTGTAAGTTTCCTGAGGCCTCCCCAGCCATGTGGAACTGTGAGTCAAATAAACCTTTTTTTCTCTATAAATTGCCCAGTCTTGAGTATATCTTTATAGCAATGTGAAAATGAACTAAAACATGCACATATATGCTAACATATTTATGTCTACTCCTTGAGGACAGGCACTATTTGTATGTATGCATGCTCCCAAGTGCATGCCCAAGGACATGAATTTTGGTTACAATAAATTACAATTCAGGGCGGCTGGTGATACTCTTCTGCTCACCTGTCTTCAATAATTTACAAACTTTCATTTATGTTTGAATTTAGGGTGCTTCATTATGCAGCTAATTTATGAGAAAATGTTAAACTGTTGGTAATTGCTCTAGTAAATCATTATTTAGGTTTATGTCATTGTGTCCATTCAGTTTGGGGTCACTTAAGAAGGTAGGATAGAAGTGCCATTCAGGTTCAGGGTTAGTTTAAGCAAAATTAATTTTCTCTCTAGTGGTTTATCTGGATTATGCTGGATTGCTAATTAAATTTCAGGAGTATATAGCCAAGAATAATTTTGGAAATTTACGACAGGATACTCCTGAATATTCTAGTAAAAATGACAATGTAGTTAGTGTTGTGTTGTTATTTAGTCTTAAATCTTTATGTGTGGCATTTTCTTTTGTTTGAATAACCACAGGGCTTGATTATTTGGTTATTCTGTATTGCCAGCCATAATGCTTTTGTGGTGGGATTGATAATTTAAAGGTGGGAGACAGCATAGTTAGGCACACAGTCAGCTGGAGTCCACAGCTTGGCTTCTTGTGAATCCTGGCTCTAAGTTTAGCTGGCTAAATTCAGCTAAAGTATGAATCTTCCCAGACCTCATTTTCCATAGCTGGGATAGAGGGGATAATTACAATACATATCTTACAGGTTGACTATGAGGATACACTGAAATGGTATAGAACAATCCCTGGGCATAGTGCAGCAGAGGTACATAAAGCACATTAATTATTGTGACTGAAAATTCCTCTCATGTGAAGGAAACCAGAATAATCACTCCAAAACATGCCACTTGGACATAAGGATTATTCTGAGCTGAAGGCAATCCAGAAAAAGCAGATATAAGAGCTTCTTTCTCTCCCCTTATTTGCCTAAAAGCAGGACACAAATTTTCAAAGTTGTCTTTTCTCTCCTCTCTACCAGGAAGGACAAGAGTTAATCACCAGTGACAACTTATCTGCCTGAAGTTGACACCAGAGGAATCTATGTAATAAACTCTACTAACTAGTCCTTATCTACCATTAGTTTCTCATACATTTACCAGCCCACATGTGCTGCCATTGGAAGCCTAAAACCACTTTCCTTTGTCTTATCATTTCCCTACAAACTTACTGTTCTTTGTTGAAGATGCTGCATAAGCCACCGTTCCAAGCCACATCTTTGCTCATTCCCACAGTTTCTCCCACACATATATGCTAACATATACATGTTAATAAGCAACTCTTTGTTTTTCTCTTGTGAATCTCTCTTTGTTACAGGGGCCCCAGGTGAGAACTTAGAAGGGTTGAAGGAAAGATCTTTTTCCTCCTCTATACATACAACTGAAACCCCCATGTTTCCTTGGTGAGATGGCCAGGAGGCTTGGTGGTGGAGTCCTTCCCTGCAGCCTATGGCAAGAATCCTCAAACCCGGCTGCAAATTTGAATCACTTTTGAAGTTTTTGAAAAATGTAAAGATGCCGGGTAGACTTAAAAATTCATTAGATCAGAATTTCTGGCATTTGGCTAGGATGTCTCTTTCTTAAAGCATCTTGAAGTGATTCTAATGAGCAGCCAGTGTCGAAAGCTACTAGCAAATAAAGACATTCCTTTAAAGAAAACTAAATTTTTGGCTGTGACTTTTGGAGATGCAGGGGTGGGGGTGGGATATGTATGTCTTTCAATTCACTGAGAAGCACCTAGAAAAATAACCTATAATCCCTGCTTTCATTTCCTCACTTACCATTCTCTTTCAAGTGACTGCAGTTGTTTCCACCCCTGCCATGGCACACTTCATAGATGGCTTTCTAGTTACAGAATCTATTGACCTGTGGGGTTGATCACTCTCTTTTTTGCTTCCTCCTCCCTTGACTTTAATGGCAGCTTCATCTGGTTCCCATTCAGTTTCTCTAAATTGTTCCTTATCAGTTTCCTTCATGGACTCTCCTGCCTTTGTCTGTCCCTTAAATGTTGGGGTTCCAAAGGTTTTATTCTAGACCCTTTTTTTGTCTTATGCTACGTGTTCTCCATCGGTAATCTCAGCCATGCCCACGGATCACTCACATGCTGATACTCCTGAATATTCTAGTAGAAATGACAATATAATAGTGATTTCCGAACTGGAAATTGAGTTCACATGATGATGAGTCCAAATCTCAATTTCTAGTCCAGAACTTCACCTTGAGCACTAGCTTTTGAATTACCAAGTTTATCGTTGTCATTATTGTTGTTGTGTATCTGGGATAGTTCCTAAAGGGGCTTACTTATTTGTTTTGAATTAAATGAATCTACCAATAGACAAATGGTCACAAAGCTAATATCAGACCAAACAGTTTGGGTTTGATCTTAGAGGCAACTAAAAATCATTGATAAATTTTAAAGCAGCAGACTGAAATGATTATAGATGTATTTTTGGAACGATAACTCGAACCAGAGTTTAAGAGATGGATAATAGGGGAGACAGATCATAAAGAGACAAGATAAAACTATGGCAAAGCTAATATTTATTGAGTTTGAAGGGGACTAAAATATTCTACCCCCAAAATATGTCACTTTGGCATAAGGATCATTTCGAGCACTTATTTTGCAGCAACTGAAGGAATAGCAGACACAGGAAAGGCTCTAAGAACATAAATATGTATGGAACTAAATATTTTTTCCCCTCTTGTTAATATCTCTTTCATCAGTTTAATTTGCCAGCCACCAGTAACTGAACCTAAGAGGGTAGAGGAAAAAAAGTTCTTCTTCTTCTATCATATCATACTATTTTCCAGGCACTGAGGTATGGACTTTACATGCATTGTCTCACTTAATGCACACACTAGCCTGTGAGAAAGGTTTTATTATCATGCCCCATTCGCTAGGAGGAAGACTGAGGATTAGAGAGATTTAGTAACTTGCATGGAGTCACAGAGCAGGTTAATACTGGAGCACTAATGCCAGGAAGCAATTGTGAAGCCTTGAACTAAAGGTTTGGATGGTAGAGGAGGGAAAGGAAAAACGGATTCAAAGGTTAAAGGAACAGAACTTGGCATCATAAAGGATGGGGTGACAGTGAGGCTAGGGGATTGATATGGTGGTGGTTCAGGAGCTCGAGGTTGCCAAGGCTCGGAGGTTGATATGGTGGTTCAGGAGCTCGAGGTTGCCAAGGCTCGGGGGTTGATATGGTGGTTCAGGAGCTCGAGGTTGCCATCCTGAGCACGTCCATTCATCTTGGTAGGTTTAACAACTGAAAGCTTTGGCCCCACTCAATTATCTGCTTCTAGATAGAACTCATCATTTTACGTAAGTTTCCATTGACATTTAGGGACTTACTGTTCCCTGCCTCCACCTTGAAATTATCACTGTTTTCTTCCATCTGTTCACATTATGTAAATTGTGTCAATGCTTCAAGACCTGTATTTCAAGTATTATCTCTTCCATGAAACCTTTCTTCTAATTTTAGTCAATACAGACTCTCTCTCTATTCCTTAGGATGTATTATATACATCCAAAAATTTAGGCAGGTGATCTGAAGTTGTAGCTCATAGTGTTTAAGTACATAAACTTCAGAACCGGAAAGACTATTGGCTCAAGTTGTTACCTGTTGACTTGGGCAATGCTATGTTTGGAATGTTTATGTCTCCCCCCAGATTTATATGTTAAAATTCACCACAAAGTGATGGTATTAGGAGGTGGAGACTTTAGAAGGTAATTAGATCACAGAGGTAGAGCCTAAACCCTCATGCATGGGATTAATGCCCTTACAAAGGAGACCCTAGAGAGGCCCCTTCCTCCTTCTGCCAGGTGAAGTTGGAGTAAGAAGAAGACTGTTTGTAAGGAAGTGGACCCTCACCAGATTCTGAATCTGTTGGCATGTGACCTTGGACTTCCCTGCCTCCAGACCTGTGAGAAATACATTTCTGTTGTCCATAAGCTACTCCACTTATGGTATTTTGTTATAGTCCTGAGTGTACTAACACAGGCAAGGTAACTAACTGCTCTGAGCTGAGCTTTTCTTAGCTGTGCAATGGACTATCAATGACAATGAGTATGAAGTATAGTGAACTTTAAATAAAGTGGATAAAATGCTTAGCACCTTGCCTGACACAGCACTTTCTAAATGTTGGCTCTACCACCTTTCTTATGAAATGCTGATGTGTATCTCAGTGTTCTCATAGTGTTCTGTTTTGTACTTGCATGCTTTGGCTTCCCAGGAACAATGTAATTATCTCAAGGGCAGGGAAAGTGCTCAGCACATCTGGCAAATGACTGAACACTCAATAAGTGCTGAATGAATGGATGATTGCACAACTTCTTTTGCGTTTCATTCAGGGGCTAGCATAATATTGGACTCATACTAGACACTTAATAAACACTACTTGAGTGTTTTAAAATTATTATTAAAAAAACAATGATGAGCATGTTCTTATGCCTGATTAACCTAATTGAATGGAACTCCAAATATATTGTAACCAAAGGAATTTTCTCTAAGTTTCATAGCAGCAGAACATTCTGCTGATGCTGATGCCTTTTCTTGGTATCATTACCATCCGTGTGAATATCTTCATCTAGAAATTGATATTTCTTTCATATGTTTGCCTTTGTTAGAACTTGAAGGATGGAGTTCCTTGGTTTGTCAAGAGGATGTAACAGAATTCCTCCCTTCCTCTCTCCCTCTGATTCCTGCTTCTCTCTCTCCCTTTTGTCCTTTCTTCTCCATTTCACAAATGTATAGCACAGGTCTACCATGTGCAAAGCACTGTACCAGCACTGAGGACCCAAAGAAGAACATGAAGACTAAAAGGAGCAAGATACAATCACCAGCTCAAGAAGCTTATAATTTGGGGTAGGGCACAGACCAGTAAATAGACAATTACAGAGCAATATAATAGAAGAAAACACAGTGTTATGAGGCAAACATAAGGACCACTAACTGAAGATTCATTACATCATTTTCTGTCATCCTAGATGTATTCAAGATGTAATTCTCTTAGAGTATTAAGTTAATGTAAAAAACGCATCATTGTGACCTTCAATCTAGAAGATGTAGGGCAAAATTAGGCTGGAGCATCTTTTTCTCCTGTGACATTATACATCTGATTTCACTGAAATATGGTACACAATTACTGGAAATGAGTGCCTATAAAAGTCCATAAAATCAAGTGACTTTTCAAGATATAACAAAGGTAAAAGGTTACCGGCATCACTGTCTATGAATCATCTCATTATCAATATTCTAGACTTTGAAGTGAAATAATAAAAAGTTTACTTAAAGCAACAGCATCAAATAATTAAGCAATTCTTTTGTATTTAATACTAATATTTCAGAAACAGGACTCCAGAGTATTTCCAGATGTGCATATGCTGATTGATTTTTAGGTTTATTGTCCTTCATTTTATAACAGAAATGATTTCTTATACATTGATAGAACATAGTGTGATTGTAGTGACATTTTTCACCTTGACATTAACTGAAAACATGGTGTAAATGGAAAATTATAGAGGTAGCAAGGCAAAGGTTACAACATGTGTGAAAATATTTTTGTTTATTTGTATGCTGTATTTCATTATCTGCTGTGTTTACTTCTTTTTTAATGTGTTAATTCATATCATTAGGTAAATGTCTCCACATATTCATAAATGTATCCCATATTCCTAATGCTAGAGAATATCACCAATGTATCTGACTTATTAAAAGTCAACAGCTACGTATGTATTTGTGCTGCCACCCCTGTGACAAACTATAAACTTGGTATTATTACAGTAGCCATTTATGGAAAATGGAATAATTATGCCGCTGCTTTAAATTATAGGCAGAGTTCTCACTGGAACCATAAACTGCTAATAAGGGTTACATCCATTAAGCGTTTATCAGGCTTTTCTTTCTGCAGTGAGTTGGCATTTCCGTATCTATAAATTTATTTACATAAGAAATTGAAAGCAATCGATGAAGCCTATTGGAACAAGGACCTTCAAATCTCATGAAGTTGTTATCTGCATCATTGAAGATGGCATGGTCCTAAATCTGCTCCCAGTGAGGCTCTTAATGAGTTGTCCTTGGACCCTGACCTGGCCTCACGATCAGTGAAACCAACTTGGTTTTCTGTTACTTTATGCTATTTTCTGAGTCAGATTTGCTAGGTTCCTATTTTGATCTGGCTTGGAGAGCCAATTAAGGGCAGCAGAATCTAGCTGAGACAGTATGCCTTAGCCCTTTAGATCACAGAGGTCAATGGTAAGGGCTCTGGAGTCAGATTGCCAGGGATCAGAACCTAATCTATCACTTGCTAGTAATATCATCTTGAACAAGTTATCTCTGAACTTCTCTTTCTTCAACACTAGAGCAATAATTGAATCCACCTTTTAGTTTTGTGCAGAGGATAAAGTTGAGAAAGTGTGTGTATATACATGACACTTGACAAGGGCCTAGAACACAGTAAGTGCTCAACAAATGTCAGCTATTGCAAGACTCACAATTCAAATGTTAAGATTGATATAAACATGTCAATTAGATTTGTCCTCTCAGATCCTTATTCTGGTGATCTTAGTCACTTTCTTAGACTTAGTGTGAAAATGTATACCTCTAATAGAGTAATTGGTGGCAGACATGTAATAGCTCTGAATAGCATTAGCAAAATGACACAGATATTCCTTTTCAAATTTTAACAAAGTATTCACAATAATTGCCCTGTAGGTGAAAACAAGAGACAAAGGTTAGAAAACATCGCTTTCAAAACAGCAGTTTCAAGGTTAGAGATGCAGTAAAAACAAGTCCTATGAACCGCCAATAAAAATGAAACAATGAACATAGGAAATATAAAGTAGCTAGTATTCTTTGTAATGGACAAAAAAAATTGAGTTTTACCTAGTTTCATTTTGTAAAATATCAACATTAGATTCCTCTGTGTTGATCATGGGGTCCTTCCCATTTTCATTCAAGGTTGGCAAATAATTTCATGTATACATAACTGCTTTGGTTTTCTAAGGTCATAGACATGGATACGGTCTGGTGGAGAGAACATTAGAGTAGAAGAGAGCAGCCCTGCATTCTTACCTAATCTTTTCCTCTAAATAGCTATGTGGTAATCTACTGACCCACTCAGGTTGCCCAATGTACAATAAAGGTGCTAGAGTAAATTCTCTTTGAAGGTCCCGTCTATCTCTGATGTTCTGTAAGCAAGGAAATTACTAGGATGTCAATACAGATTTGCAGTTGCAAAAAACCCGTATCTATTTAAGGTCCAAGCCTCTCTTTGGTGGTGTAATGGCGTGTGTTTATACTGACTTGTTCTTGTTCTCACATTTGCAGCATGGCTTATTGCAGAGGAGTTGGGGAAAACCGTCACACTAGAAATATTCAAAATTACAGTCTATTTAAAATAATTAAACAATAGCTCTGTATTGCGCTATTGTGTTTGCATTTAGAATAGAATAGCTATTTAATCCGTATAACAATTTGAAACTAATGATGGTTAAATCACCTAATACTGCTTGATACCAATACAAATTAATATGAAGTTTAACTCCATTTGTAGGAACCTTAGAGTCTCAAGGCACTTGTATTAGATCTCCTCTAGAAAATGATTTAAAAACATTCTGACATCAAATCCTTCTTGACTTTGGGGACTGAATTTCAAAGTACAAGTATTTTCATTATATTGGATCATAAATCTCCTCCATACGAAGTGTTGTTTCCTTAGATTCTAGCTTTTGGCTTATGCTTCTAAAAACAATTATACTAATAAAAATGTCTAAGCAGAGAAGAGGCCAGAGGAGCAAGTATATTAGAAGCCAAAACAGGACTTTTTGTTTTTTTTTGTGGCAGACAGAGAGGAATAGACAGACACCTCTTTGGCATTCAGCATTATAAAACACAAGATTAATGCAGTTCTCAATAAGAAGGCTAAGTGCATAAAATAAAAGAGATGACCATTATCCATCTCAGTGGATATGCCTCCAACTTACGAATCCCAACAATACATAAAAAATACATGATGTTATTAGGTGGTGGAAGCTGGCAATATATTGTCCATAACTTATTTATATAAGGCTGTCCGGAGTAGCAGTGTTTAACTCTGCTGGGTACGCAGATAGGAGGTGGGGCTTGAGTCGTTGTTTGCTAAGTCAGAGGGTAATCCATAAATACTCCTTGAAAAGAGATGAAACTGGGGACTTCTTAACCTGTCTGTCATTATATCCTGGACCAATTCTCAGTTTTCTTACAAGCTTATACTGAGCTGACAAAACAAGAATTGTCTAATTGTTTTGTCTAAATTTTATACTCAGTTGTTTACCTCACTGATGGGCTTATTATTAATTAATTATATTTTGAGAAGGGTATCACTCCCATTGCTCAGGCTGGAGTGCAGTGGTGTGATCTCGGCTCACTGCAGCCTCTACCTCCCAGGCTCAGGTGATCCTCCCAACTCAGCCACCTGAGCAGCTAGGACCACAGGTGCGCACCGCTACACCAGGCTAATTTTTTGTATTTTTTGTAGAGGCAGGGTTTCAGCATGTTGGCCAGGCTGGTCTCTAACTGCTGAGCTCAAGCAATCCACCCTCATTGGCCTCCTAAAGTGCTGGGATTACAGGCATGAGCCACCATGCCAGGCCTCATAGATAGATTTATTAATTGAACAAATGTCACCAAAATTAGGAACTGGTGGTTGAAGTCGATCATAGAGCTATCTGAAAGGACTGCAGCTGTCTCTGTAGCTAAGATAGTGGAGCCGATTTGGGACTTCCCCAGGAGTAGGTATGGTTGGGATATCAGTAGTCTCAATAGAGGGAGGTTGTATGCCATTTGGGAGGGTCCATTGGCATTGATAAGAAAGGTAAAGGAAACAAAGTTCAGCCACAGGAAATCCTGAATCTAGATGTTTAGGGATCTTAGGCCCCTGACAGAGACAGCACACAGTCAGACTAAGGTCACTCATGGGAGGTGTATTCTTTGGACAGTTAGGAGAATTCATGGTGATGTCTACTATTTTCTGTCTCTCCATTCTGAACATTGTATTTCCATGACTACCTCTGAAGTTTTGTCTACATGTAAACTACTTTCACTCCAAAAACAAAAAACAATTTCTGGTTTTAAAGATTTTAACAAAAAAAGATTTTAATTTTTATTTAAGTAGTCATAATAATGAGTGGATAAGGCCCCCAAAATGCCCATAAAAATTGCTAAATGTTTCTGCAAAAAGTACTCCATCCAGAGCTGCTTCTCACCGTTCATCCCTTCACTGTCTCTTTTTGTAGGGACTAAAAGTTTCCCATTAGTACATAACAGACAGTCATTAAACTTTAAATGTGAACACGCTCTGCCAATCTATTTGGTAGGAATAGCACATGTCTTTTCAGGTCATCAATTTACAGGGAAGTTAGATCATCTTTTTTCTGGGATACTGTGCAATTGATTTCTCAAAGGTCACCAATGAACTCCTCCAAGTGAATTGAATTTAAAATTTAGCTTAGCCTTAAAGGGCATTGCAGTTCAATGGTCTAAATCAGGGATTAACAATTAAATGCCTGTTTTTCTGGCATACTGGTGACATGAGAGATTTCATGGATGTCCAGGGTCAGCAAGGGGTACCAACTTTTGCTTCTGGTTATGTGTATATTTTTTGCACATGATGTGAGATATATCTGTAGCTTTAAAAATAAATATATCTGGAGAATTTTAAGAGTATTGGACTTTATAATTTAATATGATTTATTCTACTTAGTTAACTAGAACCCCATTTCCCTGCTGAGTTGAGTTGCACCAGGGTGGCAATCTTAACCAGTAGTACTTGTTAGGATCTATTTATGAATCCGCAGGTGTAACCTCCATGCTGGGACATTCTGATTTTTTAGAGCTCTGGATAGTATATTTTGACAAAGTTCTCTGGTGATTACAATAAACAATAGTGGCATACACCTATGTGTATATATGTATGTACATATATTTCTACACATAGATAAATACATATTTTTCACTTTACAATGTACTGCAGAAATCTTACAACATCAGTGCACATGGTAAGCTCATTCTTTTTAATGGCTGCACTGACTCATTAACTTGATGAACACTTTAAGAGCATGTTTCTTTACCTCTCTGTGCCTAATAAATTTTTCATCTGTAAAGTGGGGGTAATAGCAATACGTACCTTATAAGGTTGTTGTAAGGATTCAATGTATTCATGTACGTAAAAGACTCAGAAATAGATCTAGAAGCTAATAGGCATTATACAAATTTTTGATAAGATTATTGTCATCTTCATTATTTTTACCCACAATCTAACATTACTCCTAAGAGATATTAAAATGCACAGACAGAGTTTGTTGTGTCTTCAGGTAGTGGCAATTACATGAGAATTTGGATAATTTTTTTCAAACTTTTCTATCAGCTGCAATCCAATTGCAAGTGGATTCGAGAATGAAGTAGGTAGAGTGTGAAGTTCCCTAGGAAGCAGGAGAACTTAGTTCTTACTTTAATCTGCCACTGGAAGTATGCAACTTTGGACAAGTCCTATATAAATTCTGAGACTAAAACTCTCCATGTCTGAAACGAGGGTGTTGGAAGAAATGGTCTCTAAAGTATCAATAGCTTTAACTCCCAGTTAGTGTTGTGGAAACAAAGAGAAGACAAATATAAAGTTTTCCCCAGAGTGTAGGCTTTAAGATGGAGGACACCTTGGTGTCTTCTTCAGAACTGAAGTAGCAATGTCTAGAGTTGTCTTTTTCTCATAGTAGGCACTCATGAAAATTCTGTCAAAGGAATGTTAAAAAAAGAGATACTCAAAATGCAAAGTGAATATCAGGTACACAATGGGTCTTCATACCTTTTTATTTTTAACTGATTATATGAGTTTCCAGAAACCTTTCTAAGAATTAGACCTAAATGCCTATCTTATCTTTGAAAATAAAAAAAAACATTTAAATAGATTTGATTTTATTGTTAGCACATCAACACATATCTATTTCTATTGCTATATTAAAAGACTGTAACTGAATCACTTCGACAGTTGCAAAATACTCTGTCTGGGTTACTTTATTAAACTAAAAGAATGGAAGATGCATAAAAAATTCCATTTATACTTGGTGTGTACTAAGTGAGCATCATGGAAAAGTCTAGTTCCCCTTAGGGAAACCACTTAAATGTAGTAGTCAGTCGGAAGCAACTATTGGACTATTATTTAGAGCAATCCTTTCACATTGATCAATGAAGATGAATTTTTGTAGAGTAGCACAATCAGATGTAGCTACACTATGCTTTCATAACATTAGCATTTGTTATATGATTGGAGAAGAGCCCAGAGATCTTGGAAGGTGAAAGGATGGGCCCCTTGAATCTGTTAGTGCTACCTTCCACTTGACCATTCAAAGTGACTGCTTCCAGAGATCCTATGGCATGTTATGCATCCTTGTGCTTTGAGGCCACTGAAATAGAATTAATTTTTTCATGCTGGAGTATGGATTTTTAAAATGCCAAATTTCATTTAATTATATGGTGAAACCAAATCACACTTCTTCTTAATCAGAAATATTGTGAGGGCAAAGTAGGGAAAGCCAATGAATTATAATAAATAATAGTGAGTTTTCATATAAAACTTACTGAAAGATGCAACAGGTCAACCAATCTATGAACCTCTGGAGGGTAACAAGACAGTAAACTTGACATTGCACAGTATTTGACATACTGTGGTATTTGACATACAGTGAATCATTATTTACATTTTATCCAAAAACATTTACCTGAGAAAAGGTCACGACATTAAATTTGGAGACATTTACAGCAATTGCCAAATGTTTACTATCTACATGAATGTCATGCTTCTCAGTCAAAAGCAGGTTGATGTGCTAAATGTCAATTATTTCAACTTGTTTGATGGTAGCACAGATTGCCAAGCAACATAAAAAGAGGTTTAATAAATATTATATACACTGCTAACCATTAATCTTGCATAGCAGAGGCTCGAGTTTTACATATAGAGGATTTATGACAAGCAACAGCTCAGGACATTAACGCTCAATTATTACAGTCCTGGATGGTGGCACTACCATTAGCTCCTGGAAGATCACCTTGTTTCTTCTGCTTCTGCTGCCACTTTGGAGGAGGCATCAGAGAGAATGGAATTATTTCAGGAAATAGCACTTTGATTTTTTTGTGTGTGTTTTCCAGTCCTTTTTAGAATTAGCAGCAAAGGAGGATTACCCAGAGTTATGCTGGTGGGAAATTGAATTGTTCCATTTTTCTAACTGATTATAAGGCATTGTGATACTCTGCAAGAACTCCAAAGACTTCAAGAGAACAGCATACAAATGTTAAGTGGGATACAATAGCACCAATGGAATAAAAAGTGGTGAGGGAGCCAGCAGCAAGGGAAATGTGAATAGTTTCTAGCATGGTTTATCAGCACTAAAACTTGATGAAGGCAAGTATGAACTTTTTTCCTTTTCTTCTAATCGCCACATATGTACATAACAATGGACTCAGTGATATAACCACAAAACTCCCTTGAATTAAGTGATCAAGGTCAATATTCTGAAAAGAGCTAAAATGAACATGCACATATGCCATTTAGTCTTTCTTGATTTCTTTTCATTGGCATCTGAGTCTGGGAATAAACTCAGGTTACTGGCCAATGTTTGATGCTATCTGATAAGCACTTATTGAGCACTACTGGATGCAAGACATGGTACTAGGCTCTGCTATAGGAGAGCATGTAGTCAGGGAGGAAGATGGTAAAACAGTGCAAGTTAGACCACGTACCTATCACAAGAAAGGAAAAAACACAATTCCCCAAGGGTTTAGGAGGAGAAATCATGAGCAGTAGCAAATAAATCTTCATGGAAGCATTCGTGCTAAAGGCAGGTAGAGCACGCTCACGTGGAAGCAAGTGTCGAAGAACTCTCAGGCTGGCAGGACACCAGGAGCTGGTGTGAAAAGGGTTGCATCACTGCGGGTGGGCACAATGGTTAGCTTTGCCAAAGTCAGAGGATTTCTGAAGAGAGTGTGGGATGTCAGCCTAAAAATGTAGGATTAAGGTGGCTGGTGAAGAATCTGGAGCACCAGGTAAGTTTGGTTTTTATTCTGGAAGCAAATAGAGTCACTGGAACTCTGAGCGGACCAGAGCTTGCTTGGTGATATGGTTTGGCTGTGTCCCCACCCAGAGCTCCTATTTAATTGTATTAAATAGCTCCCATAATCCCCAGGTGTCGTAGAAGGGACTGGTGGGAGGTAATTGAATCAGGGGGGCAGGTTTTTCCCATGCTGTACTCATGATAGTGAATAAATCTCATAAGATCTGATGGTTTTATAAAGCGCAGTTCCCCTGCACATGCTCTCTTGCCTGCTACCATGTAAGATGTGACTTTGCTCCTCCTTCGCCTTCCACCATGATTGTGAGGCCTCCTCTCTGTGAGTCCATTAAACCTCTTTTCTTTACAAATTACCCAGTCTTGGGTATTTCTTCATAGTAGTATGAAAATGGACTAACACACTTGGCAAAGATTAATCTGAGGTAGGGGGTGGATGGGGGGAGGAGGGTCAGGAGAGTGAAAATGGCATTCTGAAAAGAAGAGAAAAAGGGAGACTCAGAGGGGTTGGAATCAGGGCAAGAGGGGCAAGGAGACACACAGTCTTATTTTTAATGGTACGTTGGCAAAGACAATCACAAGAAGCAGTGGCATTTCCTTCCTGGGAGATCCTTAACCTCTCACCAGTCAAGGGAGGTTTAAGTGTCCTTCTTTGATAGAAAGACAACTGAGCGAGTGGGTCTCTCCATTCTTATAATAAAGGGATTTCTAAAAATGAGTGCAAAAATTTAGTCAGGAGTTTTCTTCCCTTGACTATGTGAGTAATCACAGAAGAATGCTTATGGTAAGCCTCTTACTTCCTAGATGCAAATTCAATTCGCCTGAGCTGTTTTGCGGCTTATGCCAGACGTCTTGAGTCATCTCCCCAAGCAAATAATGTAAGCAGTTCTTTCAACATTGAAATGTGGATTTATTCTAGGACCGGAGACATATTACTAGTATTTTCCAGCATTGGCTCTAGGCTAGACAAATAAAGTTTACTTTTAAAAAGGTCAAAAGCACTTTCCAGACTCAAAGTCTCACTCCTTTCAAACTTCTAGGTCACCTGATGCTTGCAACATCATGTACTTATGTTAAATATTGAAGGTCTCTGGTAAAATATAATAATATCAGAAAAGGCTAAGTCACTCTGTTATATTCACTTATTAGCCCAAATTAGTCCATATTCACTTATTAGTCCAAATTCACATTATATTTCTTACCAACCACCTAGTAGGGATTTTAAAAAATATTATAGGTAAATGATAGAGAAAGTAAGGGCTCTCCTAGAACAAGTAAGGCAGTGACCAAAAGAAGGCATTGGGAAGCATGGAGTACTTTCAGGAAATAACACTTTGATGTTTTCTTTGTGCTTTCCAGTCAAGTTGATGAGTAGATAAGTAAACAAATGGCTTAATTCATAGTTAAAACTAACGCACATACTTACTACCTAATTTTAGCTAGCGTCTTGGGATATTCAATGAATTTGAATGTTGTTTTTAATATTTGATTGGCTATAACTGTAAACCATAGACTTCTGTTTCAACTTCAGAGCACGGAACAATGGTTGGAAGTAACAGACGTTTTTTTCCCCACCAGAAGAAAGAAGTATAAGAAAATATACTTCTGCTGCTCAAATAAATAAAGGGTCAGTTCACAAAGTATTGAGTTACCTGAAGGCTGAGTAACTATGGAGTTTGTTTCACTGGTCTGCTGGGTAGATGGGATTTAGATATCAATTGGGTGGCTGGACTAAAGCGATCTTTAAAATTCCTCACGATTTTGAGATCGTTTGCCAGAAGAGTGCTGAGGACGATAAAGTGATCATATTAAGAACTTAAGCCTGAAGAAAGTGGCTAAAATAACTCAATATGCTTTACATGTCTTAGCTAAGTGATGAATTGGATAGATGCAATACCTCTTGACTGCCAGCTGAAGGGTAAAAAGAAGGATAGGATTATATATAGTGCCAAGAGGAGGTATAATGAGAAATAATACTATGAAATTTACTAAAGGAAACTGAGATCTGAATTAGAAACATTTTTTCAAATTAGAGCTTCAAAATCTAATGTGTTTTGGCACCGTCTCCCAAGGGCAGCCAGAGAAGGCCTTTGAAGAGCTCTGTGCAGCCTTGGTTGGAGCGATTTAAGCAACATGCCCTTTAGAAAATAAAAAGCCTTTCTGGAGGACAGGGGGAAGGGTTGTGCAATTTCTTTCAACACAGAATATTTTGATGTGATGATTTCTCCTTAGGTTTATCTTCCTCAGACCATTTCTTCTGTAAACAGGCTGCAGGCAGACCCAGGCTTGACACACACAGGCTGCAAATTAAGAAGAATCCTGGGGGAATGCCTGAAACAGCGCTCCAAGCCTGCTCCCTTGTGGTCATGGGGTTAGCAAGACAGCAGCCATGTCTTTGGATAGTTTCTGCCCTCTTTCCTTTTGGAAACTTGGTTTGGAGGAAGCCTAGGCACCTCTGCGTGCCGTTCTTCTCTCCCTTCCCCTTAAGCTAGTACTTCCAATTTTTGTCTGGTGACCCTCAGGCCAGCAGAGGTGGGGAGAGGAGAAGCCTGCCTTTTCCCCTCACGGTTGGAGCTCGGTGTTTCTTGATTATTGAAGCCCACTCGCTTTGCCTTTCCCTCCCTTTTCCCGGGGCCAGATCTGTTCTTCACTTCTCTGGCAAGTACACTCGCCGGCTCACTTGCCTTTTCTGAATCAAAAATGCCTCCTCTTCACTTTTGTTTAAAATAGGGAGGCAGCAGCTCAATATATCTGATCAATATTAGGAGCCAAGAACCCCTGGGTCTGAGTCAGAGCCCTGGATCTTTCTCACTGTATAACCTAACTTACAACCATGGACAAATCATGGAAACACTCTAAAGCTCAGATTCTTTATTTATAAACTGCGGATGTCCTATTTTTCTCACAAACTACCATGGGGATCAAAAGTGATGATATATGTATATGTAGTTTTGGTGGTAAAGTTCTATGTTACTGTTAGTTACTATTGTTCCCAGTAAACTGGGTACATCTTTCTTTGGCCTGTTGTATATACAATAACCTCCCAGTGGGACTTTGTCCCTCCTAATAAGATCTAAGTTCTGAAAGAGGGAAAGGATGTTTACTGCCCTATTCTTTAAACCTATAGAAGTGTTCAGAAGGCCATGAGCATCTTTGAGGGCTAAAGAAATCTGAGGGAAGCTAGGAGGTTTATCTATTCTTTGGTAGACAAGGGGCGGAAGAAATCCATGTCCTGTGGCCATGGGAATGGAAGAGGGCAGTACAAGATCAGGACAGGTGGGTGAAAAGAAAAAGGGGACTTAGTTTTAGATTTAGGTGCTTCTGGACTTTCTCTGATAGCAGGTATTATAGGCTAAATTGGTGTCCTATCTCCCAAATTGATGTTGAAAGCCTAACCCCCAGTATCTCAAACTGTGGCTGCATTTGGAAACAGGGCCTTTAAAAAGGTAATTAAGTTAAAATGAGATCATTAGGGTGGGCCCTAATCCAGTATAACTGGTGTCCTTCTAAGAACAAGAAATTTGGACACAAACATGTACAGAGGGAAGACCACGTGAAGACACAGAGAAGCATACAAAGGAATGAAGTATTGATGCCTGCTGCAATCCACAAGCCACCCAGAACTGTGAGAAAATGGATTTCTCTTGTTTCAGTCATTCAGTCTGTGGTTCATTGCTATGGTAGCCCAAGCTACTAATACAGAGGGCTTGGGCTGGTGTAGCTCCATGCTGTCTGGCTGAATAAACCCCACCCTGCCTTCCCAGGGCCTTCTTTCCTCAGGAGTCAGGCATCACCAAAGGTATAGACTTGGCTGTCTTCCTCTTGGCCAGGTGAATACCTGGCAGTGATGTCTTTCTGATACTGCACATTGTAGTCATGGAAAATATTTGTCTTTGAAGCATCACCCTCTGCCCACGGTATGTAGTTCTACAGGTCTGTAAGAGCACCATTGTGTTCTAGGTACATCATGGTAGACCAGAGGCTGTCCAATGGCCGACATTTAGGTTGTTTCCTCCTGCGTGGCTGGGACTACAGGTGTGCATTACTGTGCTTGACTATTTCATTTTTTGATTTTTAGTACAGATGAGATCTCTTTACGTTGCACAGGTAGGAGAATTGCTTGAGTCCAGGAGTTCGAGACCACCTTGGGCAACATAGCCAGACTGTATCTCTAAGACAAGTAATAATAGTAATAAAATATTAGCTGGATTTGTTGGCATTCACCTGTAGTCCTAGCTACCTAGGAGGCTGAGGTGATCACTTGAGCCAGGGAGATAGAGGCTGTGATCACACCACTGCAATCCAGACTGGGTGACAGACAGAGTGAGACCCTGTCTCAAAAAAAAAAAAAAAAAAAAGAAGGCAGAATCTTCTGCTTCTGAAATATCTGCATTTGGGAGGATATAATTGGTGATTTATATCACTTGCTACCGTCCTGTGATATTAACAGGTCTTAACTCTTCACTCATGTTAATAATCCTGAGATGAGGTTCCTCCTCTGGAGTATTGACTCAGAGCTAGCAAATAAGTAATTGTGATCATTCCAAATCACTCACTGTACCTTAGAGAGACATTTCCTCTCTTTGCAGTTCTTTAGTATCATTCTTAAAGTTTGTTACTAATCTGCTATGCATTAACTAATAATCAGTTATATTATCATCTCCCCAAAGCACAGATGATAATACTTCAATCCTGCTATTTAGACATTTCAAAACATTTTATTCTCAAAGAAAAGTTAGCTAGGAAGCTAGCTGGGAAGGATAGTTCAAAAGTAACAAGAAAGCCCCTTTTAGAAGGATGAGGTTATTTCCTGGGCAAGATGCAAATACTAACCTGTGTGCTCCACTAACCCACAGTGGACCTCGTGTTCAATGCCTAAAAGAATAATTCAAAGGAAGTTTTCCAATATTCACTGTCAGTTGTGATAGCTTTGACATTGTAGTCATGGTATAAGAGTTAAATACGTTCAAGAGAGAAATATTTATCTAAACTCTCTGGCAATGGTACTGTTATTCTCTTTTGTTAGTGAATAATTGAAAAGGTATCAAATAGCAAAGTTTCAATTATTCATCAAGTTACTTCATTTACTAGACAAATGTCTATAGGCAAATAACTGATACTTGAATTAAAAACTGGCAACATCTCTACAGGTTTGCTTATTGGGTCATCATTGCTTGAATCCTCAAATATAAAAGCTTCATACAAATTGTCTATCAGTGGTTACAGAGGGAGTTTGGTATTTACATTAGTTTTCTATTTCTGCTATAACAAATTACCATGAATTTAGCACTTAAACAATATGCATGTATGATCTCATAGCTCTGAAGGTCTGAGGTCTGGGTAGAGTTTAGCTCAGCTAGATCCTCTGCTTAGAGTCCAGAAGGCTGATTCTTTCTGGACGCTGAGAGATGAATCCACTTCTAGGCTCATACAGTTTATTGGCTGAACTCAGTTCTATGTGGTTATAGGACTGAGGTCTCTATTTTGTTGCTGACTGTCACTTGGGAGCCAGTCTTTGCTCCTAGTCTGCCCATATTGCTTCTTATGCATTCATGCGAGGCCCCTCCAGGAGCAATAGGTTGAGTCACTTTTGTGCTTCAAATCCCTCAGGCTTCTTTTCTGGTACACCTCTGCTGCCTCCAGCTGGAAAAATGTTCTCTGCTCAATTTTTTAAAAATTTCTTTTTTAATTTATATATATTTTTTGAGATAGAGTCTCGCTCTGTCACCCATGCTGGAGTGCAGTGGCACACCCTTGACTCACCGCAACCTCTGCCTCCTGGGTTCAAGAAATTCTCCTCCCTCAGCCTCCCGAGGAGCTGGGATTACAGGCTCCCACCACCACTCCTGGCTAATTTTTGTATTTTTAGTAGAGACAGGGTTTCACTATGTTGGCCTGACTGGTCTTGAACTCCTGACCTCAGGTGATCTGCCCGCTTTGGCCTCCCAAAGTGCTGGAATTACAGGTGTAAGCCACTGTGCCCAGCCTCTCTGCTCAATTTTAGGGGTTTATGTGATTAGATTAGGTCCACTCAGATAATCCAAAATAATCAACCCATTTTACAGTTTGTCACCTAATTACATCATGGGGTCCCTTTCGCTGTGTTTTGCAACATATTTCAGGTTCTAGGGCTTACACATGAGCATTTTATGGAGCTATTATACTGCCTATTGAATAACAAGGCAGTTTTTATAATCCAAAGCCTCGAGATTTTTGTTTTCTGTGTAAGAAGACTAAAACAAATAAAAAGAACAAAACAATGTACAAATATCCTCTATTAGGTGATAAACATGAGTGTAGACAGTATAATCTTATTTCTGTAATTCCAGAGCATTTATTTTTCTGGAATGTTGTGATTTGCAACTTGTTCCTACAACACACCTTTTCAATCCTTCCCTCCATCTAGAATTTCAAGCATGTAGTGTATATGATGATCATGCCAGGAGGCCCAAAAGAAAGAGGTGCTACAGAACTATTTTAGCTTTCTGAATATTATTTTATTTGCAGACTTATAGAATATACGTGCCCTGATTCTCCCAGATTCTGGCTTCCTGTCACCCTCTTCTGTTTGTACAAATTATGTAGACAATATAGCTAGATCATGAAATCAAACCGCTGTGTTCTGAAATTCTGCCTCTATCGTATTCTTTCTGACTTTTACATTAGACCTTACATTGGCAGCCCCTGGGAACCAATATTATGTATTTGGTTCTTTCAACAAGACTAAACCTCTTTATAACTTCCCCATCTTGTGTCATTTAATCCTCCACTGACATCTTCAAGCCTTTCCTGTTATTACATGAAAAGATATTCATCTGGAAATGTCACCTCAATGTAAATGTTACAGCTGTCAAAACTATGAAGTGTCTGAGATTTTATCCTATTTGCAAGCTAATAAGTTTACCTGTCACAGTTTCATGGATGCTTGTAGAAGATACGAGACTCCTGGGCTAGAGACAAAGGATATTATTACTCATGGCACTCACAAAGCAGGAACGTCATAATGTTCACAATGTTTCCCTTGCGCCCTGATACCCAGGGGCATGATGTGGAGCAGCCTAGGTGGATACTCCACATGCAGTGGGTTTGCCTCATGCTGAGAAACTCTGAGCTCTTAAAGGGATCTCAGAAACCACTGTTTTAAAGGGGGCTGCCAGAAAATCTGCCCAACCTTGGCTTGAAAAGAGACATTTTATTATCCTGATTGCAGACAAATCAGCCTTGTGCCCTAGAGAAAGGTACTATATCTTCCAAGGCTGTTGCTATACAAATATCCTCCAAAAGACTGTGCTGTAAAAAGCTGCCAATTCCTCTAGTCAAAAGACATGCAGAAATGCAAGAGATCCATGAGGAATTGTCTTCCAACTGCTTCTTGTTCAAAAAGTGTCCCTTTGCCGATAAGCGAGCATGCCTGTCTGATACAAACCAGACTAGCTTTGCCTAGATTTAAATGATGTTAGAACCATTTAAAATTAGCTAAATTATATACACATACTTTATAATTAATTATTTCTTGAAAAAATTGCATATACATACACATATACAAATAAACACTTTCCAAGAGACTATTACTAAACAAGCAACAAAATATTTATTTCTAACATTTACTAAGCAGAACAAATGAAACAACATAGCAATTAAAAGATTAAGACATGGTTTAAAGAACTGTGCTTACATATTTAAGAAAGGGCTTCTCTGGGAAAAGGAACACTGCTCTAAGCTAGCTTTCCCAAAGTTTGATATTCAAGTACAATTTCCTATAGCTAATCCTTGAGAAAAGAATTCATATTCTAGTAATTTGAGGACATGCTTTATAACAGCCTTTTCTCCACTAAGAATCACAATGCGATTTAGCATATTAAAGATTCTGAGAAGTCTTGACATGAGGAAATTGGTTTTATTTTGTTTAATTCACTATTGTCTTAATTAATTTGATAATGAACTCTGTGTGTGTGTGTGTGTGTGTGTGTGTGTGTGTGTGTATCTAGTACTAAAGGAGGTACTACATTAATGTGACCAAGATTTAGATTTACTAGATTATTCTTTTCTTATTTAGCATGGGCTATTTAAAGTCTTGGAATATACTTTGGATTTGATTTATTCTGCACATTTCACATTCAAATTCTACATTTTTATAGGGCTTGATTATCTGGAAATGTCATTAACTTATTCTCACTGTCCTTCTGCTTCCTCTGATCTATTTATAAGGTCAGTTCCTGAAGCTTAATTTTTCACATTGATGAGGAAATGTGCAGGTATGTCAAACTTTTTAATAATTCACAATAAGGATAAGCATCCATGTGTAATCTTTGCACTTATAAAATATACCTTAAAAGTGATCAATTAGTTACCAAAAACTACTCTCATTTTAATGTAAATTAATTTTATACCATTTGTAGGTCTTTCCACATAGTTAACCTCAGCCTTAAATAGTTTGATTTTTTTTCCCTGCCTGATAAGATATAAAATGCACAACAGGACACGTAGTAATAAGAAACAAGGGCAATTTCTTTTAATACAGATGTTCTTTCTTTTTTTTAGTCTCATTTAGAGGAACAAATGTTCTAATAAATGATGACAGTTTCTTTTTTATTATATTTTCTTCCAATCTTTAAAAAAATCAGTTTCATCGAGTATAATTAATTATATAATAAATCAATTTAAATTGAATTGTATAATTCAATTAGCTTTGACAAAGGTATAAAGTTGTGTAAGTGTCACCACAATCAAAATATAAAACATTTTTATCATCTCTAAAAGCATCCCTGTGCTTTTTTGCATTCAGTTCTTCTCTTTGCCCCCCAGCCTCTGGCAACTACTGATCTTTTTGTTACTGTAGTGTTATTTTTATCACAGTGCATGTAATTCTCTGTGTCTGACTTCTTTCACTTGAGTAATTCATTTGAGAATCATCTATGCTGTTGGCTCTATCAGCACTGTATTTCTTTTTATGACTAAGTAGTATCCCGTTTTATAGATATACCATTTGTTTATTCATTTACCACTCTAGGCACATTTGGCTTGTTTCCATTTTGAGCTATTCTGAATACTATGCAGCCATAAACAATGAAGAGTTCATGTCCTTTGTAGGGACATGGATGAAATTGGAAATCATCATTCTCAGTAAACTATCGCAAGAACAAAAAACCAAACACCGCATATTCTCACTCATAGGTGGGAATTGAGCAATGAGAACACATGGACACAGGAAGGGGAACATCACCCTCTGGGGACTGTTGTGGGGTTGGGGGAGGGGGGAGGGATAGCTTTAGGAGATATACCTAATGCTAAACGACGAGTTAATGGGTGCAGCACACCAGCATGGCACGTGTATACATATGTAACTAACCTGCACATTGTGCACATGTACCCTAAAACTTAAAGTATAATAATAATTTTAAAAAATGACTATGAACTTTCAGTCTTTACATGACATATATTCTCATTTTTTCTTGTGTAAATATGGAGGAGTGGAATTTCTGGGTACTGTGATAGGTGTCCTTTTAGCCTAAGAAGCAGCTGGCAAGCTGTTTCCCAAAGTGCCTGCATCAATTTTAATTTTACTTGTACATTGCAACAACATATGAAACTTTAGTTAATCCCTGTCCTCACCAACACTTGGTAGAGTTAGTCTTTTTACTTTTAGCCAATTTGGTGGACATGTAGTAGTATTTGTATTTCCTTAATGACTAATGATACTGAGCACCTATTATGTGCCTATATGCCATTTGTATATTTTCTTTTAAGTAGTGTTCACATATTTTTGCCCAGTTTTTATTGAGTTGTCTTATTATCAAATTATGAGCTCTTCAGATATTCTTGTCACAAATCCTGTAACAGTTATATGTTTTGAAAATATTTCTCCCAAGTCTGTGGCTGCTTATCTTTTTATTCTCTTAACAGTATTTTCTGAAGAGCAATTTAAAAAATATTATGAAGTCTAATTTATCATTTTTTCCCTTTGTTGGTGCTTTTGGTGTCCTAGGAAATATTTGCCTAGCCCACGGTCACAAAAATTTTCTTGTGTTCTTTCTTTGCAATTCCCACTAATATTCCTTATTCTGCAGTCTATTTATTTCTGGTGTTAATACAGCCACTCCAGCTTTCTTTTGATTATTTTTTATGTTATATGTAGTCCATATTTTTTCCATTCTTTTATATTTAACTTGTTTTTATTTTTATTATTATTATTTTTGAGACAGGGCCTTGCTCTGTCACCAGGCTGGAGTGCAGTGGCACAATCTCTGCTCACTGCAACCTCTGCCTCCTGGGTTCAAGTGATTCTCCTGCCTCAGCCTCTCAAGTAGCTGGGATTACAGGTGCCTACCACCATGCCTGGCTAATTTTTGTATTTTTAGCAGAGATGGGGTTTCACCACGTTGATCAGTCTGGTCTCGAACTCCTGACCTCAAGTGATCGGCTCACCTCGGCTTCCCAAAGTGCTGGTTTTACATGTACGAGCCACTGTGCCTGGCCTATATTTAACTTATCTTAAAAGTATTTATTTTTAATGTTGGTTTTCTGGAGACAGTATATCGCTGGTTTTTGATTTTTTATTAAATCTGACTATTTCAGATTCAATAAAATCAAAACTTTTAGACTATTTATGTAAGTGTGATTACTGATATACTTTGATTTAAATCTACCATCTTTCTACTTATTATCTATTTGTTTTATCTGTGTCCCTCCTCCTGCCCCAATTTTCTTGCCTTCTCTTAGTTTGTTTTTTATCTGACTGCTTTCCAGGCTTTTCCCCAGCATTTTAGAGTTTTACTTTATGCACGTGCAGATCAGTATTTAAACAATGATTTGAGTGGCAACTTCTGCAGATCTCTGAAGCTCCCTCTTCACTGTTCTGTCCCACAAATTTTAGACACTCTGGTTTCTTCAAACTCTAAACCTTACCTCTTCAACTCATTGACTCTCTAGCCCCTCTTAGTCTTCTGCCTCACTGCTTTTGATCCTAAAAACTGTGGCTGGGTGTGGTGGCTCATGCCTGTAATCCCAGCATTTTGGGAGGCAGAGGGGGGCAGATCACGAGATCAAGAGATTGAGACCATCCTGGCCAACATGGTGAAACCCCGTTTCTACTAAAAATACAAAAATTAGTTGGGTGTGGTGGCGCACACCTGTAAGTCCCAGCTACTTGGGAGGCTGAGGCAGGAAAATCGTTTGAACCCGGGAGGCGGAGGTTGCAGTGAGCTGAGACCGCACCACTGCACTCCAGCCTAGCGACAGAGTGAGACTCTGTCTTAACAACAACAAAAAAATGAAATTGCTTCCAGGCAGTAAGCTGGGGCAATTGAAGACTTTAACTCATCTTCTCCCCCCTCTAGCAGGTATAACTGACATACATCACCTATGTCCACTGTCTGCAATCATTTGTTTCATATGTTTTTTCTAGGTTTCTAGTTATGTATAGCAGGTGGCAATTCCTATAGCATTAATCTTTCATGGGTGGAGTATTTGATAATGCTTTCTTTATTCTACCCTTGTGGAAATTGTCTGAATAAATTTTCAGCACCATGTTGTATGTGAGTGAATGATGTTCAACCTTAGGAATTAGTCCCCACTGTGGAAAAGTACCTCCTCTTCCTTTTCTAAACTTTCCTCTCCAACCCTCCATTATTTTTAATGAAGAACTGTCATAGGCTAAATGACTTGAATTTCATAGGGTATAGACTTGAATTTATGTTTTTCTTAGCTGCAGCTGTTTAAAAAATAGGAAAAGATTTTCTGAATTTTCATTAATGTATTCCTTGAGTTGATTTTGCTACTAAAATGGACTTTTATTGTTTTGTTCCTGCCAACTTCAGAATAGACTTTAAAACCATTTGTTTTTTTATTTATGAAATATGGTTTAATAACTAAAAATGCTTTATTGGTCCTTTATAGGAACTGCAAAATATGTAAAAAAGAGTGGGAGTGTGAAATGGGGAAAATTATTTAATTATCAATATCACCCTATACTGTAAGCAGCTTATGCTTCTCTTTGGCCTTGAAAATGAACCTATGACATTCTGTGAGAAGAGTTGGCAATCCAAATAGGAACAGAAACACTGTTAGAGAAATCTAGAACAGACACAGAGAGTCTGTCCTTATCTGTGGCAGAAGACAGAAATCATGGGTTAAAAGTACTGAGAGTGTGACGCTTTGAGCTAAACCCAACACCCCCATGACCGTTGGGAGGGATGGAGACTTTGATTTCTCACGTTGTTGCTGCTCAACTCTCGGCACATGAGCTTTGTGCAACCTTCTAAATATTTCTTCTCTGACATGGGAAGAAGGAAAGCTTACGAGAATTGAATTTTCTTTCCTTTTCACTTGGGGAGAGAACCTTAATAATGGGAGAAAAGTAGTAACTATGCAAGCCCAGCATGTTGGATACAGCATTCTCTCTAGAAAAATAACCAGCTGGTCTTATCAGATTCCTGCCTGGAAGAGTATAAATAGCCTTTTCAGTGGTGCTGCCACAACTACTTACACTTTATAAATCAAAATTTGTAGTTTTGCTTGAGGAAACAAGCTACTTAAACAGGCCCATTTTAGAAAAACCTTTTCTGAGGCTCTTACTTTTCACTCAATCATTTCAGGTATGAAGCCTAGTAATTTTGGCATCATAGGTATTTATTCAATTTCTTTTCATACTGTACTGTAAGAAACCAGAGTAATTGTGCTCATTTTTCTGTTTTTTTACTAGGTGATAAACTGTTCCCATTTCCGTGTCTTACAGAGATGCATTTAGATTGCCCTTAGGCATTGCTGGGTAGAGCTGTGCTAGCTGCCTACTCAAACCTTCTATAGTGGCTTTTTTTCCTGTCACATGAGATAAAAAAAATCTTATGAGCTGCTGCCAAGGGGTTGGTTATGCTTCCTAGGGCTTCCAATGAGAAAAAATGTGGGAGACCATAAGTTGTTAGAAAGTTAACTGAGTCAAATGCCTGGTTGCTTCATTATTCAGCTTAAATAGTAAACTCAAGCTGTGTGACCTTCTGTGTGACATGAACTATTGCTTGAGGTTGGGGACGTGAAGATGAACAACAGAAAGCCCTGTTCTTGAGGAGCTGCTAGTCTAGCGACATGACACCCAGATAAGATCAGTGGGTTACGTGCCAAGATGAAGGTGGAGGGAACCACGAGAACACAGAGGAAAGGCAGAGTCTCACCGAGCTAGGAGATGTACCCGACCTCTACTAAATAGCCAGGAAAATAGTTTTCACATTCTTTGATATCACTGCAAGTGAGTGAAAGCTGTAAAAATCAGGAGGAGAACGTGCTACCTGTTTCTGCAGTCCTTCAGTGTGGAAATTGTGTTTAAAGAAGGCATCCAGTGATGGGCTTGCAGTGGCACTGTTACTACAGAGTGAGAGGTAGACAAGCATCGGTCTCCTAGGAGAGGTCTCTGAAGGACATTGGAGCCAGATACTTGTAAATTAAGACCTTACAAATAATTACACCCATATTTTTTGAAGTTATCAAGGTGCTATTCTTAATTGGATTGTAACACAAATACTTTCCCTTGATTTTTGTTTCAAATATAACCAACGATCCTACTTCTGAATCACATCACAACTGATTAGATCAAATTATTTGTGAAAATGGACAACTTTTTCAGTAAAAAAATGCCCGTAAGGTTTTGCACAGTAATAAAATAAATTTGACCAGCCACATTTACAAGTGACTTTTCTTAAAACCTGAGATCTGTAGTAATGTGTCATTTTTCTAGAGGAGCAGTTTGAATTCCATCCTCAGTAAGAGTGCTGTGCAGGGCAGGTAACCTTGCTTGGGAGTGAGTCTAGCTGGCCACCCTAAACCTGAATACTACTTTGCTTGTCTTCACTTGTTCTTATAGTCAAAGTAGTTTTCTTTAAAGGGACTGAAAAAGCCATTTGAGTTTATTTTTGCAGCTAAAATTCACTCCACTATATAGAATAATTTATAATCTATAGTGCTGTTTATGAATTTGTAGATTAGAATTTGGTCCTCTCTGAATACCAAGAATTACTGTATTATTTAGGACAATTTGTTTTTTCAGCATTAGGTAACCAATCTCTTAATTTTTGTTTGTTTGTTTGTTTGTTTGAGGCAAGGTTTTCCTTCATTAACCAGGCTGGAGTGCAATGGTCGGATCATAACTCTCTACAGCCTCAAACTCCTGGGCTCAAGGGATCCTCTCGCTTCAGCCTCCCTAGTTGCTGGGGCTACAGGCATGCACCACCAAGCCTGGCTAATATTTAAAATTTTTTTTGAAGAAAAACAATTTCTTTCACTTTGTTACCCAGGCTGGTCTTGAAATCCTGGGCTCAAGAAATCCATCTATCTTGGCCTCCCAAAGTGCTGCGATTACAGGCATGAGCCACCATGCCTGGTCCAATTGCTTACATTTTTAATTCTCTCCGTTTAAAGTTCTTCTCCCAAATCGGAAATTCACTGAGAAGTGTCTGCATCAACAATGTATATATGGCTGGGCGTGGGGGCTCACGCCTGTAATCTCAGCACTTTGGGAGGCTGAGGCGGGTGGATCACGAGGTCAGGAGTTCAAGACCAGTCTTGCCAAGATGGTGAAACCTCGTCTCTACTAAAAATATAAAAATTAGCCAGGTGTGGTGGCGGGCACCTGTAATCCCAGCTACTCGGGAGGCTGAGGAAGAGAATTACTTGAACCTGCGAGGCAGAGGTTGCAGTGAGCCAAGATTGCACCACTGCACTCCAGCCGGAGTGACAGAGAAAGACTCCATATCAAAAAAACAAAAACAAAAAAACAACAATGTACATGTGAGGAATGGTGCTTGGAGCATGAGCAGTGTGTTGAAATCACTGGTGCCAGGGGTGGGTCACATTGCAAGTGCCCATGAGTTGAGTGCCAGCTGGAAGTTGGTCAAGTGAGGCTTTAAAGTGGATGAAGAGTTCCCGGAGAAATATTGTATGGAAACCTGGTCTGGATGATCTTGTAGGCTAGTCTAGAAATTCATGAGGATGGTAAATGTTTTCTGCAGTTTTGCGTAGACCTGGAATTGTTAAAACATGGCTGATTCTGCAATGACAACTTCCACTAGTTCTCTACCAGGGCAGTTCTATTGCTAATACAAGTATTTCCTTGTTTTTTAATGCTATGTTCCTGGTCTCAGGAAGATGTCTATTAGGTCTCAGATTATGGGCTCAGGTTTATTAGTATTATTACTATTTGGGAAATAAAAATTACAGCAGTAAGAGGAAGAATTGCTGATAGGGAAGCAGAAGGTTGTTCTAGAGGGTACTTTGTTATATGCACATTACAATATCCAAGCCTCCAAAATGAAGCATAAATTTGGAACTTGGTTTCTTGATGTTAGATGTTCTTCCTCTTTAAAATGTTTACAAGGTTGATTGAAACAGCTCAGTCGTACATGTGAATTTTGACATTCCCTCAGATGCTCAGTTACCCAGTGGTGTGGCATTATGGAAATGTAATATGCCAGCCAGCAGTCACTTGCATCTCCCAAAAGTTAATGCCTTTAGTAGGAGATGTTTTGCTATTAGAGAGGGCTTAAAGTTATGGGATCAGACTCCACACACCAATGTCTAATCTATCTTGCAGTTAAGTGTATAGCAACAAGATGGTACTGCCTGGCTATATATGCTAAATTCCTTGCATAGGTGGTGTTACAGTTCTACTCTAAATAAAGCAATCAATCAATATTTCTTCTCTGCTTACACTCCAATCTTCAGAACTGCTTGTTAAGCTAGCTAGATGGATTTACTTAGGGCAGTGAAAGACATTCAGCAAGTCCATCCAATTTCTTGATTTATTTGCTATTGATGCATAAAATAAGCTTGTCTGTGAAATAACCAGGTTGAAATTGCTGTTCTCATGCATTTTCATTGTTATTATTTGGCTAGACTGACTCCTGAGGGTCAAATTAAAACTCATTCATCCAGAGCTACATGAGTGACAATGGATAGCTTCTTCAGTTAAAATCAGTACCAGTATTGTGTTTGAATAACACCATTGAATAATCTTAGATAATATCTAGATCTACCAAATTTTCTAAAAGTAAAGAGGAAGAATATCCATATGAATTGTTCATCTTCGAAATGTGTTTGAATTTAACATCTAGATTTTATTGTCACTTAAAATGAAGAGACATACATCAACCTAAGAACTCAGTGACAGCATATGTGAACTTTTCTAACACAAGAAATAATCATGGTGATATTTACACTTTGTATTGCCTTATAGTTGACAAAAGACTTTTCACGGTGTTATGTCTTCTGATACAACATCTGAAGATATTTCTGAAATAAATTATTGTCACCTTGTTTGAAGACTGGATAATTTTAAAAAATTCTTAAAGATAGTCATTATTCAGAGACACTTAAAGTCTTGCTATCTTCCTTAATTTTAATAATGCAAAATCCTTTAGAAAAAATTATAGATATCTCTCTCTTTTTTTTTTTTTTTTAGATGGAGTTTCACTCTTGTTGACCAGGCTAGAGTGCAATGGCGCAATCTCGGTTCACTGCAACCTCCGCCTCCCGGGTTCAAGCGATTCTCCTGCCTCAGCCTCCTGAGGCTCCTGGGATTACAGGAGTGTGTCACTACACCCAGCTAATTTTGTATTTTTAGTAGAGATGGGGTTTCTCCACATTGGTCAGGCTGGTCTCGAACTCCTGATCTCAGGTGATCTGCCTGCCTCAGTCTCCCAAAGTGCTGGGATTTATAGGCGTGAGCCACCGTGCCTGGCTGATGTCTCTCTTTTTTTTACAAAAATTATTTTTGCGAAGTATTTAATGTAAAAAAATATTTCCAAAGGCAACAATCTTTAGTCAATGTACTACTCTTTTCAAAAAATATATTTTAAAATGTTTGACTTCTACTTAAAATGCATATTTTCTATTGTATAGAGCTTAGAAATAATTCTAGTCCATGGCCTTCATTGTATAGATGAGGAAATGAAGACATACAAGGTGACTTGCCCAAGGTCACTCAGTGTTAGCTGACATTGGCACCTTCCTCTATTACTCTCAGACAACTACTTGTTTTTTACAAAACAAAATCTCCATACTATAGTACCATAGTTTCAAAACAAGACTGTATGGTGAACAGCCAGTCTTATTAGGTAAAGTATTTCCATGCCAAATGTAAGTCACACAGGGCATTTTGTTCTTGGAGTAATTAAACAATATGACCCACAATAGTTGAAGGATTATTCCCAGTTGTCTCCTGCATCTATTTTGGTACAGGAATGTAAACATGGAACAAGAAGATGGCTGTCACTCAAAATAAATTGCTGCATTGGCCAGAAGTTTTGGCTTTTCTGGTTGAGGGCCAAGTGGTATATTGTGCTCTTGGCTTCCAGAAAATGGAGTGGATCCCAAGGCTGCTGGTTCATGGAACTGCAAGACCTAGTATGTTTTTTCATACTATTAGCCACGTATAGGCTGGAAGTCCTTCGACCAGGATGATTTAACAACTGAGTCAGTTGATTATATAGAGAACCCCACACTAGCTCAGTGTACAGATTTACACACCTTAACTAGCTGCAGAAATCAGATGAATTTCACTTAATAATGGGGTAGATAGGATCCAGTATGGCACCCACTATTATAGTTTCTTCACTATTTTGCCCCTTCTAAAAGTGGCATTTTTTTTCCCACTATTTTTGGCCACTTGAAAAAGAGACCAGGAAACAAGGATAATGAATGGGCCCCATATCAAGCAGTTTTTTTTTTTGGTGTTTTTCTTATCATGTCTCCCATTTAAATATTCTTTCTGTTTCTCTAAATATCACTCCTTTGCTAGGTCTGAATCATCCTTAACAAGTATATTTTTTGATACCGTTGTATTTTTCAGGGGAAAAGGAAAAAAAACCTTTTTATTTAAGGATTTTTGAACACTAATATCTTTTACCTAGAAAGAATTTCTCTTTTTACTTAAGTTTGAACCAGGAACTTGAAACACTATACATTTTCTGTTACCTTTGGCAATAAAATTAAATCTGAAGTGAAAGAACTGAGTAATCTACAGCATATTCATTTGTCAATGTAACATCCTGAGTAGCACACTTTAAACTTTTAAGCATATACATTTTTAAAAGATCTCCCTATAAATAGCTAATGGGGAAAATCTTAATGTATGAAAGCTCCGAGTCATCTGTCTCACCCACTGCTACTGTCTTGAGAGAGGGAACAGAATTTGTCATTAATGGTTCAGCTCATGGGGAAATCCCTTTCTGAATTTGAAAATGGCTGTAGATGTTTGCAAATAATGGTCCAGGTGCTTTTAAGTATCTTGTATCTAAGGAACATTATTTTTAAAATCATAATTTAGAAATAAAATTAAGTAATTAAAATAATAAAACATGTCAATGGGCATTATCATAGAAAGTTTTTGAAACTCTGTAATTTGGGTCTAGTCGGTCAAACCTGTCTTATGGATGACAGTGGCATAGGCCAAGATGTAGGTCAGGATGCTGTAACCTAGTGGTCAGCTAAGGAATGCTGCTGTATGAGATTGAAGTGAAATTAGTTTGTACTACCATGCATTGGCCTTGTAGAAGTCCAATGCCCTCATCCAGAGTTCTGTGACTCTCTGGGATGGCGAGGCCGGAGCTTATATTTTCATGATCCTTTGGCTCTGTTTGTGCATCTGATGAAGTATTCTTCATTCTTCACCTTGAGGCTGTCCCTACATCTCAATCCTGGTGTTGACACAAAGGGTTTGGTCAGCAATTGGTTTTTTTGATACTCTTTTCACCCTAGAGCAACATTAATGCAGGTTGATTGCATGAAGTTTCCTTAGTGAGAGGGCCCATCACTGTTCAACAATTGTAAACAACATGAAATTGTACATTAGAAAATCCTTGCCATTTATAAACCAAAGTTGGTTTTCCTTCAGTTTGTTTTGCATAAAATTTTTTAAAAAAACCTAATTAGTACATGTGTTAAAAATTTTCAACAGCATGGAAGGGTACTCTTGTATGCAAAAAATATTCTTACATGAGATCACCAATTAGCCTGCTCTGAGGTGACTACGGTTAATAATTTGTATTCTCCTATAATATTTTTAAATGTATATGTCTCAATCCTTCTTTGTAAACAAAATGATATCACACTATACTTAATATTTTGTACCACTTTGCATTTTATATGAAAAAATATTTTTGAGTAATCTGATATCAGTATTTAAAGACCTGTTTTATACTTTGAGTAGCTGCATAATAATATTTCATTGTATGAGACTTTCAGTAATTTATTATTTCTTTTTTCTTTTTGTTTTCAAACACCAACTATTAATAGAATCAGATGTACTATAATTTATTAACCAGCCAGCTCTTTACAGATATTCAAGATGTTTCCAGTTTGTTGCTATTTTTTTTTTTTTTTTTTTTTTGAGAGGGAGTCTCACTCTGCTGCCCAGGCTGGAGTGCAGTGGCACCATCTCTGCTCACTGCAAGCTCCGCCTCTCTGGTTCACGCCATTCTCTCCTGGGCTCAAGTGATCCTTCCACCACGGCCTCTGAAAGTTCTGGGATTACAGGGATGAACCACTGCACCCAGCCCTGGATAAATTTTTATAAGTGAATGTTTTTTGGATTCACAGGTATTTGGATGTTTAATTTAACACATATGGCTAAATTGGTCTCTTTTAGAATCAGCTTGTCTGGTTCCATCATCCCCAAGATCTCATTTGTAGTTTCATTTGGATCACATTGAATTTATTAAATGTTAGGGAAAATAATATTTTATGATTGTGTCTTACTGTGCAAAACCAGAGTGGCTTGCAATGTGTTTGTCTTATTTTATGCCTTTTAGTAGATTTTAAATCTTCTGTGTTTTTGACTCTGTTCATTTCTTATTAGATTTTTTAAAATTAAACTTGAAATTTTGACATAATTTTTAGATTCATTCAGTTGTAAGAAATAATCCTGTGAGATCCCAAACTTTACTCAGTTTTCCTCCAGTGTCATCATCTTGTGAAATTGTAATACTGTCTTGCAACCAGGATAATCAAATTGACAAAGTCAAGATTTAGAACACTGTCATCACCACAGGATGCCAGGACAAACTCTTTTGTAGCCACATGACTTCCTACCCTATCTTCTATTCCTACTCTCCAAGAATCACTAATCTGTTGTTCCATTTCTATAATTTTGTCATTTCAAGAATGTTACGTAAATAGACTCAAACATGATATAACCATTGAGGAATAGCTTTTTTCACTCAGCCTAATTTCCTAGAGATTCATCCAAGCTGCTGTATGTATCAATAGTTTGTTCCTTGGTATTATTGAGTAGCATTCAATGGTATGGGTGTACCAAAGTTTATTGAACTATTCCCTACTGAAAAACATCTGAGCTGCTAACAGTTTTTAAAATTTTATTAATAAAGTTTTATAAAGATTTATGTACATATTTTTTGTCAATATGTCTTCATTTCTCTGGGGTAAATGCCAAAGAGTCCAGTTACTGGGTTATAGATAGTTGAATATTCTGTTTTTTTGAGTCAAAGAAATTTTGCCTAGCATTCAGTGGTATGGGTGTACCAAAGTTTATTGAACTATTCCCTGCTGAAAAACATCTGAGCTGCTAACAGTTTTTAAATTTTATTAATAAAGTTTTATAAAGATTTATGTACATATTTTTTTGTAAATATGTCTTCATTTCTCTGGGGTAAATGCCAAAGAGTACAATTACTGGGTTATAGATAGTTGAATATTCTGTTTTTTTGAGTCAAAGAAATTTTGCCTAGCCTTATAGCGTAGATATGTATTTTCTCCTGTGTTTTATTCTAAAAGATTTGTAAATCTATGGTTTACATTTAAGTCTGTGGTTAATTTTAAAATAAATTTTATATGAAGTGTGAGTTCTAGGTTGAAGTTCTTTCTTTCTTTCTTTTCTTATAGATGGTCAATTGCTCCATCACTATTTGTTAAAAACATTAGCTGTCCTCCATGAATTGATTTTGCACCTTTGTCGAAAAGCATCTGAGCATGTCTGTTGGGCCTATTTCTGAATTAGTTTGCCTTTTATTTTCCCTAAATTACTTAAAGTTTTTTTAAAATCATAAATGAGTTTTTGACTTTTTAAAAAAAATACTTTTTCTGCGTGATTGATATGATCATACAAATTTTCTTCTTTAATCTGTTACTATGGTAGATTATGTTGATTATCAAATGTTGAACTGCCTCACATAACTGAAATAAATTCTAATTAGATATAACCTATAATTCTTATCCACTTTAGTGTCTGATTTGTTATTTTGTTGAGAATTTTTGCATGTAGGTTTTAAGAGATACTAGTCTGTAAATTTCTTTTTTTGTGTGTGTATTATCTTTGTTTTCGGTATCATAGTAACAATATTCATTGGGAAATGTTCCCTACTCTTTTATTTTCTGGAAGAGATTGTATAAACTTTGTATTCATTCTTTTAATATTTGTAAGAATTCTCCTGTGAACCAATCTGGGCCGGAGGATTTCTTTACTGGATGCTTTTCAGTTGCAAATTCCATTTCTCTAATGGTTTATAGCACTATAATATGGCTATCTCTTTTATTTGATTGAGTTGGTAGTTTGTGGTTTTTGAGGAATAGTCCCATGTCTTCTAAGCTGTTGAATTTATGAGTACGTGAACAAAAGTTTTCTGAAAAGGAATTTGGAGGGAAGAGATTTTATTCCAGTGAACAGTTTGCAAATGAGGGAGAAGCAGCCTTTAGTATAAAACAAAGGAGCATTCCAGAGAACAAAGGAAAGGCTCATGTATTTATAAAGTCCCAACCCAGGTTCCCAATCAGGTCGATTTACGCAAATGAAGGATTGAAACTTGATTAGTGCTGATTGGTCAATGCAGCTAAGTTCTGATTGGTTGGTTCAGGTGAGCTCTGAAAGTTCCAGTGATAAAAAGGTTGAATTTTGGAGGGAACTCAGAGTATTTGTGTGACCTCCAATCAGCAAATGGCTGCTTAAGTCTATTTTGAGTTTATATCCAGTTAGCCACTCGGGATCCATCTTGAAGTATTGGCTCTTTCAGATTTATACTTTTTCAGAAGTATATTGTTCTGCAGTATTTTCCTAATATCTTTTTAATAAGTATAGTGTCTGTATTGTTATCTCCTATTTCATTCTTAATATTGGAGATTTTTGTCTTCTCTTTTCTTATTTTTGTCAATTTTGCTAGAGATTTATTAATTTTTTTTAAGAACAAGCTTTTTGTTTTATTGTTTTCCTCTTTCCAATTTCACTGACTTTTTGCCTTATCTTTATGATTTCTTTCTTTCTGCTGGATTTGAGTTTATTTCACTTTTTTTCCCCTAGTTTCTAGAGGTGCAACTTACTGACTTGAGATCTTCCTCTTTTCTCACGTAAGTATTTAGTGCTATAAATTTTCCTCTCTTTACTGTGTTAGGTGCATACCACATATTTTGAAATATTGTATTTTCATTTTCATTTAGTTTTATGTGTTTTTAAAATTTTTATTTGATACTTCCTCTTTGACCCATAAATTATTTATAGTGTTAAATTCCAAGTGTTTTAATATTTTTTATTTAAAACAATTTATTAAAAATTTTTTTCTATTTATTTACTTATTTATTGAGACTGGGGCTCACTTTGTTGCCCAGGTTGGAGTGCCAGTGGCATGACCTTGGTTCACTGTAAGCTCCACCTCCTGGGCTCAAATGATCCTCCTACCTCAGCCTCCCGAGTAGCTGGGACCACAGGTGTGCACCACTACACCTGGCTAATTTTTTGTATTTTTTGTAGAGAGGGGATTTTGCCATGTTGCCCAGGCTGATCTTGAACATCTGAATTCAAGCAATCCACCTGCCCTGGCCTCTTAAAGTGCTGGGATTACAGGCGTGAGTCATAGTGCCTAACCGAAACAATTTTTTTTTTTTAAGAGACAGGGTCTTACTATGTTGCTCGTACTGGCCCTGAACTCCTAGGCTCAAATGATCCTCCTGCCTCAGCCTCCTGAGTAGCTGGGACTACAGGCATGTGCCCAATGTTTAGAGATTTTTCCATAATTTATTTTTGGTGTTGATTTTTAGCTTGATTCTATGATGATTAGAGAATATACTCAGTATAATTTTTATATGTTTGTGGAACTTTTGTAGCTCAAGGTGTGGTCTATCTTAGTGAACATTCCATTGGCACATAAAAAGATGTGTGTTTTTGGGTGGGGTGCTCTAAACAGGCCAATTAGATTGTGTTGTTTAGGTATTCTACAGCCTTGTTGATTTGCTCTCTAGTAGTTCTATTAACTGCTGAGAGGGAGGTGTTGATGGCCCCAACTATAATTGTGGATTTGTCTATTTCTCTTTTCAGTTCTATCAATTTTGTTTCATGAATTTAGATGTTTTGTTGTTTACTGTATTAATGTTTGGGATCATTATGTCTTCTTGATGCATTTGTCCTTTTATCATAATGTAATGTCTTTGACTATATAATTTTCCTTGCTCTTAAATCTACCTTGTCTGACATTAATATATCCACTCCTGTTTTTGTTTTAAATAACATTTCATGATTTATTTTTTTCCATCCATTTACTTTCAACCTACTTATGTCTTTAAATTTTAGGTATATTTATTGTGAACAGTATATAGTTGGGTCATTTTTAATTTTATCCACTTTGCCAATTTCTGCCTTTTAATTGTTGTATTTAAACCATTCATCCTTAAACTAATTTTTGACATGTTAGTGCTTAAGTCTGACATTTTATTTTTTTGATTTCTGTTTGTTTCCTCTGTTCTTATTCTTTCTTTTTTCTTCCCTTCCTCTGGGTTATTGAACATTTAAAAAAAAATTCTACCTTGATGCATTTTTGAGATAGGAATAGCACTGAGTGGTTTCAGGGGGATGGAAAAACCCCAAACAACAACTAAAACAAGAATCAGGCAAAGAAACCACACAATAGCAGAAAATCCAAAACAAGGGAAAGAAAATGGCCAAAACTCTGGTCAAGGTGACTTGTCCATGACTGTTCCAGGTAAACCGAAATGAGGGAGAAGGTGGGTGGTAACTGGGGGAGGGGTCCCTGAAATCCCCTCCTTTTCCAGAATACCTAGTGATTACTGCACCCCCTAATTAAAGAAATATCCATAAAATAGGAACGCTGGGTGGCCACAGGAAAAACGGAAAAATATCAAGGAACAATTTCACAACAGCAAGAAAGGAACTGTTAAAAATTAGCTATAAGGATAAGGGCGAGCCTGGGCTAAGACCCTAACAAACAGGAAAGAGGCTAGGCTGGCTGACACCAGCTGGGTCCAACAAGGCATTGGATTTTATCCATGCCCTACCACAGTCCTAATTATATGCTCATTACCATACTAAATCACACACCCACCATTGCCATGACAGATTCAAGCATGGCCATATTTAGCGTAAAAATGGGTGGGCCCTTAGTTCTCAGAAATTTCTGCCTTTTTCCTAGAAAATCTCCAGATTATTCTATCCCCTAATTAGAAGAGCCTATAACATTAGTAACCCAAACTCCATCGTGCATGATTCTGTCGTGAGTACGCCTGCAGCCCCGCCCTTGAGTGCATACTTTCACTTTGCAGTCGGAGCTCCTTGTCTTTTCATTTCATTCTGACTCCTCTCTGAATTCTTTGTTATAATGGTGTCAAGAACCAGCTAGGGCTGGGGTCTCACTGGCATCTGTAGACCCACCTAAGCCCTCCGGCAGCATCTCTGGGACTTTTGAGTGCATCACTCTGTATAGTTTTCTTAGTGGTTGCTCTGGGTATGAAAATTTACATCTATGATTTATCACAGACTACTAGCATCAACGTGTTGCACTTACAAGTTAAGTGTGGAAGCTTTACGCCCATTTACCCTCTACCTTTCCCATTTTTAAATATCATTGCCTTAAGTATTAGATGGGGTTATAATTTTTGTTTCAATCATAGCATGGATGTTAGGAAGCTCATGAGGACAGCCTATGGTATTCCATTCCTCACTGTGTTTTCTTCTTTCTTAATGCTCAGAAATACCTTAATTTGGCTGGGCACAGTGGCTCATGCCTATAATCCCAGCATTTTGGGAAGCTGAGGCGGTGGCGCATCACTTGAGGTCAGGAGTTCGAGACCAGCCTGGCCAACATGGTGAAACCCCGTCTCTACTAAAAATACAAAAATTAGCTGGGTGTGGTGGTGCATGCCTGTAATCCCAGCTACTCAGGAGGTTGAGGCAGGAGAATCGCTCTGGGAGGCGGAGGTTGCAGTGAGCCAAGATTGCACCACTGAACTCCAGCCTGGGTGACAAAGTGGGACTCCGTCTAAAAACAAACAAACAAACACAACCTTCATTTTTATTGCATTTCTGTCTGAAGAGCATCCTTCAGCCATCTTGAAGGTAGGCTGCTGGAGTACAGCTCCCAGCTGGCACTGCTTAAGGTGGCTGAAGGAAGGCCACCAGGACTGTCACCTCACATTGCCTCACATTGTCTCTAGGTGAGGGAATGACACCTCTGGCCTAGGGAGACAAAGAGAGCTTCCTCGGCTGGGTGCTGTGGTGGAGGCCTCCTTGACAGTGCCTGATGCCCCCACCAGACAGTGTCTCTAGGTGGAAGAGAGAAGAACCACAGGAAGGGAGAACTTACCTTGGCACCTATTAGCCCTGGGGCTTCGGCTCCGTCCTTGTGGTTCTGCCTGGCTCCTGGGATATTGTGTGCAGAACTTCCATTAGATTCCAATGTTGTTAGGTACCTGGGCCACCTTCTGTCGTGTTTTGGGAGTGGGAAATGCTAGGCCTGGGTTGCCTTCTGTTATGCACGGGTTGCAAGATACCCTGAGGTTGTGTTGTTCACAATATAACTCTTCAGTCCTCTTGAGGTCCCAAATCAGTTTGCCTTCCTCTTACCACTTCTCCTTTGATTTTCTCCTGCCTTCTATCCAGGGTTTATCATTGTACTTAGCAGGGAGAAGCAAGGAGACCTAGTCTACACTAGTCATCTTGTTTGAATAGAAATCCCTTTTGTTAGAATTTTAAAAATGTAGATTGTTCAATTCTTAAATATCCTTTAGCCACCACAAAACAAAGGATTTCTCACTGGCTAAATTGTCCCATATAATGCCTGTATTCTTGTCTTTCCAATTTCATCTCTAATTCTCCCCTATTCTCACTAAGGTTTTCCAGAGAGCCAGAAATTCACACTTGATTATGCACGGAACTCTGCTCTCTCCAGCCCCTAACCTATAACTCTGCCCTAAGCCCTTTGGTCTGTCTCAAACCCATCAATGGGCTCAGTTGAACAAAAGAGTCTTCTGCTTCTCTGGCCAGCACAAAAGATAGGCAGAGACCCAGGGTAAGAACATTTTCCTTTCACAGTATCCTTTGTCCTTTGAAGACATTGACTGTTTTAAATAGTATCTTCTATCACCCCTACGTGTTAACACTAATGTAGACAGGGCATTTTTTGCTCCACCTTTTGACCAAAGACTATGATCTCCTTGAAGGTTGGGATTACATCCCTAACACCAAGCAAAGTGCCAAGCACAGAGAGGGCCTGTAATAAATGTGTGTTAAGTGGTAGGAATAAAAGGCAGGCTGTTAAACTCTTTCTTCCACTGGGTGAATAGGTTCAGCATGACAATAATAGGTCTGGAGGGAAACTGAAAGGTCAATTAGTTCATCTTTTTGCTTCTGTCCAAGAACACACACCAGATAACTAGGTAGCCAGTCTGATTTTAAGTACTTGGAAAGAAAAGAAAATTACAGTTTCCTTTAGTAATCCATTCCAGTGTTTAACAACTCTCATTGTCAGCAAGATTTTCTTTATATCTAGCCTAAATGTCTCACGTTGCATTTTTAAACCTTAGCAGGTAGAAATGTGCAGCCAGGATTTGAATGGTCTTTATTTCTTTAATTACTTTTGAGCAAGTGAACAAGTATTTATGAGCTAAATACTTTCTTTCCATGCATCAGGTCCCAAACTATCCTTTATCTGAATATATGTGCATTTACCTGTCTTCATCATTTGGCTCTGAACTACCAGTGCCCTGATATTAGCTCCTTCCTGTGGAATATTGATTGTGTTAATGGTTTCAGTTTGCACCAGCATTCTTTGGTAGTGCCTTCCCACACTGACTCTGGGCTTAACCACATGACTTGCTTTGGTCGATGGGACAATTGCAAATTAGATGCAAGCAAAGGCTTGAAGAAACTCTTGAATATTTCTGCCTCTTTTCTTTACCTCACTGTGATAACTTGCCCAGGCCAATTTGCTGGAAGGATAAGACAGCAACCTGGAGAAAAACTGAGTCTTCCACTGTGAGGCCATCCAAGACCAGAGAGCTCCTGACCAACACACCAGCTGATCACAGACAGACACATAAGGAGAGCTTAACCGAGATTAGCGGAGCCTGACCCAGGTCATGAGAGATAACTGCCCAGTGGATCCATAGACTCATGATAAATAATGAGTGGATGTTGTTTTACGCCATTAATTTCTAGTGTGTTGGGTTTGCAACAAAAACTGATCCTCTCCCTAGGAGGAGCTTCACTGGTGGAGCTTGACCTCAGCAAGAGGTTCTCCCTGCTGCTTCTCTAACTCTTGTTGTCTTACCTTCTTGCCTGTGTATCTCCTTCTTGCTTTGCTCTGAGTAGTCAACCAGCATAAATTACCTTGGACTACTCCGCCAGTTTTTGACCCTCAGCTTCATGAGAAGCAGCCAACATTCTAGTTGGTTACCATTGCACACATTTGGTGCATGCTTAAATGTCCCTCTGTTTTGTAATCCCTGCTCCTGTATCCTTGCTTTATGACATACTGCTAGAGCATTTCGCATTCCAACAATACTGATATATTATTATGAGATTGTATTCTGAGTTATAACCAAATGTATTTCAGAGTAATAATGCCCCCTGGGAGTTACTAAGACAGTTTGAATGTGGCAGTAATGAGTCCAAAGTTGTAGGCTTAATCCCATTATCAGCAACTAGCTTTATACAAAAGAAATAATGGTTTCATTTAGACTATACTTTTAAATAGGTCAAACATTGCATGAATCCACACCCTATCACAAAGGATTCTAAGCAAAAGAGTGTTGGTGGCCCAGTACCAACGATAGCTAAAATTCTCACACACACACACACACACACACACACACACACACACACACACACACACACATCTTAGCGACTACAGGGCAGGAGGAAATCTTTATATGAAGATAATATAAACACATAGGTAACTTACCTATGAAGAAAAACCAAGAATTAGCTAGTGAATACTTTTGATCTGAAAGTTTCTGTTCACTCTTCTTCGTAATTCATATGTTGAAATCTTAACCCCCAAAGGTGTTGGTATTAAGAGATGGGGTCTTTGAGAGGTGATAAGGTCATGGCAGTGGAGTCTCATGAAGGGGATTAGTGCCCTTACAGAAAAGCCCATTGCCCCTTCCACCAGGGGAGGACACAGCAAGAAGGCACCATTTGTAAGCCAGAAAGAGGATCCTCACGAGACACTGATTCTACTTTGTCCTTGAAGTTCTAGTTCTCTAGAACTGTGAGAAATAAATTTCTGTTATTTATAAGCCACCTAATTTATGGTATTTTGTTATAGCAGCCAAAATGGACTAAGACAATGTAGAATTGGCAATCAGAGAGTCCATTTGGAATAAGTATACTTCATAAAATAATCAATAGAACCATTTTTTGAGAGTTATTTTGTGTAGCACAACTATGGAATAGACTAAACATTTAAAAATGATGACACATCCCTTTGGTAAATCCTAGTAGATTTAACTATTAAGTGGACCAGTTGCCAAATAGATCAAATGTTGAGTGAACTCAGGTCTCTGTTGAGAGTTCCAGCTAAAAAGAGAGATATGCTTGAGTTACAGACAAGGACTGGGCCTCAAAACAAGAGAGCTGGGAATTTTTATCTATTGTTGGTTGGTTATGTAATGCTAAGAGGATTGTAGGATCTTTATGTGTTTTTTGTCCTCTGAAGGGTAGAGTAGGGAAGCTAGTGGGTTATGACTCGGAGTGATAATTATAGTGTTGCATATTCACTGAGTCAAGGAATGGGCTCATTGGCTGGAGCAGAACTTCAGGCCTCTTTCCTGCCATGTCTTCTTCTATGTTTACTGTTCTGATTCTGACTGAGCAGAGCTATGTACAGAAAGATGAATATAATAAATTTGTTTAGGAAGGGTTTTCTGTAAACATTGTTCTCTGAAGATATTCTTTGAGGGCTAAAACTAAAGTAATAAAGAAATTGACAGTATTTTAAAATAAAATATGTTTTTAAGATGATTTCAGTACTAAATTATACCACCTCCAAGGTTACCTATGTTTTTGCTCAGCAGTCTTTGTATTCCTCCCTTGATAATTTCCCAACTGTTTCAGCACTACAGCACTATCCCACTTTTTCCTCTCAGAAATGGCACTGCCACCATCTACTGTGAGGAGGAGACCAAAGCCACCTGGCACGGATCCCCTCCGTGTCATGTTGACATAAACCTATTCTCTCTATTCTGCTCTCAAAACCCCTAATTTTATTGTTTCTGCTTAATCTTCCTTCATACAAAGCCAAACTTCTCTATTTCCTCGCCAACAAATCATCCTTTAAGTTTAACCCTTTGGCATTCGTCTATTCTTGCATTGCTATAAAGAAATATCTGAGACTGGGTAATTCATAAAGAAAAGAGGTTTAATTGGCTCATGGCTCTGCAGGCTGTAGAGGAAGCATGGCACATCTGCTCAGCTTCTGGGGAGGCCTCAGAAACTTAAAATCATGGTGGAAGGTGAAGGGGAAGCAGGCCCTTCTCATGGGTGGAGTGGGAGGAGGGGTTGGAGGGGAGGTGCCACACACTTTTAAACCAAAAGATCTCATGAGAACTCTGCCACTAGAACAGCACCAAGGGGATGGTGCTAAACCATTCATGAAGGAACCACCCCCATGATCGAACCACCTCCCACCATGCCCTACCTCTAACACTGGGGATTACAATTAGACATGATTGGGTTGGGGCACAGATCCAAACCATAGTACCTTTCTAATCTCATTTTCATTGGGTCTAATTAAGCTCATACTCACGGTAATGACCAGCCACTGTGAAATCTGACAACCTTTATTAGTGCTCATACTTCTTCAGCTTTATTGAATATTTAACGCTGTTGGACACCTCTCTTCCTTTCTTGAGCGGTTCTCTTGTTTTGGCTTCTGTGCCCATATATTCTAGTGGTTCCTCTGTTTTTTCCAACCACTCCTTTTCTAGATCTTGCATGGTTCTTCTCTCTCCACCTGCCCCTAAGTGTAAAATTTCCTAAAGTTAAATCCTTGGCCCTCTGTCTTGGTTTCTTTATACTTTCTTCCATAACTGCATTCCTTTGTCCTTCATTTTCCCCACCCATTTCATTCCAATACTTACAGGGCTCCAGCCCAACCTATTACAAAGTGTCTACCCTGCCCATAGAAATATTCTGCAATATTCAGGCAAGCCACACTGATTTCAACACTTGTTGAATAAAGAATAAGTCATTTTTTTTCAATTTAGTATTCTATTTGGTATGCCATGACCAAAATAAATGTGTCTAGAACTGTATGTTGGGTCATAGTATTTATGTGTTGTTATTTAAACACACTATTCATATTTTGTTATTGCAGAGCTTCAACCCCTGAAGCCACCAAATTCAAAGGTCTATGAGTCTTCTCCTTACTGTAGGTGGGTGAATTTGCTGTTTCTGGATATACTCATGTTTATTCCAACTTCTACTTCTATTCAGTCTGCGATGAGGAAAATAACTCTGACTTTGCCTTGTTTTCTGCTGCAGCACAACAGGGCGTGCCAAGAGAACTCTGTAGGGAAGGCTCAAAATTAAATGAATTTTATTCAAGTACTGAATTTTCAGCAAGCCAAAGAACTTCTTTTCAGTGGTTTTATTTGGTATTTTCACCAGAGCTTTCTCACATAATCGTCTCCTTTCTTTTGTTCCCTGTTGTCAAATGCATGGCCTCTGATGCTGAACATGCCCGGGGGAGAGACATGGATGATCACAATGGCCCAGCATGGGTCTTGGCACTCGATGTGTGAGGCAAGTTAGCACCAAGCTGCAGGGCTGCAAGTGGGGCAGAGCTTCTCCAGGCCTTCCTATGGGGCTTCATCACACTCTGTAGCTTTTCCTCGAGTTCAAATCCTGTCCACAGACAAACTTCTAACAAAGCTTTTGTTGTTCCAATGAGTCACAGCTTCTCCCTATTTATGTCAATCATTCGGGGCACTCGGTTTTAACTATACAGTGTTTCTGCATACTCATCGGTTTCTTTTTCCTGTAAACGTGAAAATAGTGTAAGAAAAGACTCATCCCCTCAGTGTCCACAAAAGCAGTGAGAAAAAAAGAGAAAAGACTCATCCTGTAGCTCTTGAACTCAAGTAGTGAAGACTCAAGGCAGCAACCCCAGACTAAGTATCAATGATTCACACATGTGAGAGGAAGGGAGCTTGAATTATAGCGCACTAATCAAATAATTATTCATTCCTACAGTGCAATCATGGTCATGACAATGAACTAACAATGATTCATGCACTTTCTAAAATCACTTTTGGCCTTAACCTAAATTGTGTAGATGGCTTCTTTCTCAACTTGTGAAACTAGGCCTTTTGCGTCCTCATGTTCTAAAATGCTATTACTCAAAGCGTGGTCTGTGGCCCAGCAGCATCAGCATCTCCTGGAACCTGTTAGAAGTGTAGAATCTTGGCCAGGTGCAGTGACTCACGCCTGTAATCCTAGCACTTTGGGAGGCTGAAGTGGGCAGATCATGAAGTCAGGAGTTCAAGACCAGCCTGGCCAAGATAGTGAAACCCCGTCTCCACTAAAAAATACAAAAAAATAGCTGGGCATGTTGGTGGGCACCTGTAATCCCAGCTACTTGGGAGGCTGAGGCAGGAGAATTGCTTGAACCCGGGAGGCGGAGGTTGCAGTGAGCCGAGATCGTGCCATTGCACTCCAGCCCAGGTAACAGTGTGAGAAGTATAGAATCCCAGTCCCAATTCAGGCCTGGTGGATGAACACTTGTGTTTTTAACAAGATTCTCAGGCGATATATGTGCATTTTAAATTTCAAAGGCATTGAATTCCTTTTTGTCTACTTCATTCATTGATCCTTTACTCTAGTAGCCTTTCTACTCTCCTTATATATTTTGTAGAGAATAAATTTATTTTTAACAATTCTGGATCACTCACCCACATACATTTGTAGAGTTTAAGACTTCTTGGTTGCAATGATTAGAGCTAATATTAGTCAGATCATTTTTCAACTATCTGAAGGCAAACCAATGAGAATCCATAATTCCTGACTTAATGGGTAAGCCAGTTCAGAGCTCTTTCTCTCTCTCTCTCTCTCATACACACACACAGCCTGCCAGTGGGTGTGTAAAAGTCTAGCTTTCTAGTCACAAGTAGAGAGTTGGTTAAACATTATAGGTTTGAAGCACACTTTAACTGATTCAGTAATTTTAGGGGCGCTGGCTGTCAGGAACATAATTGGTTCCTATAAAATTCTATTGCTAGATTACTTGGTTTAGGAAAATTGTTTCCCGATAGGCCATTACTCTTGCAAGGATATCTTATCCAAAGAGAGAAATGACTGATCAAACTTATAACAACTCAATAGAGTTAAGTGTAACCTTCAAAGTCTTGGGGTAAACTTATTTATAAAAAAGGAGCAAAACATTATAGATAATTGACTATTTAACTTACCCTTGTTTGCCTCCATCTGTGAAAGGAGCATCTTTGATGGGTTGAGAGTACTAATTGTATCCTAGACTTGCTCATCCCCAACACTGAGGCCCTGAGTCTGTACCCTGACTTGGGGGCTGAACTGGAGCAACTCTTTGCTCTGGGAGAGGAGTTAAAAGGAGTTCACAATGTTCAGGCCCAGCTGTCTTTTGGGAGAGATGTCTGCACTGATTATGGATCCAAACATCAGAGAGGAAGTGACAACTTTTCAGAATCCTTGATTCGAAGTCAAGAAAGCCTAGAAGAACATGCAAGACAACATTCAAGCAGAACCCAGGGATACTATGCAGAAAGTCTTTCAATTTGAATACTTTACTTATTTCTTTACTCATGTGTGTATTTATTGAATAAATAGGTATTAAGGGCTTGTTTTCTGTCAGGCACTGTTCTATGTACTGTGTTTATAGCAATGAAAAAAAAAAAAGAAAAACAAAACAGTAAAAAGTCCCTGCCTCTGCAGCTTTACAAATTCTAGTAGGAAACCCTGGAAAGTTTTGAGTAGAGGTGTGAGGTAACTTGGTTTATGTTTTAGGAAAACCTCTCTGTCTGTTCTGTTGAAAATGGATTGCATTTATTAAATAGAATGGACTGGTGGACCATCAAAGACACCAGAGTGAGGCCTTCTTTCTGTCCATTTGAGCTTGAGAGTATAGCGTCTCAGACCTAGTTGCTTAAGACTTTAGAACGGTTCACTCAAAACAACACTTTTGATTGACCATCTTATAATAAACCCAATGGTGGAGGAAACTCTTCTCCCGAAGCATTCCTGAAATCTTACCTGAGTAGAACCCTCTTCATGCAGGGTCTCTGCAGGCTGAATGCCTGGTACAGACCGCCATAGAAAAGCCTTCCTAAAAATTACAGTAGCTGCTAAATGTCTCTTGAAACTTCGTATCAGCATTTTATTAAAAATTCAGGTCTTGATCTCTCAATATATTAACTTGCATGAGAAATGGATTTGGGGATTAAGGGTAAAGAAGCTAACATTTGTTGATAGCATATAATGTGCCAGACTCTTTATGTACATACTTTCATTTAATCCTCATACCAACAATGTGTGGTGCAGTAGATATTGTTATCCCTAATTCACAAATGTGGAAAATGAGCTCTGAGTGGTTAAGTATTTTCCCCTATCCCATGACTTGACAGTGTTATGAACAGGACTGGGAGACCCAAGATACCTCCTTCTCACAACACAGCTGCTGCTGCTGTCACGTCAATGATGACTACTACTGTACACTGAAGGCACCACTATTTAACTACTCACCATTATTACACCATTTCAAATTAAATGAATGTACAGATTTATGACTTTTGCAACCCTTGCAATTCTGTTATTAGCCTATAATTGAGATCATTCAAGCATCCTCCATCTTGAATTGCTTGCTGTACAATATCCCTGCCAAAAGTCTGGCTGGCAAAGTTGATAGGGCAGCATAGAAACAACCATTGTCCATTAGGAAGGCTACCTTCAAAAGGACAGAAAATAATAAGTGTTCGCAAGGATGTAGAGAAATTGAAACTCTTATGTACTGTGGGTGAAAATGTAAAATGGTGCAACCATTATGGAAAGCAGTGTGAAACTTCCTCAAAAAAATCAAAAATAGAATTATCATATGATCCAGCAATCTTACTTCTAGGTATATATCCAAAGAAATTGAAAGAATGATTTCACAGAGATATTTGTGCAACATTTTCATTGTAGCACCATTTACAATAGCCAAGAGGTAGAAGCAGTCCAAATGTTCGTCAATGGATGAATGGGCAAATAAAATGTGGTATATACACAGAATGGACTATTATTCAGCGTTAAAAGGAGAAAATTTTAAAAGCACAAATACTGTATAATTCCACTCATATGAGGCATTTAAGATAGTCAAAAGCATAGAAAGAAAGTAAAATGGTGGTTGCCAAGGGTTGAGGGAAAAGGTGTTTAATGGGTAAAGTTTCAGTTTTGCAAGATGAAAAGTGCTACAGATATATTGCACAACAATGGGAATGTACTTAAGACCACAGAACTATACACTTAAAATGGTTAAGATGGTAAATGTAATCGCATGTGCTTTTTACCGCGATAAAAAATATTCAAGGAAGAAAGGTTATCTACTGATTAGTACCTAATCACCATTGCCACTTGAAAATCCAAGACAAGAATTAGCAATATATTTTTATCTTAGTTGACAGTAGGATCTTGGATAATTAATATTTGTTGGTGGTTTATTTTTAGGGACAAGAAACATCATTATAGATGCTTCTCCTGTATCATCTCTCTTTCAAACAACTGATATTTGATGGTGTATCTAAACTCATTCCTTTTGGTATGATATGGCTTTCTTTTGGCATTGGTGGTATTTTAATGGGCAAAATAAGTAATAAGGCACTTGTTATTTAAAAATTAGAAGTGAGAATTCTAGTCATCCATTTCTTCAAATTCTCTAAGCTCTACCCTTCTTCCAAGTTAGGTCACCCAAATGCTATATGCCTGGAGAATATTAGTGTTTCCCTTTCTGTAGAAGTGGTTGGACAAATTCCCAATACATTAACATGTTTTTGACCTTTATCCAGGGTCAATCTAAGAAATGGCTTTATGAAGAATACTTCTCTATCATTTGTAAAATTGCTATTAAACACAATGTTAATTTATGTTTCTTATAAAACACACTTGCATTCAATCCCTCTGATTTTTTTTATTTTTTATTTTTTAGTTTGGGCATGTTTGTCTATTTTTCTTATGTGACTGTATTCTTCATTTATTATAAAATGAGAATGATATCACCCATTCTGTTTTCTCTTTACCTAGCCTCTAGGAAATCCAGAGTCTATGTTTATATGAAATTTAATAATTATTTAGCCCAGATTTCTGGCATCATTACCAACATCATCACTATTAAGCATTACATCATTGCTTTGTATTTCTTTGTGAATGAACTTTAATCCTGTTACGGATTTAACTGTAATTTCTGAGCTTGTATTCCTTATCAAACAGCAGGGAAGTCTCCAAATTTGTCATTGGAAGGCTTTTCACTCCTGTGCTATTACCTATTGAAGCATTTCTCAAATGTTTAAAAACTGTCCCTAAAGGCAGAAAGAATGAATGAAAATCCTGAAGGGGTTTGGGAGTGTATCTCAAGTAGCTCAGTGCTGGCATAATATTTCTTTGCATTTTATGTTTTATCTCCTCCAAAAACACATCTGCATTTTTTAGAGATAAAAAGATAATTTTTAAATCACTTATCAGTCAACATACTTACCTTTTCCTTTTTAAATCTTTGAGCAAAATTAATACTCAAGGTAGATGTACTATTTTTATCTTGTGACTTTGAAACCCCTTTGATTCCTGACACTAAATGTAACACAAGAGAGACATTGAGAGCTGAAAGTAAACCTGCAAATAACCTTTCCCAATCCCTTCATTTCCTGTGTAATGAAACTTGGGTACAGAAAAGTTCAACCAAGATCTCCCAGAATAGATTTTGTTTCTGGTCTCCTGGGCCAAAGGACTTCCTGTTATATCACATGCCTCATTCTATGGCCTTGCAGCCTAATGAATCATACAAGAAGGCAGGATCAGATGATCTGCAGCTCCCTTTCCAACCCTACTATTTTGTTTTTGTGCTTCTGAAAGCCATGACTACACTGAGCTCAATAATATAAGTGGAGTTAAAAATAATTAAAGACGTCAATAGCTGCCGTGAAGATGCCCAATATTGTGTAAAGCAGTTTGCATCCTAAACACACGACCCACATGTGAATATTTTGAAGGATGCAGCAATGCTCCTAGAACACTCTGTACACAGAGGTGGGTGAAAGTTTGCATTTAAATTTCAACGTTCTGTTCACCTCTATTTTTATATCAGAATGTAAATGTCACAAAGACAGATATCATCAACAGGGGGATGTTGTTTGTACGTATCAGTTTCTGGATATAGATTCAGGTCCCTGAGTTATTATTCTTTAGTTAGTGCTGTCCAATAGAGCTTTCTGGGGTCCTGCAAATGTTTAATATCTGCTCTGTACAGTATGGTGGCCACGAGCCTCATGCGGCTATTGAACACATGAAATGTGGCTAGTGCAACCAAAGATCTGAATTTTATTATTTATTTATTTATTTTTATTTACTTATTATTATTATTTTTTTTTGAGATGGAGTCTTGTCTTGCTCTATTACCCAGGATGGAGTGCAGTGGCACGATCTCGGCTCACTGAAACCCCCGCTTCCTGGGTTCAAGTGATTCTCCTGCCTCGGCCTCCCAAGTAGCTGGGACCACAGGCGCCTGCCACCTCACCCAGCTAATTTTTGTATTTTTAATAGAGACAGGGTTTCATCATGTTGACCAGGCTGGTCTCCAACTCCTGACCTCAAGTGATCCACCCGCCTAGGCCTCCCGAAGTGCTGGGATTACAGGATGAGCCACTGCACCTGGACTGAAGATCTGAATCTTAAAAATTAAGTTTAATAAATGTAAATAGCACATATGGCTTCTGGTGACTGTATTGGACAGTGCAGCCTCTGGCTCTTATAAAAGAGGAGAGATATAGAAGTTGGAGGAATGAGGTGATCAACTTTCAAAACACAGATACGAAGAATAGGCAAGTCATTTTCTTTTACTTCAAGTCTTTCCAAAGATATCAAATTAATCATTGTTAATCATATTAAGAAATATCTCAGGAGAGGAAAAATATTTATCTTTTTCTTAAAAAAAAAGACAATTTAGTGACAGTCATAAAATTAACTGCTTTAAAGCCGGGGAAAAAAAGTGAACACTAATGCCATCTTGTGGATTCTGGATGCTGGGACATGCTCAGGTTTTGTGAATGTGCGTTCAGTGACAAGCCATGAAGTCCAGAGAGTAGTCACATTTGCCTTTCAGTTATATATTTTGAATGTGTTTGCATGAATTATAGCCAGAGGGCTTCAAAGAATATCCACACATTAAAAATCAATCTTGAAAAAATAAATAATCTTTTATTTTTGATTGACTTCAATGGCTGATAAAGGATGGGCAACTATCTGAATTCAGTAACAATGAGTTTTTGAAAAAAAAATCATAGTTGGCGCCTGTTTGGGTTCATTTCTATAACAATAATTTAAAACATTTTCCCAATGTCTTCCTTTACCTCTTTAAAGTATCATGGAAAATAAAAAGGAGATACAAAAAAGTGCTTAGAAATTTTCAAGATCCTTGAATCAAAACAGAACTATCTTTCTATATTTTAAATATCTGAAAATGTTTTTGATTGTCATGTATAGTTATATTTGCTTCATCACATACCGACACACACACACACACACACACACACACACACACACACTCCTGCAGTTATTCAGTTCCCTTTTCTCATCTCATATTCCTGTCATTAAATGAATTGTACGGCCCTCTAGGACAAGAACTCTGCCTTTGATACCATAGTGCTTGTCAAATATTAAGTGTAATTTACACTTATTAATTGATTTGTCTTCTGGATCTCCTTCTGCTAAGGCTCTCACAGATACTCTCCTGGCACAAACAAGGATATAGGAATTGTTTTTATCCTATAAAATGCTTATCTGATAAAGTTAAAAGGTAATAAAAATGATTTTACACATATGATGGCGATAAGGAGGAAAAATCCTGCACGTGTAATTATGATGAGGCATAAGGAAGAAGAGATGATGATATATACTTTTTTTCTTTCTATCTGGCCCAAAATGGTGCTGATGATTTGTATTGGAGACATCTTTTAAATATAGTATTAATAAATAGCCTTTAAATTATTTGTTTGGAAATTTAAATGTCATCATTGTGTTAGGGTGTTCAATAAGCCTAAATTTGAAGGGAGGACATTGTAATTAATGATGAATTCAGAATTCTGAATTTAGAATTCTGGAAATTTAATCTAAAAAGTAATAAATCATGTGTATTGATGTATCCATGAGGCAGAGATTGAAGAGAGGAGAGGAGAGGAGGGACATCAGAAGCTCAAGCGTCAAAAAATTATTTGTCTCCAAAAAAGAATTTATTGGTACTATAAAGTGGAACAGGAAGACACAATACTGTTCTATAGAAAGAAATTGCAGGATTTTGAACATATTGTGATGAACATAAAATGCAATGTGTGCTGTAAAAGATAAAAACATCAAGTCTGAGGCAGCAAGTCCAATAGAAATGGATTAGGAAGAGTAGCTAAAGCTGTAATAAGAGACACGGTTATTTAGGTTCACCGGTGGAATCAGGAGAAAAGAGCTTCCTAGATCATTGACATAAAAAGAGACTAGAAGGCTTAGCTTTTGGTGGGAATAGGAGAACATATAGACCCAGAAAAAGATATCTGAGAAATAAGAGACAAATCAAGTGTAATTCTCAAGATATACAGAAGACAGCAATATTAAAGATACTAAAGCTGACAGTAATAAAGTTTACCCTGTGAAAACCAGGATCATTTCAAATGAAAGGAGAGAGTTCTTTCCCTGCCTTATATCCTGTTTCAGGAATAAATTTATTTTCCAAACATAGGTCAATAAAATAATAGTAACAGATTTTAAAGGTTTGTACACCAAGAACTTAAAAGGAACATAGCTTATCTTGGGAGACATTCATGAAAGGAAACTCAATGTTAGTATATGTAAATTCATTTTTTTTTCCTGCTGGAATAAAAGTAAAAATGGTAAAGGCAGTGAGGAAAATTTATCTTTATCATATATGTTTAAAAGAAAAAAATTAATCATTTCATTTATGGCAATATGGCAGACTAGATGATTTGAAAACTTACCTGCAACTAACATCTAGACATGTAGGATAACATATAACAAAAGTTATTTGAAATATAGAGCTGAATTTGAAAGAAAACATGATATAGTGGCCAGAAAGTAAGAAGGAAATGAAAATCACTCTAGTAAGTGTGAGCTGAAACTGTGTAACCCTGGAGTATTTGACTGTCACAGAAACACTTGTATAGAGATAAGAAAAATTGGGAGTTAGCAGGGAAGAGAGGTGGAATTGATATAGATTATAGCGTCATAAAGCCAAGACCCTTAAAGGGCTATGTGCTTAGTGAAACGTAATCTTAGAAAAGTTCTACATATCAGCTCCGAAAGATGATGAAGATGATTGTGTGTCTCAGACTCAACCCTGGGAATTAATAAACTTAGGCATAGCTTCACAGTGATTTGGGGACTGAATTTAGATTGTCTGTATTGTCTGGAAACCTCAAGTTAAGAGATGAACATAAAATGACTCTAGGCTGCTGATAGTCCTGGGACTCCTCGCAGAGAAAAAAATCACAAGGAATACTTTAAAAATCCAGATGATAAGATAGATATTTCATTGATAAAGATCCTATCAATCATCCAAATAATGAACTCACAATACAGTATTTCAAAACTCAAGACAAAATAGTCCACCATGTGCAAAAGTCAGCATATAAAATAAAGAATATTTTACATTGAGACTTTGAGATAAAAGAATTGCAATATAAAATAAAATATCAAATAATTATGTTTAGTGTACATAAAGGTGTTAAAAATGTTAGAAAAGGAAATTAATAGATTTTCGTGAAATTAAAAATATACTATTTGAAATAAAAAATCTAATAGGTTACCCAGCTGAACATAAAATTAATAAACTATAAGATATATTTGAAGGAATTGTTCAATGTTAAGCACAAAGATAAAGAGATGGAAAATACAAAAGAGAAGAGACATGGAGAACAGAATGGGAAGTTTCAACACCGTAAACAGGAGATGCAGAAGGAGAAATTATTGAGAATGGCAGAGAGGTAATATTCAAAGTTTAAAGACTTTCCTGGTTGAAGATTTTCCAGAATTGATGAAAGACATCAATCTTCAGATTTAAAGCATACAGTGAATTTCTAGCAGGATAAAAGGAATTTCATATCTAGAAAGAGTTTATTTAAAAAAGCAGAACACCAAAAAAAAAAAAAACCCCTACAAATTCATACCGATTAGATTGTCTTCACACTTCAATTGGCAACAAAAGCAAGCAGAAACAAAAGAAACAGGATTTCAAAGAACTGAGAAATAGCTTTCAACTAGATTTCTATACCCAGCTAAATTATGGTTTAAGTGTGAGATCAAAAAAAATTTTCAGACAAAAAAGACTAGGACAATTTAGACTTGGAACAAGACTGAAAGAAATATCGGGCCGGGCGCGGTGTCTCACGCCTGTAATCCCAGCACTTTGGGAGGCCGAGACGGGTGGATCATGAGGTCAGGAGATTGAGACCATCCTGGCTAACATGATGAAACCCCGTCTCTACTAAAAATACAAAAAATTAGCTGGGCGTGGTGGCGGGCACCTGTAGTCCCAGCTACACGGGAGGCTGAGGCAGGAGAATGGCGTGAACCCCGGAGGCGGAGCTTGCAGTAAGCCAAGATCGCACCACTGCACTCCAGCCTGGGTGACAGAGCGAGACTCCGACACATAAAAAAAAAAAAAAAGAATCAAAGAATGGAAATATAGAAAGAAGAATTGCAAAAGGAAGGTATGGCAATGATAAGTCAGCAAAATGTAAACATGAGTGAAATCTTAAGAGGGTGATGATGATTATGTGATGATTACCGTACATGTTAAAATTTTAAGGTTAATCAATAAGAGAAAAGAAATAGAATGTATGTATGTGTGTTTGTGTGTATTTGCATAAAATAACCATTTTTCCTCCTAAAGAATTGAGAGCTACTCCTATAACAAAACAAACTGATATAATAGAAAAGTGACATGTTGCATTCTGTTTATACGACCATTACTACATTTTTTAAATTTTATTTTTATGTTTCAGATTGCATCTTAAAAATGGAAACATTTCCCTATGTATGCAAAATAACATTATTACATTTAGTAATCATTCCATTATATCTCTTCATACCTGTTATATAATGAAATTTTGCTTACCTGTTACAAAAATGTTCTTTGGAGCTGATTTTATTTTTCCTAAGTAGAATCCAGTCCTTACATGACACCTGGTTATTTTTTTCCTAAAGTTTCTTTTCATCCACAATGGCCCCTTTGTCCTTGACACTGATTTCTTGAGGAAACCAGGCCAATCTCCCCGCATCGATTTGCTTATTGCAACTTTATGGGGTCTGATGATCTTGTTCTTTTTTTCATGTATTTACTGCAAACTGGAAGCTAGAAAAACAACTGGTGAGTTCAAGATAAGTCTTTTTTTTTGCCTAGACTGTATTATCAATGATGTCATATATTTTATATTTATTAAACTAATAAGCATATTAATAACTTGTTGGTCCACCTTAGCAATGGTTTAAAGGTGACAAGCTCTTCATTTTACAGATATATTTTTCCTTGTGACTGTGTAGTGCTCTTTTGGTATCATAAATCTGTTTAGTTCCCCAGTAACCATTCACTTAATAATAATTGATAATCTTTGCCTGAATAAAAAGCTTCATTTTAGAAGTGATGGTTTCAAATCCAATAATTTCTTCTAAATATATTATTTGGCATTCTTCTAGAAAGTAGCACTTTTTGCTTCATCAGTTGAGACTATTTGGTTATCTTAAAGTTCTTGCTTGAAAAGCAGAGTAAATGCTTAGTTTTTTCTTTTTATTTAACACAATTTTAAAGTAAGGAGTTACTTTCAGAGTGACCTCAATTGATAACAAATGCATTTTTTGACTTTCTCTTTTTTGAGTGTCATTATAAAGACATGGATTTTCATAGATGCCAAGGGGTTCATACAACTACAATCATTATTCTTTTCAATGCTTAAATTGACACAATTCTGGCCATTCAAGAACCCTTCAAATGGAATCTTATGTCCTTTTCACAGACCCCATGTATCTTGGAAGTATTCTAGCACACAAAATACTCCAGTCTCACATTATACCTTATTTACTCATAACTCCACTCAGCCATTTCCCTGCAAGGACCCGTGTTCCTTTTAGTCTTGAATTATATTAAAGATCATAAGCTGATCCATAAGGAAGATCATGACTACTCTTGCTACCATTCTCCTCAGCCATTTGAGTAGACAATATGAAGAAGCAGTTACCAAGCTTATTTTATATTCACCTTCTTCCCCTTTTTCTCCCATTTTCCCTTTATTGTGCTACATCTACACTGTCATATAATATTTATGTTCTTATAGCCAACCATATCCCTTACTGTAAAAGCTATCACAATAAGTGTAAACAGACAAAACTCACCAGTTAGAGCACAGGGATTCTCTCAAAGGGTTGCCTATGTGCTGTTACAAGTAGCAGTTCAAAAACATAGTTAAAAGAATGAGAGTAAAGGAGGTTACACATATATACAAGAAGAACACTGGGAGGAATGTAGTATACCTATATTAATATCACATTAAAGCAAAAACATTAGGAATAATGATAATTATTACATAATAGAGGAATAATTCTTGTGCAAAACACGACCATTCTGCAATTGTACATAGCTAGCCACAAACTTTATGAAGTGAAGTTGTCAGAATTTCAAGAAGAAATTTGCATCTACAGTCATACAAGAATATTTTGACATGTGTCTGGGATATTTTAACATGTAAGGCAAAAACTTACTAAAACCATAGAGATTAAAATAAAAACTATAAGCAAGCTTCAGCTAATGGACATATATGGTATTTTGCAGACTATAGTTAAAGAATGGACTTCCAAACACACATGGAGCATGTTCAAAAATATCACCTACTATGCCATAAAATTGTACCATCAAATACCAAAGAATCAGTGTCATACAAATGACGTTTTCTGACCGATAAAGTTAGAAATTGAAATCAAAGTGGTCAAATACTAAACATCCCCTTCTAAATGACTCACAAAACAAAGCAATTACATATTAGAACTTGCGGACTGCAAATCAATCATTTCTTAGGAGGAAATGTTCAGCCTACGACTATGTTTATTAGAAAGATTAAATGTGAAGGATCAGGCAGCCAACTCAAGAAGTTAGAAAGAGGAAAAGTAGGTTATGTAAAGAAAGCAGAAAGAAGAAAATAATAAACAAGTTCAAAGCTTAATAAAATACAAGACAAAGTTTAATGGATAGCATTGATGGAGGTATAAACACTGTTCCCTTTAAAAAGACTAACAGCATAGAAGACCCCCAGGCAAGGATGATCAAGGGAAAATAAAGAACAGGCAAAAAAACAAAACAAAAAAAATTAGGAGTGACAAAGGGCATGTGACAATAGCTTCAGTAGGCGATAAACACTGTGTGGATCTTGCCTGTGGCTGTGTTCCGTGAGTAGCCCAATCCCTGGCAGAGTGGGTGCTGCAATAAGACTTGTTGAAAAACTGCACATGAAGCAAGCATCCTTAACTCCTCTGGCATATTAATCACTAGTATATGAAACAAATTAATTTATTAGATTTTTTCCACATGGAAAAAAATGATAATAGTAAGGGAGAGAATAATTTTCTAAGGAATAAGGTGGTGGTTTTAGGAAGATTTAACAATAAGGGACAATACAGGGCCAAAAAGTCAAAGTGTAGTATAATTGAGCCTCTGCATATCTTCTTCATGAAAAATGCTTTTTGGGGTATCCTACCCCGAAATGGGGTGTTAATGAGCTTTCAGAGATTCAATCACTCTTTTAAAGCAGTGGCTCCACAGTTTTCTTTAACAAACAAACTGAATTTACAACAAAGAATGATATTTTTAATAATATAGTGATACGTGAAAATAGAGACACACTCTTCTCCAGTAACAGGTGCTTTGAGGACTGTGTCACTGCAAAGGTTTTAAAAAGGGAAAACTGTATCACAGAATTGCATGCACCTTCAAACAAAAATATTATTGAAGGATATTCCCTAAAGATAATTTTTTTCTTTCCCTAATTGTTTGAAGTGTTGCCAGGTTTCTGGCAAAAAGAACATGAAAGGAAAATACTGAATAACATACACAGTATACATATTTATAACACTTCTATATATATATATACACACACACACACACACACACACACGCCTCCTTCTAGTGCTTATTGCTGGGAACAAATGTGATATTAAGTGAGTATTGATTGGATATAGTCTTCCTGTCCATTGTGAATTTTATATTAGCAAATCAAACCATCTTTGATTGTTCTCCTAGGAGGCTGATCCTTACCCAAGTTTGATTAAGACAAGTCTGATTACATGACTTTTTCCATGTGGTCCTTTAGATAAACCCTGATATAGAAAGTACCCTGCTTTATTTTTTTGGCTCAAGAGATAGGACAGAATAGGAAAACGTATGTCTGTCACAAGCTACTGGGGGAAAAAAGACTTCAGACATTAAAAGCATTTATTCTCTTGATGTTCTGACATTAGTTGTCAAGTGACTAGCTCCCGATGTTATAGGCATAAGAACTGAGAAAAGCAAATCAAAAGTTATTGTTGCACTAAACTCTCTAACAAGATGTATTTGAAGGTGGAATTCCGTGGTAGGAGGGCCACAAGTGAAGCCCAATAATTAAAATTTCACAGACTTTCTTTCAGTTAAATAAAATTTGCATCTTGCACAAATTAATTGGGATTTTTTAACAGATGGAGCCGGATCTGGGGTCAGCAGAAAGAGTTTTCAGTTGATTGATGAGACTTGATGAAAATTTCCTGTCTCCTTTATAAAATACAAGAATTTCACAGAGATGATTTGGGTACATCAGTGTAGCTCAGGCCTTAACAACAGGCACAGGCGCCAGAGTAAAATACATTAGGGCCCCTTCAATGTCTTTTCTGAATCACCTGACACTGCTCTCATTGGAAGGTGTTTTTCTCCTTCTCCCAATGTGTTGGCTAAGTGACAACACAATGGAGGTGAATTTCTCTCAGTGTTGCACTAAACATAGCTGATGCATTGTACAATTTAAGGACATTTATTTCAGCTTTGTGAAATAAGGATCTCAGAGTGGCATCTGTGAATAGACTTTCTTGATTTGTATTAAAACACATTACACCCAACCAACCACCACATTAGGGAGTGTAAAAATCCTGTCTTTGTCTGTCATCTGAATGAGTTAAATTTGTGTGAGGTTTTGCCAGAAATGTCTTAGGCACTCTAGATATTTCTTCTTAAGAGACACGGATTGTATCTTTTACAAGGCTTGAAAAAAACCCAACTTTAACATGCTTCTTAAAGATGGAAAAGATTGAAGGTAGAGGCAATTGCAGACACCTATGGAGATATTTTTCTGAACATTTCTCTGACATACCTACTCAGTTTGTTGTCCTTTGGTGACCTGCATTGTGGGCTGCTGCTCACAGCGGTGGTTGAATATACATTTGTCATTGAAGGGACTAAAAATCCCCAAAGTGTTGCTGGCCTGGGTGTAATAAAACAGACAGCTGAACTCGAACTGATTGAAATGCAGTCTAGCCTACAGCTACAGGCACAGTTAAAGACACAGGCATGGCAGTGCTTATAAATTGACTTAGCTTTTAACACTGGCTCCATGGCGTGCCTACCATCCTTGTATGTATGGGGCTTGCTGAACTTGAGATTATACTGAGAATGACATTCACCAGGAAGAGCGTAACAACCAAAAAGATTTCCACCCCATCATCAACATAAACTATGCATGTTTACACATTTTGAGTCTATGCAGATGTGTTTGTCTACTCATGCATACACACAAAGACATAATGGCTCTGGAAAGTGGAGGTCCAGGGGCAAGAATGAATAATAATAATAATAATAATAATTTTTTTATCAACTCAACACAGAATCTTCATCAAATCAAGTTCCATGTGAGTAAGGCATATGTAATTTAGGATAAGGGTTAGAATTCTATATTGGCATCTGAGATTTGAAATTAGGCTTTCTTTGCCTAGAACATATTGGACACCTTCAGTTTCTCGTCTCCAAACAATCTCTCCAATGTCATCTTCACTGACTTCCTTAAAGTGGGGCATTGTCGTGAAAAACAGACAAGGCAATTGCTGTTATTATAACAAGAGATTTCCAGAGTTTGACCACAGTGCAGTGGGGCTTATTTCCCAGTGTCGTTTTTAGATGTGGTCATGCAGTAATGTGACTAAATGACAGTTTGACTTTAGAAGGGATCTTCATCTCTTCTTCGATCTGCCCCCAATACCAGATGGACGATTCTCCATCATTCCAAGTCCTTTGCATGTGTAGTCACATAAAATGTGTACTAACAATGACATAAAGAATGCATATGGATATGCAGGCCCAGACAAGGCACTGTTTGTACCTACTCCGGATTGAAAAAAGAGGAAAGGTCATCTGAAATCCGATAGAACAGGAAAGTCAAATTAGCAAATAACAGACTGGAGTGCTTGGCTGGTTAGTTTGAAACACCTTTCATTGTGTTTGGATGAAACACATGTTTCATGGTACTTTATCAGCTAGTTAGCAAGTTGTCCTTGTCTTTTTGCATGAGAATCATGGAAAGACTGAGACCATGACTCAAGTCTGAAGAGAGACATGGAACAAACAGCATAGACAGAGGGAAGGGGAAGAGCTCAGCCTCCTAGGTTTCAGTGTGTGGGCCTCTGGGGGCAGACTTTGCATGAAGAGTGCTTATTTCAAGTCTAAAACGCATAGAATTAGAAACTGGATAAAGTCATACATAATTCCATGTTGAAACATGGTTTCTGAACATGTTTTCAAATAAGAATGTTATTTTTCCCTTGTGCCTCTGGCATGTTTATACACCTTGCTTCTTCCTTAAATCAGAAGAAGGGAGGGAGTGAAGATTTTTTTTTTCTACAACATTAAGCATTGTTTACTTCTATAGTTACCTTTCTAATTAGACATTAGCACAGTTTACATGCAAATAAAGCAACTATACAGGTTTATGTGTGAATCTGCTTGTATTTGTCCCTGTAAATGACTGCAGCTAATTTTGGTAAATAATTTATATTGCACTTGAAGGCATAAAATGAATTTACAAATGAGAAAAATTAAAACAATTGTTTCACACCCTCCGACATTTCTTCAAATCTTGAATTTGAAGGTTTTTATATTCCTGGTTGTCCTTAATTATCCTTGCATTGTAATAATTCTTTTATAAGGAACTATCAGAAAATCATTTTAATTTTAAAAATCATATTGATGACACTGGAAATATGTTTTTATATTCTGCATTATGAATGTTGCTTTGGAAAATATCCTATTATTGCATAAGCAACATAGTAATTGAATTTCACATTAGCAACTGTAATTTAGCCATTTGCTTCAATTTTGAAGACTTAAGTGACCAAATACTCTATTTTTCTCAATTACCCCATGTGAAATGCAACTTGTTTAGTGTGTGTATATGTGTATATGGTTTGGAGGTGTGTCCCCTCTAAATCTCATGTTGAAATGTGATTCTCAATGTTGGAGGTGGATCCTCGTGGGAGGTGACTGGATCATGGGGGTGGATCCCTTGTGAATAGTTTTAGCACTATCCCCTTGATAAGTGAGTTCTCTCTCAGTTATTTCACATGAGATGTGATTGTTGAAAAGAGTGCATGACCCCCCCCCATTCCGCTTGCTTCCCCTCTTGCCATGTGAAATACCTGTTCCCACTTTTCCACCATGATTGTAAGATTCCTAAGGCCCTTGCCAGAAGCCGAGCAGATGTTGGAGGCCATGTTTGTACAGCCTTCAGAATTGTGAGCCAATTAAACCTCTTTTCTTTATAAGTTACCCAGTCTCAGGCATTCCTTTATTGTAACTCAAGAGCTGTCCAATACACTTGGATTCTTAAGATAGAGATCCAAACACAATGATGATAACTAATTAATTAAGGATCCAACAAATATTTACAGATATTTACATACTGAGACCAAGCAAGTTCTTGAAGTTATGCATCTGGGTAAATACAAGCCCTACTTTAAAGGACCTCAAAATCTACAGGAAAGGCAACACATAAACACTCATAGTATATGATCAGATGAGCTATATAAGAGAGGTAATCATCAGAGGCTCTGGCAGAAGAGTGGAAAATAAACTAAACACACAGTTAAGCAGACAGGGTTAGAGCTAGTCTGGAGCCTGTCTGCTGGGCTTTGGGTCTCACCTCTCCTGTTTACTAGCCTTCTGACAGGGCTCATGCCTATAAATGAGGCACAGATAATAGCATGTAGCTTGTAGAGTTGTTGCGGTAATGAAAAAATGAGATAATATTTGAAAAGCACTTAGAGTAGAAACCATAAAGCCCTGGAATATAGTGCTTTTAAAGTGTCTATTAAATTAATTAATTCTGTGACAGAGTTGGGGGTTAGGTAAGGAAATCTTCACAGAGGTGACGTGTTAATTGAATCTTGAAGGATGGGTGAGAATTTGTCATTGTAGATAAGGGGGTTGATCAGATGGGCAGCTTTCAAGGGTGCCATTCTATATGGGATGCTAACACATCACTTAACAATTAAAAGATTGTATTTATTAGAACTCCTCCCAGGGAGAACACTGATTGTAGTCATAAGGAATGCTATGAAAAGCTGACTGGGAAGAAGAGTAAGACTCCCAAGGGCAATGCTCGTGTAACAACAGATGGCCACTAAATGGCTTCCTAGGAGACGGGTCTGCTTAACTACTAGATGGTTATTCGGATGAGCTCTTACCCCACAAAGCTTTCAGTCTTTTCTCTGGGTTAATATCAATTTGACACAGTGCCAATTGCTAGCTGGCCTTGAAGCAAGGTTATGTGGTTATCCCAGGCAGGGAAGAGCCTGTGTATAGGCCTGTGTATATGCGGTGAAAAAATTCAGTGTGGGGTATAGAAAGCATCTGCAAGAGTGTCAGGAGGTGATGATGGGAAGACAGATGGTGCCATGGGGTGAAGGGCCCTAGACACACATGAAAGAGTTTAGGCTCAATCCTTTAGCAATGGATAGCTATTGATGGACTATAAGCTGGGGATAATGTAAGTAGTGTTGTATTCAATACGATGGCTCTGTCTAGGAGGCGACTGGAGGCAGGGAAATTCTACAGGAGGCTTTTAAAACAGTCCAGGAGCTGAATCTGAAATAAGCCACTGGTTGTGGGGATGAAGAGGAATTGGACTCAAGGATCAGGAGAGGGCAGCAGATGTAGACTTTGGTGACCAAAAGATGCAGGAGGTTATTTTATTATTTCTATTGTCATCACTATTTATTCTTTGTAAAAAAAAAAAAAAAAAAAGTAAAAACTCATAGTAATACTACCAAGCCCTACCAAGGAAAATCTGAATATGCAAGTTGGAAACCAGGGGTAGCTTTTGCCACATCAGAGCAGTCTTGGCACTTGGGTATTCCAAGATATGCAGATTTCTTGAAAGAGTTCAAATCAATTACGAACTATTGTTACTCAGAAATGTAATTATTTACAACTTCTCAAACCCAAGCTTAATTATTAATAAATATTATGTGTGTGTGCTTTTCTAGGAAGAAATACTCAATGCAACCTCCTTCATCATAAAATATAAGCCAACATACAAACAAAGAAGAAAATTATACAAAACTCGATTCCTCTTTTTGGGGGGGCTTCAATTATGTGAATGTTTCATTGGGATTTTATTTATGTCTGTTACTCCTATGAATTCCTTCTCCTGTCCCCTTCTCTGAAAGGAATTTGCAGAAGTCTACATATCCTTTGAACTTTAAAACCCTTGGCTTTCCAGTAGCTTAATTAAGAATTCTTTAGCTTAAGTAGGTTATATATATCTTTGTTCTATCCTAATTGGGCTGTGAGCCAAGTCTCTGAGCATTTCTCGAATAACATTTCTGACATATTTTTCATTGCCACTTCATTGCAACTCCTCTCAGCCTTTCTGTCTACTCTACGAGATGAATGAGCTCTGCCTCCAACAGATTTCCTGTAGGAAAGATTGGAACTTCTTTCTCCCTTATAAGCCATATAGTCTCATATGAAACAAAAATTTTTATTGAACTCAAAGCAACTAAGGAAAATATGTATAACATTGTGTTTGGAGCATTGAAATAATATCCAGCCTAAAACCCTTTGTGTGAAGAGGGACTTCCTTGATACTAGCTTTTTAGATGCTCAGTGAACCAGCGTTGGCAGTTCCAGCTGGCTCAGGCTGCCAATGAAGAGGCCACATCAAAGACGCGGAACTCTTTTAACTTGCTGCTCCTCAAGAATGAATTTCACAGGGCAAACTTGTAAAGGCAGAAATAATGCCTCAAGCAGCCCCTGTGTTTCAGTAGATCCCAGGAAAAGAAATATCTTCTCTGGGATTGAAAACAATGAATTCACTTAAAATAAAAAGGGAAAGGGGGAAGGCAAACAGTGTTTATTGACTAGCACCTACTACGTGATAATATTTGATTCCCACAGAAAACCAGGGAGGTGGATGCCATTCTTTCCATTTCATAGTTGAGGACACAGATTCCCAAGGGATAATGTGTTCAAGATCACCAGCTGGTAAGCGGAGGAATTGGGATGAAAATCTTTTTACATGATGCAGAAGGCCACACTTCTACTGACCCATACTGTCTTGTCAGTTTTCTTTTCCTCTGACTTTTAAGAATTTAATATTTAGATACGATTTTCAAAATGTGGTAACCATAACAGGGAATATCCACATTCCTAATGCCCCTCTTTGCTAAAAGTTTATAAGTCAATTACTTGGAATTTGAAACAGGTTTTGCAAACAAAACAAAACAGTGATTTAAAAAGTGGTGAGATTTCAAGGCTAACTCTTTCCTAACCTCTAGTTTGGGTCTTAAAATTAAGATACAATTGGGAGAGGACAATGTGGATGGGGAGAAGGAAGAGGATTCATTTCCTAAGGTTGGGATTAGCTCTGTGTAAACTGTTGCAATTGCTGAAGTTTTTCAGTTGGCTTCTTTTTCTATTCCTTCTTTCACCATTGACCACTCTCCTGGTGTCGTGTCTCAAAAGGCCCTTGTATCAGTTTAAATCCAGTTGGGAGAGAGAAACCGCACACTAGATTAAAGAGTAGAAATTTAATGTAACGAATTATTAAGCTATGATAAGAGACTAACTGTAACGGTGTAAAGAGAACTCTAAAGGTCACCCTAGGGCTGAAGAAGAGTACCTCAGAAAGAACAAAGTTAGGAATACCCCTTCCCCAAAGCTGGAGTTGAGAACTCATTGCAAAAGCTGTGGTTGCAGCCGCTGGACGGTGGAGGAGCTCTCTGGATGGCCCAAGCCTGAGCTGGTTCAGTCATCACTGGGAAAACAGGAAGCAACCTTCTGCAGTACAGGCATGTCAAGGGTGTTCTAACTGTCTGCAGTGTGGATGAGGCAGGGCTGGTGGGCAGGTATACAGAAGAAGATGAAGTGCTGTTGAAAGCAGGAGGCTGGGAGTGTGTGGTGCTTGCACTGGATGGATTGAAAGGAAGTGATCACTGGACTCAGGCCAGGGCTGTGAGTTCACCAAGGGACTGTGAACTCTGAGGCAGAGCAGCACTAAGTGTCCTGCAAATACCTGCAACACCATAGAAGCAGCAAAAATCCAACCAACCAAACAACCAAGCAAAAAACCCAGGACACAGAGCCAGCGCGAGGAGCCCCTTTCTCCTGCAATGTCCCTCAAGTGCCTTCTACTGACAGAGCTTAACAACAGGCTCCATAAAAGAGAAATGTTTAGAGTCTAGTCCTTTATCCTAGCACAGGGACTGAGGGGTGAATGTGGGGCTAGGAGAAAATAAATGGGCAACTAGCCCACTTCTAATCAGGGAAGGACAGTCAGATTTGACCAATCACATTCCCAAACCGCCTATTTTTCTTCTTATAGATACAATAGTCTTCTCCCTCAGTGAAAACAATTTCACAGGAATGCCAGTAAAGAAAAAGCAAATTAATGTAAATAATTTTATTTTGGTAATTGTGAACGGCTGATCACACATCATCATCCTGAATGTGTCTTTTTTGTTGCTATATTGTCAGTTATTAGCATAGTGCCTAGCGTGTAGTAGATGTCAATAAGTATCTGTTGAATGAATGAATCCCAGGAACATTTACTCTTATACAAAAGAAATATTAACTATTAGTGATAATCTATAAGTGGTAGAATTTTGGATAATGAAAATAAGTGAAATGAGAAAGGAGCTAGGCAAATAGCATAGGTAAGAGGAATAATTTTGGACAAGTGAACAAAGAATTGGTTTTATTAATGGGCAGAGGGTGGGTGGGTGTTGATATTTGGAGCAATTCCCTATCTTGCCTCTGTGATCATAGCTTCTTCCCTTCTTCTCTTTTGAAATTACAGATTCACCAGGCCTTCCAAATTGCTTTGCTACATGTTTCTGAATATAGAGAGGAGATGGGAGGATCCTCTGGGCTTGGGTTTGCCAGCAGGAGCAGTAGGGATTATTTTCTTGATTAGGATTAATTTTAATTGGGGAATTGTCTTCATTAGCAGAAATGAGTAAGTGCCTTATTGAGGTTGTGTGAAAATCTGGTTCATGTCTATATTTTTCACTTTCTTCCTTTGTCACCTAAACATGATTTGAATTTCGTTATTGCCAGAGGAATCAGCAAGGCTCAGATTTATTATCTGTCTATGTGTCTGTCTTTTTACTAATTTATTTATGATTATCCACCTTTTTGAAAAAATGATTTAAAGCAAACATAATTAAATCACATAAAAGATTAATAAAAAAGGCCAAGAAGAAGGACTAGAAACACATAAAAGGGGAAAATGACACCAAAAGTTAAAATAATACAGCTACTGTGGAGAATGAATATTGTTGGGTGCCATATGTTGGGTGCTTCGAATATTGGTTTAGTTTGAACAATAATTAATTTGTGAGCTAAATATCTAGAATCAGACTCTCACTCTGCCACCTGCTCGCTGGGTGATGGCCATCACTCTTCTGGAATCCCAACCTTCTCCTCTAAAACAGAGGCAGCATTAACATGTTACTGTGATGATTACAAGCGCCTTTGTATGGGAAAATGTTTTGTGACGACATTAGCCACGTTTGAGATGTTACTATGAGGGAAGCGATCTGCACATGCTTTTCATGTTTAAAAGGTGGGTAAGAAGACTGGCATTTAATTATGAAAAGATAAACTCATATTTGCTGGCCACAATACTGGTAATCCAGTTGTTCCCAGGAGGACTGTAGGGGTATCTAGGCTTAGTGTCCAAATGTTCTCAAAAGGGAAATGCCTGGCTGGATGCCTGGCTGAGATCCACAGCTCACAACCACGAAGTATAAAAGAGTTAAAATGACCTAGATATTTTTAAGAGCAAATATTATTAATCAATTATCAAATCCAAAAAGAACCACCCAAAAATGTGAATTTTAAATAATACTCCTGAAAAGTTACCTACAAAAGACACCCCGAAGTACATAGCAAATTTATGCTCATGATAGAAGTTCCTTATTATTAACAATGACCTTTGAGAGTACCTGTCCCAAATAGAACTTTTTATTTATTTATTTATTTATTTTTTGAGACAGAGTCTCATTCTGTCTCCCAGGCTAGAGTGCAGTGGTGCAATCACAGCTCACTGCAGCCTCGATCTCCTGGGCTCAAGGGATCCTCCTGCCTCAGCATCCCTAGTAGCTGGGACCACAGGTGCATGCCACCATGCCCAGATAATTTTTTAAAAATGTTTTGGAGAGACGGGGGTCTCACTATGTGGCCCAGGCTGGTCCCAAACTCCTGGCCTAGAGCAATCCTCCTGCCTCAGCCTTCCAAAGTGTTGGAATTATAGGTGTGAGTCACTGCATCTGGCCCTAAACAGAACTTTTGATTTGAGATTGACTGTGTGATTAACCTACAGCTTCATAAAATGGATCTTGAGGTTAATATCCAGTTTAGGGATTCAGAGCATGTTTCTTAGGGCCTTGTATGGTGTCTGGGACAAAAGTAGGTGTTGGATAAATGCATTAACTCACTCTGCTTCATTTCCTGAGAACTTCGGGGAAAAGTGATCCTGAGAAGCCAATGACTCCTGTCTGAGATACCCACTATCTTTCCTGCTGTTCCACTTGACCACAGCAGAGATGGCATATTTAAGTGCTAATGTCCCTTGGGTTTCTGCCTGGGTTTGTGTGTCTTTTTGCTTGCCATGGTCTCCCAGTGTGATTGCATCCACTCCTTTCACCTCAGTCACAACCTCTATGCCTGAGACTCTGGGCCTCTCCATGAAATTCCAGCCCCATGGAGCCAACTGCCCACCAGGTTTCTAACTAAGACAGTTCCACTTGCATATATCATAGGGTGTCTCACATTGAACATTTCTCAGACTCATTATTTTGCCCCCAAACTTATCCTCCCATAAAATTGATCTCAGTAGTTAAATCCAGAAACCTAAGGCTTATTCTGGATGGCTCCCTGTTCCTCACTATTCCCCCATTTCCAGCCAATCACCAAGCTCTATTTAATTTATTCTGTCTCCTGGACATCTCTCAATTTAATCCTCTTCCTCCATTGTCACTGATGCTACCATAGTCCAAGCTGCCATCACGCTTTTCCTTGATTGTACCTAATCAGCCACCCAGTTACCAATCTAGGCCCCTCATTCCTGTCCACTGTTCACCCTGGAAGATTATTATACAACTCAGATTTGATCATGTCATTCCTCCAAGAGGTGTTCCCTCCTATCCAGCCTTCAGACTCAGTTTAGCAGCCAACCACTTTGAGAAATGTTGTCTGGTTCCGTGTGGATTAGATATAAATAGTGGAAATTATACATAGAGCATTTTTTTTAAAAACATGGAGTTGTGGATTGTATATAGAAAAAATTACAAAGATAAAGTCCTTTGTATGTTAGACCTATTGAATAAAAAACCTGTATTTACCTCAGAGTTAGTAAGAGTATTTGAACATCTTATAAAATAAACATCCTTGAAACCACAGGGTACGCACTAATATTTTTCTAGCATTGCGTTCTAATTCCATCTCAGTTTTTCTAAGTCCATTTGCTATCACTATTTCCACTCAGAACCATCAAATTACTTGCCACCATCACCCCAGCAGAATCTCTTGACCACTGGAAAATTGTTACTAGATTATCCTATCTTCCTCCTTGCTTGCTTTCAGAGTCTGTTTTTTTTTTTTTTAAGTTATTTTGCACTGTGTGATAAATCTCTATTTCAGGCCTGCTGCCTTGATTATATCCCCCTGTTTTTCCTAAGTCTGCCAGAGAATCCCACAGTCTTCAGAATCAAATACAATCTTCTAATAATAGACTTGAAAGTGTTCCATCAAACAGGCTCCTTCTTCCAGCCAGCTCTTCGAGTTGCACGTCAGTTATGGTGGCTCTCCTCTCCTTAAGAAGCCCTTGGCATACAAAAAACAATCTCTTAGTAGCAGTACGAGAATTTCTCTGTCCCAGAATCAGCTGTGGACTTACCTACTTAAGGAAACTTCATCCTATTTTTTTTTTCTTTTGCAACCCGCTGTAACATTCCCAAAATCTAACATCCTTCTTAATACATTTTAATATTATGATGCTTATTTGAATGCACTCTTCCTGCGGATCATATATTTTCCTGGTTTCTGAATTCTTTAAGGCAGGAACAGATTCTCGATTTCTATATACTGTATAATCCTGAATGCTTAGAAATGGGGCTGTTTGCCTGGTGGGTCTTCAATACCTATTAGCTGATTTTACTGATTAACACATGGGTTTGTGACCGTATTGAGAATTCCACGTGGGAAAAAAACGAGGAGTCTGGATTCCGCCCTATGCACTAATTGTTGTTTAGGTCTATAATGTAAAATATAATCAAATTTAAGATTTTGAATATACTCAAATCCTTGGAAACAATATTCCATAAAACCTAATAGAGAATTTAAACCAGTGTCTGAGAAATAGATATGAGCTGTGACTGAAAATGTACATTTGAAATGTTTAAGGAATGCCTTCTATATCTGATACAACTAGGGACTTTAAAGCCTGATATTGCTCTCATGATGGTCTTTAAAAATTGTAAAAATTCTTGGGTCATTTCTGATTATAATCTGTAAAACAATCATTCAGAATTGCTGACTTGTGATATTTTGTAGCAATTTAATGGCTTCCAACGCTCCAGTTTTTAGAGTTCCTGGTCACTGCCTGAAGATAAATTGTAGTAGGTAGAATTCTAAACACGTTCTCCCAATATTCTTGTCCCCTGGCTATTCTACCAAACCCCAATGTTGGCACTGCTGTGAAGGAAACTTCCAGATGTATTTAATGTTACTAATTAGCTGAGCTTAAGCTAAAGATTCTCCAGGTGGGCCCAATGTAATCACATGAGCCTTTGGAAGTAGAAGAGGATTACAGAAGAGAGAATGAGTCAGTGAGATATGGCAGAAGGTAAACCCAGAGAGATCCCAAACATGAGAAGGATTCTGCACATTTTTCTTCTGAGATGCAGGAATCGTGTGCAAGGGCTGGAGAGAGGCCTTCAGGAGCTCAGAGTGACTCCCAGCTGACAGCCCACAAGGAAATGGAGCTTCAGTTCTACAACCGCAAGGAAGTGGACTGTATCTATTGCCTGATTCAGCGTGGAAGCAGATTCTTCCCAGAGCCTCCCAGTGAAGGCATGGCCAGCTGACATCCCAGCTTTGGCCTTGTGAACCCTGAGGTAGAGAAACCAGTCATGACAACTTGGACTTCAAACTGCAGAACTGAAAGTTGCTAATTTTGAGGTAATTTGTTATAGAAGCAATAGGATATTAACACACATATCAAAGACAAACAAAGGTTGTTTGATCCCTTCCTTTCTTTTGCGGAAATTTTAACTCATTTGATACTGGAGGCAGCTCTTTCAAGCACCATCCTGCAATTCACAATGTTCTCTGGATGACCAGTACACGGTAGGTACTTTAATAAGCTTTAATAAGCTTTGTTAGAGAATGACATTTGGTTTGTAAGTCAAGTAAATTTTTAATGTCATTTAGAAAGAGTTTAACAAATTCAAATGTATTTATTGGAAATTTCACCATTAGAGAAAGATTTTTAATGCAATATTTGTGGCAAGGCTCCCGTGTACGTTAGGTCTAAGCATGTTAAACAGGACTGTATTTATATTTTAGTCCTGATTGTAAAGAGCAAACTCATATCCTTCCCAGCCAAAGTGTAAAAGCCAAAGTGATGAGCGGTCTTCCCTGTTAAGTTGGCCCGAAGCAGTGTCTCCTCACCTCCCAGTGGATGGGGCTAGATGTAACGCTGCATATTCAAAGCCTATCTCACCAGTAAGATGACCACAGATTAAAATATTTCTTTGGTATGATCTAACAAGAGCCAAATAGAGTTTTCCTCCTCTATGAAAAAACATTTCTTTCATTAACCTGCCTGAAAATTTCACCTTTAGAGAGAAGGTCTTAAATGGAGTTACTAAAATGCTACCTTGAAGAAGAAATAACAATCATAATGCCTCTGTAGAGCTTGTTATACTTTACGAAGCATTTTTACAGATGTTTCCTAATTCCCTCATCACAATACCTCTGTGAAATGGGTGGGGTGGGGTTATTTTTATTTATTTTGCCTCACAGCATCTATCCCCACTCATTAGCAGCACTTTTTTTAGAATCCTTAAGCAGGTGTGCAGTGCTCTCCTAGCCAAGGAGTAGAGAAGTGACCCCTCCAGGCCAGCTCAGCTGGTTCCTGGGGGTGAGCAGACAGGATGCAGTTGGCACACACATTCATTCATTCAGGCAGCATCCTGACAAACCACCGGTGCCAGACAGTGCAACACCCTTGGAGCTCTTACTGCAGCACCTTGGTGCTTCCTCCCTCCTTCTTGTTTTCAAGCCTGTGTCCTCAGCCTTCCTGTCAATTCTACGAGCTCTTAATATCCTTTTAATAAATCTTTTATGCTCAAGTTATCCAGAGGTGATCAAGTTTATAACTCCTTTCTATGATACATGCCTTCTCCACACCTTTGCAAATGACCAGGGAGGGAATTTCGTCTTGTGTTAAGAGCATGAAACTGCAAGTGAGGAGTTCTGCATTCTAGCCTTGGCTTACCACTTAATTAGTTGTAGATGAGGCTGTTTCTGGGGGAAAAACAAAAAAAAAACAACAACAACAAAAAAACCCCCAAATGTTACAAATCTGACTAAATATACCTTCTTAGTGTCTTACAGGCTGGGATAATCGGGCTGTTGGGAGTACTAAAAGCAAGGAAAAAAATCCCGCTAAATTAAACCCAACAAACATTTATTTAAGGCCAATTTAAAAAACATTTAGAAAGAGGAGATAGGAAAAAGAAAGAGATTGGGAGAAAACAGCATATGCTGTTTGATAAAAGAGCTTCAGCTCTGAGGATAGAAGTAGAGCTTCTCACCCTGGGCTTGGCAGTGTGGATACAGGAAGCTATGGGATGCATGTGGCCAGTTTTCTTAGTGGTACTTTATATTACAGTTTTGTGTGTCAGGGGGTGGGGGAATGTTGAGTAGTTTAGGTAATTTAAATAATTTTATATTAAAATATATAGTTATAGGTTTTATAATACAAAATTTAAATACCTTTTAAGATAAGATATGCTACTGAAGGATATTTTGTCATTGTGGCTAAATTTTAAAACCTTACTCTCAGTCTCTTGGGAATATTTGGTTACTGGACATCTTGGTAGAAGAGTTTAAAAATTACTATATATGGAGAATAAAGAGAAAAGCTAGTTATAGAATGTCTACAGGCACAGTTTAGGCAGCATCAACTATTGCTTACAGTTTAAGTGCTGGAAGGAGAATGGTTAAGATGAGAGGAAGAGAAAAAATGGCTGAATATAGTTGATTTTCAAAAAGGGATCAAAGCACATTCCATAAAATGTATACCCGTGATATCATCTTCAGTGCTGCCTAAATTTGTTTATTTCTTTTCATTTTTCCAGCTTCGGATTTTTTAGTGTTCATTTTTTAACATCACTAAATGCTTTGGTTTTAAATAAGAAATTCAGTTATTCGTATTAGTTAGAAATACATACTCTGTGAAATAATTCAATGAATTTGAAGTATTGAAAGTAATTAATTGTTTCTATTTCACATCTCAAATTTACCTCTTGGTAGATGGGAGAAATTGATTTGGCTGTGAGAATTTTCAGTTGCCTACATTTCTGAACTCTTATTCTAATTGTTAGTTGATTTTCTTGAATTTTAAAATTATTTTCAAATCATGATATGTCTTCTTCCTTTCTGATATTTATGCCTTTGCATTTTTTTGGAATATCTGAATAGTACCATTGACAGTGGGCACATCAGTCTTTTAAAAAATTTAATTTGAGTCTTAATATTATTTAATGTAGTACATTTATGGTAGAAAAGTTATTGATTAGGGAAGTTGTCCATATTTTTCTTTGATTTAGAAAATATTCTATAAGATGGGAAATTTCTGTTCCTTGAAAGTTTGTTAGAATTCTACCATAAAGATAGCCATGTCTAGTAGTTCTCCCAGGAAGTTATAGCTTTATGGTTTTAATTCCTTCAGTAGGAATGGTCTAACCAAGATTTTATTCTTGAGCCAACTTTGAGAAATTTACTAATTTAAATTACCTTTAAGTTTATTAATACATTTGTACTTACAGTTTTAAACATTACCCTTACATAGTTTCCCTTTTCATTCCTAATTTTTCTTTGTCCTTTTGAAAAAAGTTTTGTCCTGATTGTGCTTACCTGTTTTTCCAAAAAAGCACTTTTATTGGGGAAAATTTCAAACACATGCAAATACAGAGAGAATAGCTACTGAATCCAGTGTATCCATCATCTAACTTCAACAGTTATCAACATGAACTATCTTGTTTCATTTATACCTCTACAGACATATCATTGCAAATATAAACATTTAACGCATATCTTGTAGTTTGTATCTCTACACAATAGCTAACACTTTACAAATACATCCCAACAATAACATCACATCTAAATATGGATAATAATTTTTACTGTCAAATCTTTACAGTATTCAGATTTTCAGATGATCTAAAGTGTGTGCATGCACACACGCACATGCTCTCACATACACGTTTGAATGAGAAACCAAATAAACTCACCATTGCAATTGCTTGATGTGTATCTTAAATTTTCTTTAATCTATGGGTACTATCTCTCCTTCTCTCTCTTTTGCTGCAATTCACCTATTAAACAATTTGCATGGTTTGTCCTATGGAGTTTCTCACATTTGTGATTTTGCCCATTGTATTCCCATTTAACATTTTCCTCTGTCCCTTCTATACCCTGTAAATTGCAGTAAGATTTAAGGGTTTGACTAGACTCAGTTTTATTTTTTTAAACTTTGGCAAAACTACTGTGTAATGGGGAAGAACCTGGCTCTCCTCTTTGTATGATGTTACCAGCTGCTGATAAGGATTGGGGATCCTCTATGATTACCCTGAGGTTAGATCCTGCAGGGAAGGCAGGATAAATATTTGATTCTTTCACTTTATTTACCAGTTTTCAAAATAATGAGTTTGTGAAAGTGAACAATGAGTTTTAAAACATATCATAAGTTTACAAACATATTTGGGTGTTTCGATTGATTGCAATTATTATTGAGAGTCTGATTGTCTCACCATTAGCCTGTGGGAGCATATTCAGGTTGGATTCTAAATCCTTTTGACATGGGCCTTGTGGACTTTGGTAACTTTATTTTTCTAGTATAAGTATGGTGCATTTTCTATATTTGCTGTCCCTGGCCTGATATCAGCCATATTTGTCCAAGGAACACTGTTTTGGTTTTTGTTTGTTTGTCTGTCTGTTTTTCAGTGAAAAATAAATTTAAGGAAGACAGTTTGGCGTTAGGGATTTTTTTGCTACTGAGTTGGTCATTATTGCTAAGTCTTTTCAGTAGAAAGAGCTAGAAAATATGTTTTTAAATAAATTGGTCATAAGTTTGTAATGATACCTTCAAGTTAAATTTTAAATTTTATCTGGTTCCAAAATCAAAACTAAGAAAAAGGAGAATATATTAAAAGAACTAGCAAAGCCATTTTGTATTAAACCATCTTCTCTATACCTATTCTTTAGCCTTAGTTCTACAGATAAAGAGATATTGCCAAAGTCTGATGTCTTTTCAGATAAATGATGTGGCTTTTTTTGCCTGGATGCCCAAAGAGCTTTCTTTCCTTTCAAAAATGTCTAATGTTTGACTAGATCCTGTCTTAGTTTTGACCATTTTAGGCTAGGCTCCAAAGACATATGGTGGCTCTTTAATATATAGCTTGAAGTCATCTTTTATTTCAGAAAACTCTAGAATTACAATTTTTTCACTTGTCACATTGTCTTTGGGTACCCTCTTTATACATATGTTAGCTTTTCTTTGCATATAGTCCAAATCTCTTCATTTCTTTCAACTCCTATTTCTCTTTCATCATATCTTTTATATTTTATCTATTTGCTCATATCTCCATATCATTAAAAATTTTCTCCTTTCCATCTTCTGTTTCTTTTAATGCATTATCCTTTATGTTTACTAGCTCTTGTGCTCTTTCTAGTTTATCTTCATTTTTGGTACGATTTTTAAAAAATTTGTCTTTCGTAAATGTTGCCACCTCTTTGTAACACTTCATTTTCTAAAATCTCTTCATTGCTGAGTTTTTCCAACTTGGATGATATTGTTCTTTCATAGCTTCTGGCGGTGCTTTGTGTTAAAATAGGAGGTTACAGTTTTACCTGCTGGGCTTGTCTTTCTGACATGTTTTCGTTGCCGATAAAGACACCATCCTGCTCCCTTTTTGCTTAGAATAACTTTATGTGGCATTTGACTGAAATTCTTTCTTGTTCTTCATATTTTAAGTAACATTGGTAATCTTTTACTTATAGAAATGAAGGAGCAGTGGAGCAGTGAGCAAAGGAAGCTTTTTTTTTTCTTTTTTTAGCTTCATAGTTTTGGAAATCTTTTATCTTCTAAAAATGATGGGGAAAAAACCCTAGCCTCATCCTTTCTGAGATCCGCCTTCACAGCTTTCCTTCCCAACTTTCACATGGACCTTCCCTTCCCTGCTTCTATTGTCCTTCTCCTGCTCAATTTGGATTTTACTCCCAGCAATTTCTCTTCAGTGTAAGGCTTTGTCTCGGAATGGACCTCTGGTTAGCTAGTTTTGTGTGTTTTAAGGTCTAAATGGGCCCAACACTTCAGACCTTTTTCAATGTGTGCCCTTGTACACCCCTGTGAGTTGGGTCCAGGAGCTCTCTCCTTCCTGGCTTCGGCGGCTGCCTTAGGTGTCCATGCTGAGCTTGGCTGTGTGTCTATTGGTTTGGAGGCTTGTGAGAAAGAAGCCCAGTTATGTTCTCACTGCTCCCTCCCACCCAGACACCTTGCAGTCTCGTAACTGTCAGTGGTTTGTCCCTAGGCATTTTGGGGGTTCTCAGACAGCTGTCACCTAGCATCGTGCATCTTTGGCTCTGCTCTATTTTCGTGGTGGTTTTGGGAGATCAAAAGACAGGCCTAATCCTAACGCCATATTTTCCATCCAGTTTTGGGTTTTATTGATCAACTAATTTTTTTCCTACATTTTAAATTTCTGTCTTTGCCTTTAATGATCCTTTCTTTCTACTTTTTGGGGAATTTACCTGGATTTTTCAATTAAAAGCTTATAGTCATTTTGTTATAGTCACTTATAATCATTTGCTTCTTAATTCCTAATAAATTCCTTTAAAAACTGTTTTTTCCTCTGAGCGCTACTTTTGATATATATTCCTTAAATTTTGATACGTTGTGTTCTTGTTTTGTCGTATTCAGTTCTGTTTGTTTTTCATTTTCTTTCACTGTGATCGATACACGTTATATAATTAAAAATAATGTTATATAAATGCTTATATAACAGTAAACTTTTAGAATTTGTCCTTTCTTTTATAGCCTACTGTGTGATTAGTTTTTGTGAATGTTCTATGGGTGTTTGAAAAAAAACATATATTCTTTGTATGTTAGATAGAAAGTTCTTTATAAACTTTTTTATCTTGCTTGTTAATTGTATAATTCAAATTCTCTATTTCTTTTTTTCTCTTCTTGAATAAAATAATCCATCATTAATGTGGCTGAGGGAGGTAAGATAATTCATCATGAATGTGGCTGTAGTTTTGTCAATTTCTTCTTGATAGTTTTATCATTTTTGCTTTGAATATTTAAAGAAATATTGACAAGTTCATAGATGGTATGACTGTCACATTTTCTAAGCAAAATTTTCCCTTTTTCAATATGAAGTATCCCTTTTGTCTCTTTTCACTTTGTTACCCTTTTATTTACTCTTGCCACGTCTGCCTTCTTTCATATTCTTTCATTTATTCTTTCATATTCTTTCATTTATTCTTTCTCTCTTTTAAGGCATTTGTCTGATATTTCCTTTATTTTACTATTATTTTCACCATGTTGATTTAGGTGTACCTCATAAAAAGCACATAGCTAGATGTTAAACATTATAGAGCCTCTGTCTTTTAATAGATGAACTTAACCCATTCACAGTTACGCTTTCTTGTAAGTTTAGACCTGTACCAATCACCTGTCGTCTTACTTTCTATTTATTCTTTCCGTTCCTTCTAGGGTTCTATGTTGAATTGATTACATTTTCTTTGTTCCATTTTGTGTGTTTACTAGTTTAAAAGTTACATATTTCATTTCTTTTTCTAGTTGTTATCCTTAGTTCAATACACAAATTATATTTTCCTTCTCCTATGTCGATGTTGCTATGCTGATGTGACCTCCTCCCAGTATAATTATACTATATCTGCCTTCTGGAATAGTCTCTGTCTAGAATATAACACCAAGTACTTATCCCAGAACGTATGAGTATATATTTTATGAGTCCTTGAACACCTAAAAATCATTATTTACCTTTATACTTGATTAGTGGCTTGTCTAGTGTAGATTATTGGGTTCTAAATTGTTTTTCCTAAGAGATTTGAAAATTTTTTTAGGATTTTGTTTTCTCACATTGCTGATGAGAAGACCTTGTCACTCTAATTTTTGTTTGTATTTTTTGTTTTTCTTAAAGCACTTAAGATGTTCTATTCATTCATAACTATCTGAAATTTGACAAGAATGTGTCTAGGATGTGTGTGTGTGTGTATTTCAGTTACTTCTACTCAAGACTAGATGAGTCAATTTAATCTGAGAATTAATTTTTTCCCTCAGTAATTGGAGCATTTTCTCTATTATTTCTTAGAATATTTTTAAACTCCATTATTTCTATTCTTCCCAGTCAGAAATCCTACGAAATATGTATTTGGAATTCTAGACCAGCCTTTCATGTCTCTTGTATCTTATTTTATAATTTTAATCTCTTAGTCTTTTTATTGGCACTCTGAAATAATTTGTTGGCTCAGTCTTCCAAATCAATATTTTTCTCTTCAACTGATCACTTAACTATTGAGCCTCTAAATTTAATGTGTTTTACTTAATTTTAAAATAATAGTCTCACAAATATGAGACTCTTCAGTATATTTTTTCTAACCTCTTGTTCTGTTTGTCTATAAATTCTTTCTACATGTACATCTTTCATTTTCTTGAAATGGTTATCCTCTGTAATGGAATGAGTTTTTATACATCGGTTGGTGTTCCATGCTAATTACTCATCTTTTAGCTTGAGATACCCTATCACAGCACTGTTTCATCTGTTTTCACACCCTGCTGGCTAGGTAGGGGCAGACTACTTGACTGAGGCTTACTGGGACACCTTCAGAAAGAGTAGAGAAACAGATGCCCAGCTGGGTGTCTCCTGGGCATGGGTGGTCTCTGTATTTTCCAGGTGTCACTAGACACTGACACTACCTTGTCCCTGCAAACTTAGCTCCCCAATTCACTGTTCCTGGGTCACAGGCAAAGGCCTTTACTATTCACACCACAGCAAGCAGCATGAGCTTCCTGTTCATGTCAGTTCTCCTTTGTCCCCAAGTCCTGTAGGAGACATCTGACTGGCCCAGGTGAATGCTGAGCACACAGTGGGTTTGCATCATGGATGAGAAACTATGAGGGTAAGGAACCTAAATTTTTATAACAAGCAGCAAGCAAATCTGCATGAAATTTGCTATAGAGAGACATTATCTTTATTTTACTGGGTAGTTAGCAAATCTGCTCTCTGCTCCAGAGAGAGATACCATCTCTGTCTTCCATGGGGGTTTGCTATACCCCTATCCATGTAAAGATCATTGGGAATAAAAGCTCTGCTTACAGTCAGTGCCTCTGCTTGCAAGACACACACTAATGTGAGAGACCCATGAATTGTCTCCTGACACCATCTTATTAACCATATCATTAATAATGATTTTGAGTCTTTTAGATTGTCTGGGTATACAGTCTCAGCTGCAAATAATGATTTATTCTCTTCTCACTTTTCTATATTTATATGACTTTATTTCTCAGCCTTTTTGAATCAGCTAGCACCTCTAAAACAATGTTAAATAATAATGCAAGTAATGGGTACCCCTGTTCTGATTTCTTATGTCACAGCAGTGCACTGAACTTATGGGTATATTGTCACACTTCCCATTAAATATACATTGGCTATTAGTTTCTGAAAAATCTACTTTATTTTGTATAGACAAGTATTCTTGGATTTTTGTTTTACTTGTTTTTGTTAATTAATAAGGGGCTGTAACATTTTCTTCATGTGGTTATATTAATTTTTCTTTAAAGTTTTAAGTATAATAAGCAACACCAAATGCTGGTGTTGAATCATTTTGGAATAAATCCTTTTGCTATATAATTCTCTATTTAATTTGGTAATAGTTTATTTCAAATTTGCATCTGTATTCATAACTAAAATTTTCTCTTGAAGATTATACTATTGTGACAAATTTGAAAACTTACTGTATTTTCCTATACTTTGCAATACTTTAAATAACAAAAGAAGTCCTTGTTCCAAGTAAGTTTTACATACTCACCCATAGGACCATGTGGTAAAACTAACCCTTTCAAAATATTAACTTTTCAGTTTTTATTTTTATTTTCTAACAATTAAGGATTATATTAACATGTTTTAAAAGTGAAATAGTACTAGAAGACCAACAACCAAAAATAGCAATTCTTTTCCCTAACTCTTTAGGCATACTACCGAAAGGCAACTACATTCAAATTTTTTTTTTTTTTTGCTTTTTAACATTAAAATTCAAAATAATATGCTTAAATATCCATTTACATTCATCAATTTTGTTACTACCTATTGACTGCCTATAATGGCAGATGAGGATTTAGCTTCACACACTTTCTCATTGGCTACCTTACCAATATATTTTATATCTGTTTTCATTTAAATCAATATTCAGTATTTATATTATGACTAAATATTTTTTTGTTCTTGATCTAAGTTGTATACTATTATATTTTTCCCTTTTTCTTTCCAAGTTCTTGTGAGGAGGGAAGGGGAACAATAATTACCTCATTAAAGCAATTTTTTGCTTAGTTTTTTATTTATTTATTGCCAATTATTCTCCCATGCTCCATGATCAAGGTATTAGAAAAATTATTTCTTCAACTTCATTTTTCGGGCTACTTCTCCTCCTCTCCTTTTCCAATCAGGATGGTAGCAGAGCCTACACTTGCAACATAGCTATCGTTTTAACACTTCATTTTCCTACTATTTTGAGAAATCTTTTAACTTTCTTCTGTTATGTTGATCCCATTTATTGGATCCTGAATCTTTCTCTTTTTTTGGCTTACTTTTGTGAAGCACATCCTCCTGTATTTTCCTAAGTGAGGGCTCATGGGAAGTAAAACTTGAAGTTTTCCATGTTTTGTATTAATTGATAGTTTGGATGAGTGTAGAATTCTAGGTTGAAACATCACTTTCCCTGAGGACTTTGAATGCGTTGCTTCATTACCTAATAATTTTCATTGATGTTGTCAAGAAGCTTGATGCCATTCTTATTCTCCATTTATTGGTTCATTAAAAATAAATTTATTGAGGCATTTTTTCATAAAGTATGCTAATATTAAAGATAGAACTTGAGGGATTTTTACATAAGGACAGAGTCACCTGCTGAGATTAGGTTACATAGAATATCTCTAGTGCATAAGAAGATTTCCTGTGTTCCTTCAGAGTTGATCATTCTTAGCCCCTAAACCTAACTGCTACTCTGACTTCTCTCAGCATTACTTTTGCCTGCTTTTGAACATCATATAAATGGAGTCATAGAGTACAGACATTTTATTGATTATTGATATAATTCTTAGTAGATGACATTAGAGGTAGGAAAATGGCTAACAGCCTTAGATCCACAATGATCTATTCTTTTGTGTCATTCATGCTCACTGTCATAGTATTTTTAAAGTCACTTTATTGTCAATCTTTAAGCTATTTTTGTCCTTTTCATTAACAAGATTTATATAATATACTAGGTATGAGTAATATGCACTAGAGACTTGATTAGCATATAAATATAATTTGTTTGTCTGACCGGTGAATACTGAATCCTGTTATGGATATGAGAAAATCTTTCTTTTTTTGCCTTTTCCAGTACAATACAAATTGAAATAAATTTCAAGTTGCTTGATCCTTGGCCACTGTTTTCTCAAGAGACTCATTGTCTTAATTAATATAACAGAATTTTATATAAATGTAATTTATTTATACAAACAATTCTGTATATCTGTGACAGAAAAAGAAAATTTCAAAAATTATTTTTAAAAATCCAAAGGGAGCTGGAATTCACCCTTGTAATTTGTATTTTATTACAAATGTTTGATACATTTAATTGTGTGGTTGCAATTATGAAATAGATCATTTATTAGAGCTGAAGTATTGCCCAGAAAATGTGAAGAGGGAGGAGAGGGATGAGAATGTTTTCAGTTTAATAAAGTTGACATCTGTACACTAAATAGAAGTGCTGTTATTGTCAGAGATTTTTTTTTCCCCATGCAGGAAATTGATGCCAAGTTCTTTAGCTTTACTATACTCACACTGATGGTTCTAATTGAAGAATGAATCAGGGTTGCAGTGTTCCTATTGGAAATATAAACTGAATAGACCTTCGGAGTAAAAGCTGAGCCAAAACAGTAAACCACTGATGTAGAATGTTTTGGCCATGTGGCTTTACTTTGTTTGCATAGCTGAGCAAAGTTCAAATACCTCACAATTATTTGCTCTAGTTATTTTTTTCGTATTTGTAATATATATTATTATAATCTTGGCTATACTGGATTATTTTTAGTCTAGGATGATGCAGCTTACAGGCATTTCCCAACTTTATTGAAAGATAATTCATATGCAATAAACTGCACATATTTAAATTGCACAATTTGATGAGTTTGGACATATGTAGACACCCATAAATGAACATCCAACAGGATAACAAACATTTCCATCACCCAAAATGTTTTCCCATGCCCTTTTGCAATCCATCCCTTCCTGCACCCCTGTCTCTGGGAAATGACTGGTTAGCTTGCATTTTCTAGAATTTTATAAATGGAACAATATATGCATATTTTGTCTTTTTCCACTCAGCATAATTATTTTGAGATTCGTTCATTTGTTGTGTGTATCAATATTTCATTCCTTTTTTAGCTGGGTAGTATTACATTGTTTAGACATATCATATTTTTTTCTTTTACTTTTATGGACATTTTTTAAATCTAGTTTTTGGCTATTAAGGATAAAGCTGCTATGAACATTCATGTACAAGTCATTGTGTGTGGCCATATGTTTTCGTTTCTTTCAGTAAATATCCAGGAAAGGAATGGTTGGGCCATATGGTAGGTATATGTTTAGCTTTTTAAAAAATTGGCAAGCCATTTTGCAAAGTGGTTGTACCGTCTTACATTCCCACCAGCAGAATATGCGAGTTTCAGTCACTCCACATGCTTGTGCTTTGCATTGTCAGTCTTTTAGTTTTAGGCATGTAATGGGGGTATTCATAATGAGGTTCTTTTCATGTGTTTATTCTTATATTTTCTCTGGGTAAGTTTTTTTTTCAAATCTTTTGCTTATTTAAAAATTGAGCTATTTGACTTATTATTGAATACAAGCATTCTTTATATGCGGTGTTGTAAATAGAGTCCTTTGTTTGAAGAATGTTTGGTAAATATTTTCTCCAAAACTGCAAGTTTGCTTTTGTATCTTGATGGTGTCAGTCATTCAAAGATCAAGAGCTTTTAATTCTGATGAGGTTTTAATTTTTTCAAAACTTTGTAGAAATTGTGGATTTCGTGACCCAAGAAATATTTGCTTCACTCAAGGTCACAACAATCTTATCCTATGTTTCTCCTAGAAGTTTCATACTATTAGGTTTAAGATTTAAGTCTATGATCTATTTTAATTCATTTTTATGCATTGTGGGAGATAAAGTTTAATGTTCACTTTTTAAAATATATAGATTATCCAGTTGTTCCAACACCATTTAATAAAAAGACTCTTCTCATTGCCTTGAAACCTTTAACAATAATTAATTACATATATATACATTATATATTTAAATACATTATGCATTATATATATGTGTGTGTATTTATATACTATCTATTGCATTTGATTGTCTCTGTTTTTCTGTTGGCTAATTCCAATCTAACTTGGTTACTGTAGCTTTATAAAAAATTTTTACAAAATATATGTTTTGGAGCAGTTTTAGATTAGATTAGATTCATAACAAAACTGAATAGGAGGTACTGAGATTTTCTATGTACTCCCACCCCAAACATGCGTAACCTCCCTGTTATTGAATGAATGTTTGTGTTCCCATAAAATTCAGATGTTGAAACCTAATCCCCAATGTGGTAGTATTTGGAGATGGGGTCTTTGAGAGCTGATTAGGTCATCATGAATAGGATTAGTGTCCTTATAAAAAAGACTCCAGAGGCCCTTACTTCTTTCCCCATGTGAGGACACAGAGAAAAGACAACCATAGATGTGTTAGTTCATTTTCACGCTGCTGATAAAGACACGTGAGTCTGGGAAGAAAAATAGGTTTAATGGACTTACAGTTCCACACAGCTGGGGAGGCCTCACAATCATGGCAGAAGGCAAGCAGGAGCAAGTCACAACTTACATGGATGGCAGCAGGCAAAGAGAAGAGCTTGTGCAGGGAAACTCCAGTTTTTAAAACCATCAGATCTTGTGAGATTTATTCACTATCATGAGAACAGCATGGGAAAGACCCATCCCCACGATTCAATTACCTGAGGTTCCTCCCATGACACGTGGGAATTGTGGGAGTTACAATTCAAGATGAGACTTGGATGGGTTCACTGCCAAACCATGTCAAAAGATGAACCAGGAAGTGAGTCCTCACAAGACAACTAATCTGCTTGTGCCTTTATCTTGGACTTCCTAGCCCCCAGAACTGTAAGAAATAAATTTCTGTTGTGCATAAGCCGCCTAGTCTATAGTAGTCTGTTACAGCAGCCTGAACTAAGACACACCCTCATTATTAATATCCCCTACCAGAGTTGTACATTTGTTACAATTAATGAATCTACACTGACATGTCATTATCAACCAGAGGCCATAGGTTACCTTAGGATTCACTCTTGGTGTTGGACGTTCTACAGGTTTGGAAAAATATATAATGACATATATTCACATATCATACAGAGTAGTTTCACTGCCATAAAATCCTGTGTGCTCTACCTATTAATCTCTCCTTTCACCGCAACCCCTATGTTTTTTTTACTGTATTTATAGTTTGCCTTTTTTAGAATGCCATACAGTATGTAGACTTCAGATTGACTTTTGCTATGGTTTGAATGTTTGTCCCTTTCAAAACTCATGTTAAAATGTAATTGGCATTGTAATAGCATTAAGATGTAGGACCTTTATGAGGTGATTAGGCCATCAGGGTTCCACCTTTATGGATGGGATTGGTGCTGTTATAAAATGCCAAGCTCAGCCCTGTCTTGCTTTCTTGACCACTTGCCCTCCACCATGTAATGACACAGCAAGAAGGCCCTTATAAGACACTGGCACCTTGCTAATGGACTTTCCAGCCTCTAGAACTGTGAGTCAACAAATTTCTGTTCGTTGTAAATTACCCAGTCACAGGTATTCAGTTATAACAGCACAAAATGGGCTAATATAGTGTCTTTCATTTATTAATATGCACTTAAATTCCTTCATGTGTTTTCATAGCTTCATAGCTCATTTCTTGTTAGTGCAGAGCAATATTCCATTGTCTGGATCTTCCACAGTTTATTTATCCATTCACCTATTGAAGGATATCTTGATTGCTTCCAAGTTTTGGCAATTATGAACAAAGTGGCTATAAACATCTTGTGTGCAGGTTTTTATGTGGACACAAAATTTCAACCCCTTTATGTAAATATCAAGAAGTGTGATTGCTGGATCATATAGTAAGAGTACGTTTAGTTTTATATGAAATTGCCAAACTGACTTCCAAAGTGACTATATCATTTTGCATTCCCACAAGCAATGAATGAGAGTTCCTGTTGCTTTACATCCTCACCAGCATTTGGTGATGTCAGAGTTCTTAATTTTGGCTATTGTAATAGATGTGTAGTGGTATCTCATTGTTTACTTTGCATTTTCCTGATGACATCTGTTGTGAACCATCTTTTCATATGCTTATTTGCTAACTGCATATCTTCTTTGGTGAGGTGTCTGTTCAGATCTTTGGCCCATTTTTCAATTGGGTTCTTTGTGTTCTTATTGTTAAGTTTTAAGCATTCTTTGTGTATTTTGCATTTAAACACTTTTTCATCAGGTAAGTCTTGCAAATTTGTTCTTTTAAATAATTTCTTAGGCTATTCTATATTCTTTTACTTTTATATATATTTTTAAATAGCTAGATAATTTCTACCAAAAAAGCTTTGATTGAAATTGTGTTAAATTCATATATCAATTTAGTTACAACCAATATCTTAATGATATTGGCTTTTCTAATCCATGAATATGTTATAACTTTCTACTTACTTAGGTCTTTAAGTGCTTTATAGATTAATTGAGATTTTGAAAAATAGAAACAGTTTTATTTCTTTTTCTATGATCTTTATGACTTACACATCTTTTTTTTTTTTTCCTTTTTTTGCCTTACTGCAATGGCTGACACTTCAATTATAATGTTAAGTAGAAGTGGTGAAAGGGAGCATTCTTGCTTTGTTAATGATTTTCAAAAAAAGAGTTCAATACTTTTGCCATTTGATGTTAGCTATTTTTTTAAATTGGATTGAGGAAGTACCTTCCTATTCTTAGTTTGCTAAAAATGTAAATGTGAATATGTGCTGGATTCTGCCAACTGCTTTTTCTGCATCTACTGGAGTGATGTTACAAATTTTCTTCTTCATTATTTTAATATGTTAAATTACATTGTTTGAGTTTTAAAAAATGTTCAACCAATCTGCTTTTCTGGGATAAAACTTACTTGGTAATAATGTTTATTTATATACATTGTTGGATTCCATTTGCTAGTATTTCTCAAGAAGTTTTTATATGTATGTTCATGAAGGATATTTAATTTGGTTTATACTCAGAAAATGAGTTGTAAGTCCTTCTACCTTTTCATTTTTCCGAAGACATTTCTGTAAGATTGATTTTATTTTTTTTCCTGAATATTTAATAGGATTCATCTGTAAAATGATTCATGCTTGATTTTCTTTTGCTGTTGTTAAAATTTCAAATATACAATAACAAATTCAATTTCTTTGATTTATATAGGAATATCCAAAATTTCTGCTCTATTTTTTATTATTTTAAAGTGGTATTTTTAAAGGCATTTTTCATTTCATGTAAGTTTGCTAAATTTATTGACCTTTTCCCAAAATATTCTTATTTTCCTTTTAATATCTGTAAGATTTGTGTTGATTATCCCATTTTCATTTCTGATATTAGTGATTTGTGTTTTTTTTTCTTCTTTTATTGATCAGTCTAGGGGTTGTCAATTTTGTGGATCTGTTGATAAACTACTTTTTTCTTGGTTCATTTCCTCTATTGCCTTTTTCTATTGTGTTGATGTCTAGTCTTACATTTATTATTTTATTCTTTCTACTTCTTTTGACTTGTTCTTATTTTTCTAAACTTTTTGTTAGAACTTTAAGTCATTGAGTTTAGATCTTTTTTTATTCTAATGAAAACATTTAAAACAGTAAGTTTCTCTCTAAATATGATTTTGTTGCATCCCACATATTTTGATATACTATATTTTTGTTATTTAGTTCAACATACATTAAAATTTCATTTGTGATTTGTTTCTTCAACCCATGAGTTATTTAGAAGCATTTTAGCCTACTAAATATTTGGGGTTTTCCAAGGTATCTTTCTGTTATTAATTTCTAATTTAATTCCATGTGTCCAGGGAATATCCAGTATATTATGTCAATTGTTAAAAAGTTTTCAGAATTTTTTTATAGTCATTCTTGGTAAATGTGTCATGTGCACTTGAAAAGGTTGTATTTTCTATAGATTTTTGGATAAATTGTTCTATAAATGTCAATTAGATCAAGGTGATTGATATGATTATTTAAATCTTCTATGTATTTCCTGATTTTTCCTCTGTAAATATTCCATCTATTGCTGAAAGAGGGATGCTAAAATCTCCTACTGTGATTGTGGAATTGTCTCATTTTTGTTTATTTTTCCAACTTATCCTGCCATCATATTGATTATTCGTTGTTAGATACATACATATTCATGGTTATTATGTCATCCTGATGGATTGTCTTCATTTATCATTATAAAATGTCTATCTTTATAACAGGATATACTCTGTCTTAAAGTCTACTTTATCTACTATAAACACTGCTCCTCCAATCTTCATTTGCTTAAAATTTTCATTGTTCCATCCATTTTCCTTCCCAAAATCTGTTTATATATTTAAAACGCCTCTGTCCTAGGCAGCATTTTATGATCGTTTTGCTTTTTTATCCGTTCTGACATTCTTTAATTTTTTTCAATTTTTTTCTTTTCTTATTTATTTATTTATTTATGTTTGTAAATGATTAAGCTCTTTAGTGGTGATTTCTGAGTTTTTGGTGCACCCATCACCCAAGCAGTGTACACTGTACCCAATATATAGTCTTTTATCCCTTACCCCCCTGCCACCCTTTCCCCTGAGTTCCCAAAGTCCATCGTATTGTTTTTATGCCTTTGCATCTTCATAGCTTAGCTTCCACTTATGAGTGAGAACACATGATGTTTGGTTTTCCAATCCTGAGTTACTTCACTTAGAATAATGGTCTCCAATTCCATCTAGGTTGCTGCAAATGCCATTATTTCATTCCTTTTTATGGCAGAGTAGTATTCCATGGTGTGTATGTATATATATAAAACCACATTTTCTTTATCCACTCATCGATTGATGGGCATCTGGGCTGGTTCCATATTTTTGCAATTGCGATTTTGCTGCTATAAACATGTGCGTGAAATTATCTTTTTCATACAATGACTTATTTTCCTCTGGGTAGATACCCAGGAGTGGCATTGCTGGACAAAATGGTAGATCTACTTTTAGTTCTTTAAGGAATCTCCACACCGTTTTCCATATTGGTTGTACTAGTTTACATTCCCACCAACAGTGTAAAAGTATTGCTTTTTCACCACATCCACACCAACATCTTTTTTTAAAATTTTTGATTATTGACTTTCTTGTAGGAGTAAGGTGGTATCGTATTGTGGTTTTGATTTGCATTTCCCTGATAATTAGTGATGTTGAGCATTTTTTCATATGTTTGTTGGCCATTTGTATATCTTCTTTTTGGAATTGTCTATTCATGTCCTTAGTCCAATTTTTTGATGGAATTTTTTTTTTTTCTTGGTGATTTGTTTGAGTTCCTTGTACATTCTGGATATTAGTCCCTTGTTGGAAGTATAGACTACAAAGATTTTCTCCCACTCTGTGGGTTTTCTGTTTCCTCTGCTGATTATTTCTTTTGGTGTGCAGAAACGTTTTAGTTTGAGTCCCATCTATTCATCTTTGTTTTTATTGCATTTACTTTTGGTTTCTTCGTCATGAAGTCTTTGCCTAAGCCAGTATCTAGACGTGTTTTTCCAATGTTATCTTCTAGAGTTTTTATGGTTTTAGGTCTTAGATTTAAGTCTTTGATCCATTGTGAATTAATTTTTGTATAAGGTAAGAGATGAGGATCCAGTTTCATTCTTCTACATGTGGCTTCCCAATTATCTCAGCATCATTTGTTGAATAGGGTGTCCTTTCCCCACTTTATGTTTTTGTTTACTTTGTCAAAGATCAGTTGGCTGTAAGTACTTGGCCTTATTTCTGAGTTCTTGATTCTGTTCCATTGGTTTACATGCCTATATTTATACCAATACCATGCTGTTTTGGTGACTTTGGCCTTGTAGTATAGTTTGAGGTCTGGTAATGTGATACTTCCAGATTTGCTCTTTTTGCTTAGTCTTACTTTGGCTATGCAGGCTCTTTTTTGGTTCCATATGAATTTTAGAATTGTTTTTTCTAGTTCTGTGAAGAATGATGTTAGTATTTTGATGGAAATTGCATTGATTTTGTAGATTGCTTTTGGGAGTATGGTCATTTTTACAATATTGCTTCTAGCCATCCATGAGCAAGGAATGTGTTTCCATTTGTTTGTGTCATCTATGATTTATTTCTGCAGTGTTTTGTAGTTTTCTTTGTAGAAGTCTTTTACTTTCTTGGTTAGGTATATTCCTAAGTATTTTAGTTTTTTGCAGATACTGTATATGGTGTTGAGTTCTTGATTTGATTCTCAGCTTTGTTGCTGTTGGTGTATAGCAGAGCTACTGATTTTTGTACATTAATTTTGTATCCTGAAACTTTGCTGAACTCATTTACCAGTTCTAGGTGCTTTTTGGATGAATCTTTAGGGTTTTCTAGGTATACAATCATGTCATCAACAAACAGTGACAGTTTGACTTCCTCTTTACCAATTTGTATGCCCTTTATTTCTTTCTCTTGTCTGATTGTTCTGGCTAGGACTTCCAGTATTATGTTGAACAGAAGTGGTGAGAGTGGTCATCCTTGTCTTGTTCCAGTTCTCAGGTGAAATGCTTTTAATTTTTCCCTGTTCAGTATGATGTTGGCTGTGGGTTTGCCATAGATGGCTTGTATTACCTTAAGGTAAGTGCCTTCTATGCCTATTTTGCTGAAGGTTTTAATCATAAAGTCTTGCTGGATTTTGTCAAATGCTTTTTCCGCCTCTATTGAGATGATCATGTAATTTTTGTTTTTAATTCTGTTTATGTGGTGTAACACATTTATTGACTTGGATATGTTAAACCATCCCTGCATCCTTGGTATAAAACCCACTTGATCATGGTGGATTATCTTATCCATATGCTGTTGGGTTCAGTGAGCTAGTATTTTGTTGAGGACGTTTTCATCAGGGATATTGGTCTGTAGTTTCATTTTTTTTTGTTATGTCCTTTTCTAGAGTTGGTATTAGGGTAATACTGGCTTCATATAATGATTTAGGGAGGACTCCCTCTTTCTCTATCTTTTGGAATAGGATTGGTACCAATTCTTCTTTGAATGTCTGATAGAATTCAGCTGTGAATCTGTCAGGTCCTGGACTTTTTTTTGTTGGTAACCTTTTAATGACCATTTCAATCTCACTGCTTGTTATTGGTCTGTTCAGAGTTTCTATTTCTTCCTGTTTTAATCTAGGAAGGTTGTATATTTCCAGGAATTTATCTGTCTCCTTTAGTTTTTATAGTTTATGTGCACAAAGGTGATCATTTTAGCCTTGAATGATCTTTTGTATTTCTGTAGTATTGGTTGTAATCTCTGTCATTTCATTTCTAATTGAGCTTATTTGGATCTTCTCTCTCCTTTTCTTGGTTATTCTTGCTAATGGTCTATTAATTTTATTTATCTTTTAAAAAACCCAGGTTTTATTTCATTGGTATTTTGTATTTTTTTGTTTCAATTTCATTTAGTTCTGCTCTGATCTTGGTTATTTCTTTTCTTCTGCTGGGTTTGTGTTTGTTTTGTTCTTGTTTCTCTAGTTCCTTGAGGTGTGATCTTAGATTGATATATTTAAGAGTATGAGCTTTCTTCTTAACACAGCTTTTGCTGTATCTCAGAGGTTTGATAGGTTGTGTCACTATTTCATTCAGTTCGAAGAATTTTTAAATTTTCATCTTGATTCCATTGTTGACCCAATGATCATTCAAAAGAAAGTTATTTAATTTTCATGTATTTGCATGGTTTTGAGGGTTTGTTTTGGAGATAATTTCCAATTTTATTCTGCTTTGGTTTGAGAAGATTACTTGGTATAATTTCAATTTTCTTAAATTTGTTGAGACTTGTTTTGTAGCCTATCATAAGTTTTGTAGTCTACCATATAGCCTATCATATGGTCTATCTATTCATCATGTGCTGGTGAATAGAATGTACATTCTGCAGTTGTTGGGTAGAATGTTCTGTAAACATCTGCTAAGTCCATTTGTTGTAGGGTATAGTTTATGTCCATTGTTTCTTTGTTGACTTTCTGTCTTCATGTCCTGTTTAGTGCTGTCAGTGGAGTATTGAAGTCTCTGGCTATTAATATGTTGCTGTCTATCTCCTTTCTTAGGTCTAGTAGTAATTGCTTTATAAATTTGGGAGCTCCAGTGTTAGGTGCGTATATATATTTAAGACTGTGATGTGTTCCTGTTGGGCTAGTCCTTTTATCATTATATAATGTCATGTCCCTCTATGACTTTTAAAACTATCGCTTTAAGGTTTGTTTTGTCTGATATAAGAATAGCTACTTATGATCACTTTTGATGTCCATTTGCTTAGAATATCTTTTTCAACCCCTTTACCTTAAGTTTATGTGAGTCCTTGTGTGTCAGGTGAGTCTCTTGAAGACTGCAGATACTTGGTTGATGAATTCTTATCCATTCTGCCATGCTATATCTTTTAAGTGGAGCATTTAGACCATTTACATTCAGTATTAGTATTGAGATATGAGGCACTATTCTATTCCTTGTGCTATTTGCTGCCTGAATACCTTGTGGTTGTTGTTTTTCCTTGTGTTATTGTTTTATAGGTCCTGTGAGATTTATGCTTTAAAGTGATTCTATTTTGGTGTATTTTGAGGATATGTTTCAAGACTTAGACCTCCTCTTAGCAGTTCTTACAGTGCTGGCTTGGTAGTGGTGAATTTTCTCAGCATTTGTCTGTCTGAAAAAGACTGTAACTTTCCTTCATTTATGAGGCTTAGCTTCACTGGATACAAAACTCTTGGCTGATAATTGTTTTGTTTAAGGAAGTTAAAGATAGGACCCGAATCCCTTCTAGCTTGTAGGGTTTCTGCTGAGAAATTTGATAGGTTTTCCTCTATGGTTTACCTGATGCTTTTGTCTCACAGCTATTAAGATTCATTCTTTTTTCTTGACTTTAGATAATCTGATGGCTATGTACTGAGGTGACGATCATTTTGTGATGAATTTCCCAGATGTTCTTTGAGCTTCTTGCATTTGGATGTCTAGATCTCTAGCAAGGCTGGGGAAATTTTCCTTGATTATTCCATCAAACATACTTTCCAAACATTTGGATTTCTCTTTTTCCTTGGAACACCAATTATTCTTAGGTTTGGTTGTTTAACATAATTCAAAACTTCTTGGATGCTTTGTGCATTTTTTTTAAATTCCTTTTTCTTTCACAATTTCATTTTTATTTATGCTGTTTATATCATTAACATTTAGTATAATTACTTAAATGCTAAATATATAAGTAACTTAGCATTATGTGATCCTTTTCATTATTTGCTTTCTGCTTATTACCTCTTCTTTTTTTTAATGTTCTCCCTTACTATGTTATTAGAATATATTTTAGCACTATATTTTAATTTTTATGTTGCTATACTTATTGTTATTTTAGTTATGCATATTTGCATTTTAAATGGTTGCTGTAGGAACAACAATATCTTCCTTAAACTGCTTATAATATTGTATGTAAAATTAAAAAACTTGTGATCATATAGGTCTCCATAATACTTATTTTACCATATATACACTGTCATATGTATTACAATTATATACATTTAAAAACCTCACAAGACAATGTTGTAGTTTTTATTTTAATCAGTCATAGGTATTCTACAGAGCTAGAGAAAATATATTTAGCAATATATTTATCATTTTTAATACTTTTCATTCCTTCCTGAGGATTTAAATTTTTCTCTGAAAACATTTCTCTTCAGCCAGAAGAAATTTATTAACCATTTCTTACAGTAATTGTCTGCTGGTGACTTTTTTTTTGTTTGTTTTAAAATGCCTTCATTTCACCTTCATTCTAAGACTATTTTTCAGTTGGTATAGAATTCTGCATTGACAAAATTTTAATTTCAATATTTTAAAAATATTGTTCCACTGTCTCTAGCCTCCATGGTTTCTAATGAGAAATCTGTGATTATATGCATTGTGATTTCACTGTATGTATTGCACTTTTTTTCTTTTTATTCTGACTACTTTCAAGTTTTTCTCCATATCTTTAGTGTTTTACAGTTTGAACTGTGATGTATTTAGGAATGATTATCTCTGAAGGTATTCCTTTTGGGGTTTTCTGAACTTTTAAAATAAACAAATTTATGACTTTCACATAACTTGGAAAACTTTTTGGCAATTTTAAACTTAAACTTTTTTCTCTGTTTCTCCCTTTCTCCTTCTGGGATTCTAATTACACACTTATTAGACCCTTTGATACTTCACAAAGCTCTCTGAGGATCAATTGTTTTCTATTTGTTTTTCATATTGGATAATTTCTCTTCATCTGTCTTCAAATACATAGAATTTTGCATCCTTCATCTTTCCTCTGCTATTAAGTTCTTCCTATAAAATTTTTCTGTTTGTTGATATTCCTTATCTTTTCACTTGAGTACTTTTTTTAACCTCATGGAGCATAGTTATAATAGCTGCTATAAAATACTCATTTAATAATATTCTAATATGTGGTTTAACTCTTTATTGACCCATATTTGCTTGTCATCTGTTCATTGTCTTTCTCTTGAGAATAGGTCATATTTTTCCAATATATTGAGTAATTTTGCATTGTTTACTGCACATGGTGAATGTTATGTTCTGTGGACTCTGAGATTGTTATGGAAAATGTTGATGCTTTTGTTTTATTGGGCTATCAATGTAGTTAGACTCAAACTTAAGGAGTGTCTTGCTTTCTTTGGATGATTGTTTAATTTTCATCTCAGTTCTCTTATTCTTTAATGCGTAGTCTTGAGCTGGTTTCATGTATGTGTTGAGAGGCCAGCCAGAGTCTTGTTGGGGGTGGGGGTAATACACAGAATGAGGGGTCTACATCCTTGGCTGTATTCTTTCTAGTATAATCCCACTCACTCTCCAGGAGTTGCTTAACATCCTTTTCCTGATCGCTCTAGCCCAAAAAGACATTGGGTTTCTACTGGAATTTTAACTACTTGTATCATATTGCTTTATGGCACTGCTTTATTTCACAAAAGAAAAGAAAAAATGGGAGGCCCACTCTCATGCTGGTTACCTGCTTTTCTTTAATTTCAGAATCCTCAGACAATTGTCTGCTCTATTTTGTACAGCATTTACAGTTGTTTTCAGCAGAAAGATTGTTTTGTAGGGAGAATATTCTACCATATTAGAAGTTGAATTTCCAAATTAAGGTGCTTTTCAAAAGAACATTTTAGCTAGTGATAATAAAAAATTTGAAAATTGGGATATGAATCAGAATTCTGAATTTAAATATGGATTATAGTCTTCTAGATAAGATTTTACTGTTTATCTTGTTTTGTGGCCTTGGGTAAGTCAGTAAATATTTATAAGCTGCAAATGTTTTATCCTTAAAATAGGAATAGTGATCACATCTCTGCCAAGTTCACAAGGTGTGAAGATAGCATAAAATACTGTTCAAATTATCAATTTTTGTTCATTTGTTCAAACTCTCATTATATATTTTAAATACAACCTATGAAGTTTTAATAAGTACCTACTTAACTCACTCCGCCATTAGTGTTTTCCCTATTTCTGAAAAGAAAATCTTAAATTTGCAGCCATCCACATCTGTTATTTACTTTCTGAACTTCTGTTCCTACAACCTCATCTTTGAACCACATATGCCTTGTATATGTCTTTTGTATGCATCTGTCCATGGTTTGTTGATTTTAAATAGAATTCCCTCACTATATCTTTGGCTATGTAGATGTTGTCTTTTTCTTGAGATCTAGCTCAAATACTATATTAGTTCATTAATAGCTCCAGCAATTCATTATCTCTCTATCTCTCTCTCCTGGATAATTGTATTTTCCCCTCTTTCTTCTAGATTAATCTCAATTATGTGTTATAATATCACTCATTAAAAAATAAAAAAACTTGTTGATTCCATATTTTTTTCTAGTTGCCGTCCCATATCTCTTCTCTCCATTATTAGAAACTTAAAACAGCCTATGTAGTATTTTCAATTCCTCTCCTTTTATTTTTCTAGAACTCTCTCTAATCAGGTCTTCACTTCCACCAAATCACGGAACTTGTTCTTGTCAAGGTCACCAATGACTTCCATGTTATTAAGTCTAATGGTTAATTTTCAGTATCAAATTACTCAACCTCTTAGCAGCATTTGACAGAGGCAATCAATTCCTCCTCCTTGAAAAAATTTTTAATTTGTCTCCAGGAGAGTTAACTTCCTTGGTTTATCTCCCTATCTCCCCAGTAATTTCTCCTTAATTTTCTCTCATTTTGATCTCCCTGTCCGTGGAATGTTGTGCCCACTTTTTGTGCCTATTCTGTAATTATACTGATTCTATTAACTATCTCATCCAATCTTGTGGCATTAAGTACCAAATCCTGGCCTGTCCTGTCCTCTGAATTCTGGACTCATATATCCAGTCAACTACTAAACTTGAATTTTAGAAGGTATCTCAAACATAACACACAAGAAAAAAAACCCTCATCTTTCTGCCAGATGTGCTCCTTCACAGTCTTACTCACTTTAATGATCATAATTTAATGCTTCCAATTCCATTAGCCCCAAACTCAGTGTCCTCTTTTGACTTACTTTTATTCTCTCACGTCTCATATATAACCCATCAGGAAATCCTGTTTGCTTTATTTTCATACTATATAAAAAGAAATATGACTTTCTGAACACCCCCAATGTTGATACTCTGGTCCATTCCATCATTATCTCTTACCTGTTTATTTGCAATAACTTCCTAATTGATCTTGCTTCCATTTTTGTTCGTGTTATATTCTAAAAATAGCAGCAAGAATGTTCCTTTTTTTAATCATGTCATTCTTTGCTCAAATACCTCCAATGCCTTCCTATCTTACTTGAAGTAAAAGCCAAAGTCCTTGCATTGTCCTATAGGGACTTACACTGTTTGGCTGCCTTTCTTCTCTCATATTCTCCTATAATCTCTCTTGTTTCTCCTTACCCTTCAGCCATACCATTTTTACTCTTCCTTGAATGTGCCAGGTTACCTCCAGTTTGACATTTTCCAAGCATAATACAGGGATTCAGGGGGATAGCTGTGATGTAATGTAATGCTTTGATTTTTATGGGAATAATATAATTACTGATGCAAATAAAATCGGTATAAATACATTCACTTTATTTATTACTACTATCATGATCACCATCAATGGAAACAACAGAATTTGAGCCAAGTTCTTAAAGTTCTACTTAAAATTAGGTACGTTTACTTGTTTGTGCATGGATAAATTCATCAGATTCTAATACATAACTCAGAGTGAAATTATAAAGCATGTATACTGATAATGTATGCAATTAAAACAAATTAGGAAAGGAATTGGTAAGTAGAGCTAACTTCCGGGCTGGTGGTGGTTGGCAGGATGGACCATTAAAGCAAACCTCTTCTGCTGCATAATTTGGTGAGTTTTGTCAGGGGTGATTTTTTTTCACTCTACATTGGTCATATCTTTATATTTTCCATATATAAATTTCAGAAATAAAGCAAAATATGGACAATTTTAAGAACATTTAGAGTAACCAATGACAACTAAGAAGAAAACTAAAGCTATTGCTTATAAGTTGAAAGCAGTGGGCATATTTAACCTAGATAGAGAACAGTTTATGAAAGAAACTAAACAATAGGGGCTGACCTAGAGTTTGGACAACAGATGCTGTCAAGCTACTCTGAAAATGGCCACTGAAGAGTTTACTGGAAGAATTTTCTCATGTTCTGTGTTCTCATTCCTCACATGGTTTGGCTGTGTCCCCACCCAAATCTTATCCTGAATCGTAGTTGCCATAATCCCTATGTGTTTTGGGAAGGACCCAGTGGGAGGTAATTGACTCATGGGGGCAGTTACCCCCATGCTGCTGTTCTTATGATAGTGAGTGAGTTTTCATGAGATCTGATGGTTTTATAAGGGGCTTTTCCTCCTTTTGCTCAGCACTTCTCCTTCCTGCCACCATGTGAAGAAGGATGTGTTTGCTTCCCCTTCTGCCATGATTGTAAGTTTCCTGAGGCCTCTCCAGCTATGCTGAACTGTGAGTCAATTAAACTTCTTTTCTTTATAAATTACCCAGTCTCAGGTATGTTTTTATTAGCAGCATGACAATTCATGAATTACATCATCAAAGGTGGATGTAGATGCAATCTCCATGCTAAGATTTGAATATAAGATCATTTTTTGTGGATCTAGAATAGTTTATCTGTGGTCCCCACAGAGGATGTAGGCGCTGACTCTGTTGACCTCTCAAGGACTCTTTCAACCCTATCATTGTATGAGTCTATTATTAATTAGTGAATGAGAGAATCTTTTAATTAATGTTACAGTTAAATCTGCCTGAGGTATGGTTATATCCCTGGCATTTCTGAAAAAGCATAGATATGATTTCCTTGAAAAGACCCTTTTGGGAAATAGTTAGAAGAAGCCTTGCTGAGTTATCAAAGAATCATCTGCCTTTTGGTGTTTGTGAAGGACCAGTCTGTTTATCACAGGACAATGCTTAATAGGAAATTAGTAACCATATAAAATAGCATGGCAAAAGATCAGCTATTTTGCTTTCGGCAAGAGGTAATAATTTTTTTTTATTTTTCAAAAGCAGTATAATGCATGATTTTACCTTCCATTTTTCACAAAATAAAAACATTTTGCATACATTTTTTCAGGAGCAAGCCATAGTATTGTACAAAAACTAAGAATCATCTAAAACAATACCTTGGCATAAATTTAAAAGAAAGATTGGATTGTAACTGCACAACAAAAAACAATACTAGTCTTGCCTCTTTGCACTGAATTTCTACAGAGCATAAAACTTTCATTAGAAACAAAACTGTGAAAATAATAAATGGATATTACAAATTAAAACTGGAACAACTACAAGGTGCATCCCCCAAATAATTTTTCTCCATTCACCATGTTCTAGTTGTATTGGAAGCTCTATTTTTGATTTGCAAAACAAATTTCACTCTCCAAATTAAGGAAAATATTTTTGATGTACATGATTATAACAGGCTGTTGAGTTAAGACTCCAAGGCCTTTGGAAAATAGAGAATCTGATTATTTCTAATACTGGACAATATAATATAATAAAGTTGAAATTCTGTTATTATCAAAACTCTTTTTCTACATTCAAATGATTCCCAGTGATGCACTCAAAATCATACTCATTACAACATTTATATTATTCCTATTATTGTGGTTAGTAAGTATTACTGTATTTCATGGAGGAGAAAGAGGTAATAGCCTTTGATGAAAAGAAGCCAGAAGCATATGAAACAGCTGTTTTAGTTAGCCAAAGGGAAAAAATATTTTGTTGCTTTAATCTACGTACATTTGGATGACTGTTCGCCATCAATTTTAACTTATGTTTGCTTCCTCTAATTTTCATGGGTAACTAATGTGGCACATATCCCTCCAATGATTAAAGTGTATCTATTCTGAGATTTCCTGTTGAATTATTCACCCACAGGGGAATTTCTGTCTTGGGAAACAGGACCAAACTTTTACAATCACTTTTTTTTTTTAAAGCAAAGTAAATAAGCATACTTACATTGTTTGATTGTCAAGTTCTGTTTTCAAATCCAAGTTTCCTAATTGACTCTGCTGGAATAGAAAGACAAAAAATACCTTCCTTCTACTTACATGGAAAATATTTGGAATATGCTGGGTTATTGAATGATGATGTCAATCTTTGGGTATTTGGGGCATCGACTCCTATAAAGTCCTTATCTCATTGGGGCTATAATGTCATGTGAACTCCCAGGCAGAAGAGCCTTTAGTACTGGCCTCACTGATCTGTCCCATCTATATTTTCTGAACCATCAGCCACTGTTGTAGCTGCTTCCTTCTCTGTCACCCTCTATTGCCTTAATACAATTGGTAGGATTACCACTCATTTAAAAAGAGAAACAAGGAAGAAAATAAGGTATTTATTTCTTATGATCATTTAAGCTTGTATCTTTGTTCGTCTTAAGTATTCCTCTCAAACCCAATCTTTGCCTTGGACTTCTGCATGGTGATAATTTTCCTGGTAATATTTTATATTTGAAAGAACTAGTTGAAATAATTCTGACTTTTACTATATATTTGGAACAGCACGAACTTAGCTCTGTGGAAACTATATAAATGTCTGTGATACACAGAAACTCTTTTTTAGAAAAACTGTAAGAAAGGCAAGCAAATGTATTTATAAAGCATTGTATAAGGTGTATCATGGGGAAATAAAAAATTCAGGCTGATTTTATCTACTCAGCTCTTCCTCACATTTAGTTATGATGCAGCAGGAGATCTGGACACAGCCAAATGCTTCATTTTTCATATGCCTTTTACCACCTTGTCAAGTACTGGTTTTCAGCTGGTAGTTTTGGCTTGACCATTCCACACCTGAAAGAAGATGTGGTGCCTATATCTTTACTCCCTGAAACTCTAGAGTCAGCACAAGAGAGCAATAAGTAGACTATGAGCCTTTGAAGAAATAAAAATTAGGTCTTTGGAAAATGTTGGGAATCTTGTCTTAAATTTTCTACAAAGAGCTATAATAAAGTGACCTCAAAATATGGTAAGATGACTATTACCTTTCTGCATTTCACAAGGGAATGATCTTTTTAAAAGAAGAATATAAAGAGTTTCTATTAGTTTGAGTTTTACCAAAAGCAGATCCTTGAAGGATTTGGGTGAAAGTAGTTTGGGAAGCGTTCTCAAAAAATGCCCCGTGATAGTGGGGAAGGGAGCTAGGGATAGGAAGACAGACAATAAAATGTGTTTTAAGGAGATCATTGCAGTGGGCAACAGGGGCTCAAGCCACATAAGGATTCTCATAAAGACTGTGTGAAACCCCATTCAGAATTTTCCTCAAGTGGGGTGAGGAAGTTTGAGTGTTTATCCACTGATTCCTATCTCTAATTGTCTGAGGATCATTCTTGTAGTGCTAAGTTCCTAACACTTCTACCTTCCCCCAGACAGGAGCTGAGCATTACCCTATAACCAAAGAAATCATTCTGAAAAGGCGATGCATGGAGCCATGGCATATACAAGAACTGAATGCAGGTTAGCTCTGAGATGGGATGAAGGGATATGGGCAGGGTCCTCACAGGTTTATATTGCTATATTTCAGAGGGCAATAACATCTATGAAAAAGTAACCTTGTAAATACACTTCATGAGAGTTCAACAGGAAAGAAGAACCACTATGAATGATAGGGAATAGGGATCTGTTGGAGAAGTCTATGGAAGACAGTTGCTTCTGTGTCTGGTGGAGGGCCCGAGCTTGCTATAGCTTAGCAGGTATGGTAGTCAGGAAGGAAAGCTGCACGTGAAGTGGGAGTGAGTGAGAGGAAGTCAGAACCTTCAGAAACACTCTGGAATCCCTGAGGACAAACTGGAACCTGTTCTTGTTTCTCACTGCTTCCAATCTCTACAACGAAAGTGATCTGCAGAAGAAATGGGTGGTCTTTGTGAGAAGGTGGAGCAGAGTACCTTGCCCCAGACTAGAGATGCAGCAGGTGCTCAAGGAGCTGAACTGCTCCACTGCTGACTCCTGCCAATGAAGTGGCTAGAGGTCTCCAGCAATGTGTATGAAATGCAACGTGCCAGTGGCCTTCATCAACGTTCAGAACATAATGGCTACTGCTTGCCTCTGCCTTCCAAATCTCACAGGTGTTTCTTTTATAATCATTCTTTACCCACAAACATAAAGAGAAGAGAATTCAGGGCATTGCACTAAGTTTACATGGCACAAAGCCACCACATCCACATTACGTTTGTTAAATTCTATTTATAGGGAATGACACGTAAAATGTATGTAGACATTTGTGAAGTCAAGGTGATGAGTGAACTTTAATAGTTCTAAGTGTTATTTTAGCTTCAATATTTAAAAATTTTTAAAAGTTTAGAGATACTAAAGTAAAACAGCCCTCTGAATTAACCTTTATTATAACAAAAAATTAAGCCAATTTCTCATGGTGTTAGATAATCAAGGTTTTATTTGATTAGGTTAATGTGTATATAGAGAGTAAGGAAGTATCTATCTGAATTATTAATCAAATAAGAAACTCCATATCTCCCCTACATTTTCAAAAATAAAATAAAATAAGATAAAATCATATTCTCTCATTGTACTATTGAGCTCTTGTTGGAAAATGGCATGTGCAAGACATGAGAGTAGTTGAATATAAAGATAAATGTTCAAATTTATAAAAACTGATTTCTGGAGGGTGACACCGAGAGTGAGCTGAGGCTTGCAAAAAATGGCAATGGCAACAAAAAGATTCTTTGAAGTTGTATTTGGAGCAAGAAAGAAACAAAGAAGAGAGGCCCTCTGCTGGGAGCAGATGATGTCACACTAGTAGATGACAGAAAGAGCACAGCTCTTTAGCTTCAATTCTGCTAAGCCTACTCCTCAGGGAAAATTGTGTTCCAATGGGAAAGATATTTTAGAACAAATATGTTTAAAGACACGGAAGCCTGAGGAAGTGAAGGAGTCATAAAGCCCCTGTTTTAAATGAATTCAAAAGTCAGTGTCATCTGTTTGTTCATGCATTCATCCATCAAACATTACCTGAGTGTTTACCATGGGCCATACACTGCACTGAACAAGGGAGAAACGGTCATTCTCAGCTCCCACATTCGAGGATTTCATTCTCTAGTGGAGGAGTCAGGAAAGGAAATAAGCATATGAAGTTCTCTGGGATACTTCGTATGCCTAGTATTCCATGTTAGGGCCATGTGTAGGATTCAACGGAGGCCTAGCCTAGTGTGGAGAAGGGAATATTTGAGCTCACAGACTTCTCAGAGTCCTGAAGAATGGGTAGGATTCTACAAGGTAGGAATTGAAGAGTAGAGTTGCAGAAGGACACTTCTGGTAGAAGAAAATGCTTGTTTAAGGGCCCAAAATCACACCGTGTGCTATTGAGGGCATCTGCCTTTGTGATCACACATCCACTGTTGGCAGTTTTTGAGACACCGTGGTAGACGGAAGAGGTTCCAGAAGACTGGGGATGATAACAACTTGATTTTCAAAAATGGGGTCATATAGAACAGCTCCTGTTTCTCCAAATTTTAACTGTTTTACTTGCATGTACAGATCCAATTTAATGTTCTTCGTACCAGACACCTAACAGTGAAAGAGAGGCCTATACTTCATGCATGGGTGTTGTTGATGAAGAAGAAAGAGGTCCCAATTATGCAGCCCCTCATTCTCCCACATTTGGTCCTAGATTCTGAAGGTGGAATGGCCTTTTGACTCGTACTCATTCCAGTGAGACATACTTGGAGGATTGTGAGCTGGGTGATCAGCGCTACCACCTACGGCCATGTAAAGTGTGCACAGCCCCAGAGGGTACCAGTCACAGTGGTGCTGGGGCTCCACACATGACATAATTAGGTGCAGTGACAGTTGGCTGGAGGAACAACTTAAAATAATGTTTATCAACGTGTTACCACTTCCTGGCAGGAGGTCTCTAGTGAGGCAACTCAGGGCTCCATAGTTCTGTCCTCCCTGGCAGCACTACTTTGGCATTGAAATGCGGTGACCTAAATTTCAGATGATAAATAACTGGAAGAGATAGCCTGTAAATTGGATGAAAAAGTCAAAATTAAAGAAAGCCATTGCCAGTTTACAATGAAAGGCCAAAACAAAGAATGTGAAATTTATCACAGATTAAATATAAGACTCTGGATTTGGTTGGAAAAATCAATTTTATGAGTACGGGTTGGAGGAGACAAAATGATTTATGTAAAAGAAGGCTTGTAAAGTTTAATTAATCATGAGCTCAGTATAAACCAGTAATTTGATGTGGCTGCTGAGAAAACAAAGGTGATCTTTCTTTTTTTCGTGAAATTTTCCTTCCCTGATGTTTTTTTCAAATTACAAAGTAATAAATGCTGGTTTTAAAACGTGAAGCCAAAACAAAAGTTTAAAAGCATGTAAAAAGGAAATACTAACCTCTTTTCCTTTCTAGTTCTTGGCCCCTCTTACCCCCAGCAAGGAATTCTCCACCCAAAATGTCAACAGTGACCAGGTTAAGAAGCTTGGCTTTATATTGACACAGTCAGTGTATCTCTCTGCTTACCTTATGTCCTGTAAATTACTTCCAAGAAAATTTTTCAAGCCAGAATTTCCCCCTTTATAAAATGAGGATAATAACAGGACCCACCTCATAGAGTTGTTATGACAATTAAATAAAATAAAACATGCGCAACATTTAGACCAGTGGGGAAGAAAATCGGTGGAGGCACGGGAAAGAGTGAACCTTCATGCAGAATGCCACAGCCGGAGGAGGCTCTGGAGGGACGTTCTGCCATGGGGAAGGAGGATGGAGGTTTTTGGTTTTGTTTTTGTTTTTAAACAGAGTTTTGCTCTTGTTGCCCAGGCTGGAGTGCAATGGCTCAATCTTGGCTCACCGCAACCTCCGCCTCCCAAATTCAAGCGATTCTCCTGCCTCAGCCTCCCACGTAGCTGAAATTACAGTTATGTGCCACCACTCCTGGCTAATTTTGTATTTTTAGTAGAGATAGGATTTCTCCATGTTGGTCAGGCTGGTCTTGAACTCCCAACCTCAGGTGATCCACCAGCCTTGGCCTCCTAAAGTCCTGGGATTACGGGTGTGAGCCACTACGCCTGGCTGAGGATGGAGTTTTTACAGGGCTTTAGCAAAGAGGGTTCAGCTGAAGCTCAGCTAGTTTGAGAAATATTTGCTCAAAAAGGGTCCTTAAAATGGGGGAGGAGGTGCTGGATGGGTGGTGGAATTTTTTTAGTCCTTCAAGGGCTTCTTATGCTGGTGCATAGAAGGCACTCAATAAATGCTTGTTGATGTTGATGCTGTTACTCTGTTGTCCCCCATTCTGGGCCAGGTCCCAGTAAGGCTGCTCACCTCTGGGAGGAGCCATGCAGAAATCAAGGCAGAGGTTCTCCATGCTCTGGGAGCCCACAGCCTGACTCAGAAGTTCAACTGCACCCTGCCAAGGAGGGGATGAGCTCTGCCTTGTACATTTTGGTTCCTTTTTCTGGAAGTAGATGAAAACAAACCACATGAGAAAGGCAAAGGCTATTTTTTGAGAACGTGCTATAGCAAGTGGGTTGGCTGCAGTCACTCGTGTTTTGGCAGAGGCTCCCAGGTAGGCAGAGGAGTCTGAAAGTGGGCAAAAGGTCGGCTCCAGGTGTCAGCAGCTGGCAGCCTGTGGGATGGGTTTAGGGGGCATGTTTGGATTTCTCTGGTGGGCCCTGAGTTGGAAGTAGAGACAAAAAAGAGTGAAGTTGTCATTTATATTAATCAATGCCTGGCCATTTTGGGCCGATTGTTAGAGAAGTTATTGTTTAGTTTCCTGGGTTGTTCTTAAAGATAGCAATCTGGCTCTCTGGGTGTCTAATAGAAACCAGGTTGCCTTCTTGGGCAGGTTGCTGCAGGGGTGGGTCCAAGTTCTATCTTTACATAGGTCCAGCTATTGTTTGTATGTTCAGATTTGGCCTCTTGCTTTACTTTCACTTTCCTTCTGTTTATCTCTTCCTTTCTAACTTCTGGTTATTTTCTCTTGTCTGGGGCAGGAAAAAAATGGCTTTCATTGATCATACATTCATTCAAAGCGATTGTTTCTAACATACATTTTATGAGGTAAGGGGCTGAAGATCTTGTTTCTCAGAAGTTCAGGCTCTTGAGACTTGACCCTTAAAATTCAAAAGCTAGGAATGGCATGCTTTTGTTCTCTTTGTTCTGTTGCACTAATCTTTCCCAGAGACAATGATGAGGAAGGACATTTAAAAAATTACTCAGCCCATTACACCTACTTCATAAGACTTATTATATTTGCCATATGTGATACGGAGTTGCTCTCCCTGAGACTTCCAAACAACCCTAGAATGACGGAAAAATTATTGGAGGGCAAGGCTTTAGAGACAGGACAGAAGGCAGAACCTACCATGTGGCCTTGTGATAACTCAGGTTAGGTGGAGGGAAGCCATCTTTCTTTTTTTAATATGATACATTTGTTAAATTAAATTTGGCCTAAATCTGCCTCTGCACCTAGTGAGCTGCGACCTAACTTAGTATGTAAACTGCAACCAGAGTATATTATTGTAACAAATAGCTGAGTCTCAGCCAATCACAGCAGCCCAACCTAAGCCAATCATAGACTGCCAACTGATTGGACCATGTCCACATAAGGCATAGGCCTCATCACGCCATGCTCAAATAAGGCAAATCAAGTTGTTTCCATATGTCCCTTCCTTTTTCTGTCTGTAAATATTCCCTACCCATGTTGCTGGGTGGAGCCCTCTGAACATCTCCTGGTTCAGAGGGCTGCCTGATTCCTGAATTGTTCTTTATTTAAATAAACTTTGCTAAATTTAATTTGTCTAAGTTTTTCTTTTAACACACTGATTGCTGAATTAAGTTTACAGAACTTAGTCTGGTATTTCTTTTCCTTCTAGGCACAAATGTCAGTATGTGCAGGTCAGTTTTCCAATAGATTGTGGTTTTGGTTATAGCTCTTTAGGTGCATACATTAATTACAGGTAGAGTCTGTATTATATAACTGAAAAACAGTTCAAATGAATTTATTTGGTTTGCAACTCTCACAGGGCACTGGTATTTTCACTTGAGCGTGAGGCTCACTTTTCATAACGAAAGTGCCTGAACATGGTTTTAGCATATCTCTTCAATTTTCCTATTTAAAATTATTACTAAAGAAAATACCAATTGCTAGATAAAATAGAGTTCCAGTAAGTTGGGACTTTAGTCATATTTATTCTACTTGACTTTTAATTAAGCAATATTTTAAAATTATTTATAAACTAACTTTTGGATGATGCAAATTAAAATGTTTCAAGGTAAAGACAATAATATGATAGAACTACATGATAAAAAGAAACCATATGGAGTAGCTTTTAAAATATCCATATCGTGCTTGCCCTAATGAGATAGTTTTGTGATAAATACATTTTGCATATGACATTTAAAGCAGTTGATTAAAGGAAAGGAAAGATTGAAAGTTAGCAGGAGTAGGAATAAGATTTTTATTTCAGTAGTTTCTTTTTATGATTGCATTAGTGGGCTGCCATCAGAAGGTGGTTCATGAAGCCTCGGTTGTAACCTGCTGGGAGGCTCACAGTTAAAGATTGCAGAGTTCTGTTTCCTGGGTTCTAATGACTCTTACTTGCAGAACTTGGGGTATATGAGAGGTGTTTTTATTGGTTTATATGAGTGTAGCTGCTTGCAGAAGACTTATAATTTAACTAAAGAGGGTATCCATAAAAAAGACATGGTCAGGGATGTCCCATTGCACTGAATACTAAAACGCCTTTGGTAGAGGCACGTTATGATTTCATTTCTGACTGTACATTGAATTATTTACACCTTCAAGGCAGCTGATTGAACTGCAACATCAGTCAATTAGCAAATCAAAAATTTATATGATTCCAATTTAGCATGGAGTCCTTCTCTCTCTCTTTTTTTTTTCTTTTTAGATTTCCACCCTGACAGTGACAAATTACTCCTCTGCTGGCTGAGATTGGAAATTAAAAGCATTTAGAGTTGCTCATGCATTTATGCTAATGAGAACTTCTGATATGATTTGCATGCAAAAGAGGACAATCTGAAAGCTCATCAGTTTTTCATGCTTCCGCATTTTGATGTAGCAGAATTTTTTCTGTTTTTCTGTGGAGCAAAATTTTTTCTTCAGGAAACAATACCAAATGTGAACAAAAAGAGTTCTTTTAAGTCAGAAAGTTCTTCTTTTTTACCCTCCAGATTCTTGTCAAATCCTATGCTCGCTCTTTCAGAACTGCAGCCCACATTCATTAGCATTTTAGATGTTTATCAAAGGAAAGATCCAGTATCTGCCAAGCAAGATTATAGCTCAGCTTCATTTTCAATTCAGCAAAGGGGGCGAGAAAGACCCGGGGACAGATGAGAAAAGGGACATGCACCCTGACAATCTTCTTCATACTTACACCCGAATTAATCCTATTTAGAGCAAATTTGATTAATCACCAAAGGTGGCAGTTTTAACTTTCATAGATGGCACTGACAAATTTTAGGCATGGTCTTAGTATAAAACTCCTCCACCGATATTTATATAGAAGAGAGCAACATTAAAAATAAATACAGAAAACTTGAAGGGAAAAAACAAATGAGGAAGAAATGTACTAAACAGAAATTTTGAAAGGGATGTATTTCCATAAATATGTACTTATTGAACTACTAACATAGCAAAGAGTGAATTAAAAGGATGGGAAATATGTAATTTAAAAAAAATTTTATTTTTCTTAGAAATTAATCCCTTTCTTGCGATTCTTCTGATTGGGTGAAAGTTAAATGTTACATTATCAAAATGTAGTTGATGCTGTAGAAATTGTATTTTGTCCAAATACATTTGCTTTGTTATTACTGTCAACTCTGATTATTTGAAGACTTTATTCACATTTAATGCAGCTCAGAACTTGTTTTGCCCCAGCTATTTAAAGGGCAATGTACTTTACCCATATATTTAAATATAAATATACTCTCCACTCAAATAGAAAAGTCAGGTGGCGACTTCTGTTTTAAATGCATGTAATCTCCTTATTTACCTAAGACAGTTTAAGGATGATTCCATAGAATGGCTGTTTGATTCTGGAGTTTACTTTAACAATGAAAATGATGGCAATCTAATTGCCTACTTGCATCCAGTGCCTTTAAGCTGCCCTCACATAGAGAAATGTGCACAATTCGAGCTGCTGAGGGTATTGCCCAGAGTCTTTGGAATCCATTCGGATCACTACCAATTTATCTCTTAGGACTACACTGTTGCCCCATTCCCCACTCCCACGTCTCTTTCAGGAGCCTTGGGCTTCCATTTCACACTGTAACTTGACTAAAATGTTTATTTTGAGTGTCCATGGATTTCCACAAGTATGATGGACACCCTAAGCCAGGAATTCCATTTGGGGCACCATCTAATATTGACTGGCTGGCATTTGACCTTCACGTGAGAGATTCCTGGCTCTGAGCCCTCTAACTTTCTCTTAGTATGTTGACTTTTCATCTGGGTCAGCTCATAATTCAGCTTACTTACTTACCTACCAGGAGGGAAAGGGGATCAGATCCAATGAGATAATTATCTATTTTGGGAGTGCTGTGGACTGGATTGCATCCCCCCAAAATCTATACATAGAAGCCTGAACCCCCCGTGTGACTGTTTGGAGATAGGGCCAAGCAGATGATTAAGCTGAAATGAGATCATAAGGATGGGGCCCTGACCCAGTGAGATTAGTGTACTTATAAGAAGAGACCACCAGAGAACTCTCTCTCCCTGCCACATGAGAACACAGCAAGAAGGCAGCTATCTTCAAGCTAGGAGGAGAGCCCTTACTTGGAATTGAACTGACTAGCACTTTGATCTTGCACTTCCCAGCCTCCAGAACTGTGAGAAAATACATTTCTATTTAAGCCACCTATGATATTTTGATATGTCAGTAGGCTAATACAGGGAGGGAAGTAAGAAATGCATTATTTCTAAATGTGGAACTTAATCATTTGTTGTGATCTATGCTATGCTTACTGCACATGGTATGGTCTAACATGACTGTCTTATGAAATGAACTTTTGATCTGTTATCCTCCATGACCATTTAATTTAGTTAATGTATCATCTTTGTATGGAATTATATAAATGAATACTCAATGACAGACAGAAAATTTTGTTCACTGAAGATAGAGGCGCATGCAATATATAAAAATTTGCTGAGCAGAATTTTTGCAGTAAGGTTACTTCTAGAATCCATCAGACATCTATAAACTCTTTCTGCCTATCCAATACATGCAGAGAGAAGACTTTGCCACACAGACATAATAGAGTTCTTTGTATTCTTGGAGGAGAGTTATATAATCGTAAACTCAGGAGTTGCAGGTCTTCATCCAATGACTAAATTGAAAGAAGGAGCTAGAGGTAGAGCTATTATGACATAAAGTCAAGAGACTCTAAAGTTTGCGCTTTGAAGCATTACACAGAGACTGAGAATTGCTGTGATTGGAATGTCAGGTCTACTATAAAAATTATACTGGAATTTTTCTGAAAGAATTCCTGCTTTCCTTTCTTTTTTTTTTTTTTTTTTGAGACGGAGTCTTGCTGTGTCACCCAGGCTGGAGTGCAGTGGCATGATCTCAGATCACTGCAACCTCCACCTCCTGGGTTCATGCCATTCTCTTGGCTCAGCCTCCTGAGTAGCTGGGACTACAGGCGCCCAGCACCACACCTGGCTAATTTTTTGTATTTTTAGTAGAGACGGGGTTTCACCATGTTAGCCAGGATGGTCTCGATCTCCTGACCTCGTGATCCCCCCGCCTCGGCCTCCCAAAATGCTGAGATTACAGGCATGAGCCACTGCACCCAGCCCGTTTTCCTTTCTTTTAAGGCTGTATGTGCAAAGGAAAAAATTAACATCATTTCATTTACTCCAAGGTGCATTTTTTTTCAGACTTTCTTAGAAAACAAACGACATCTTTGTGCTACATCTGATACTGGGCGATTAGTTAATTTTTTGATATCTGGAGAAGTATTAATGGCCAGGTGCCATGAGGCGGCTCTAGCTGCTAGAATGGGAGTGAGAACAGCCAGGAGGAGGCAGTGGCAGGGCTCTCAGGGCTGATGCAATGCTCTGTGCTATCCTGGAGGGATAGGAGTACTGAATTATTTCTCCCACTTTGCTTTGCCCTTGGCTGCCAAAAGCTATATTTTCTAGTATAATTATTTATTCCTTCTGCTTGATAAAATTTGTATTCTTTTATTCTTATCATATATTTGCTTTTCATTATAAATGACCTCCAATTCTTTCAAGGGGTGTCAATGAATCTAGCAATCACTAACATTTATTACAAGCACACTAAGTGCTAAGTGTTGATGTGTGTTACAGTCCTATGAGGCAGGGAGTAGTTTACAGATGAGGGGATGTAGACTTGGAAAGGACATGTAGCTTGCCTAAGGCTCAGAGTTTCTGTAAGTGGCAGAGCCAGGACTAACATCTGGGCTCATCTGTCATTGAAGTTGACAGTACAGTGATGTTAGTGACAGAGGGTTGCTAGCTGGGACATCTTCAGATATAATGTCCTCAGGTATTCGTTGTATTTTCAACTCCAAAAAGGGATCAACAACATATCTCTTTGGAAAGAAGTCAATTTGCTGGATTCTATCTACTGTGTGTATATGTACAGAGCAGTGTTTATGCAGCATATTCTGGTACCTTTTTTCGCTGCTCCTTTGAGGGGGTTATTACAAAGAAAAGGTTCAAATTAATGATGCAAATGAAGTTCCTTGACCCTTGCTTTATCAGTGGAGTTCCATCCAGAGTTAAGACAGGCCCTAGTATCTGCATTAATATTACTTCATGGAACACATCTTGTGCATAGCAAAAGCCCCATCCATTTTCCATTCTAACAGATCCTCCTGCAATATATGCTTACAGCATAAGCTCATATTTACACCAAACCATTGTCTGTGTCTAGTTGATCATTCATTTATTGAAGGCTTTTGAATGTGTTATGCTAGAGAAGCCAGGCAGACAATACTATTTCTTTAGCACATGTGCTTTTGGGGCACAATTCTTCCTGCCTTGACAAATTACAATGATGGTTTTGCCAGATGGAATATGGACTCCCCAAGGAAATGTGGGGACTGCTAAGGACTCTGCAAAGGCAGCAAAATGTGTTCCACTTGGAACAGGAGTTGATAGTCAGAAGTCAAATAGAGGTTGTACCAACAACCATTTACACTTATAAAGCCCCCTTTACAAAGGAGTCCCACGGCACAGTGCGTTTAGACTTTTTAAAATGTCAGTGGTTAAGGACAACAGAGAGCAGCGGCAAACATAACCTTTAGTGTAGCCCTGAGTACTGACAGAGAATGAGGTTGCGTGCTTTTTATAGGAAGCGTATTATACTCACTGCATTGTCTCAAACCACCATTGTTCCAAATGTGAAACTTTTTTTTTTTTTTTTTTTTTTTTTTTTTTTTTTTTTTGAGACGGAGTCTCGCTCTGTCGCCCAGGCTGGAGTGCAGTGGCGCGATCTCGGCTCACTGCAAGCTCCGCCTCCCGGGTTCACGTCATTCTCCTGCCTCAGCCTCCCGAGTAGCTGGGACTACAGGCGCCTGCCACCACGCCCGGCTAATTTTTTGTATTTTTAGTAGAGACGGGGTTTCACCGTGTTAGCCAGGATGGTCTCGATCTCCTGACCTCGTGATCCGCCCGCCTCGGCCTCCCAAAGTGCTGGGATTACAGGCGTGAGCCACCGCGCCCGGCCCAAATGTGAAACTTTTATTTGATACCAGTGGATTTTGGTGTTGCTGTGTGATGGCAGAATCTGATCCTAATTCAGCAAGTATGTCTAAGCTTTTTGCTACGTGAAATAAAATTGCTACAAGGCAGCACTACTTTGTGGAGTCTACCAACTAGGGTTGATAACTTTGTTCTTTTAAAACAAGATACAGCCACCTAAGTATTCTATATTCACACTGCAACAAACTTTCTAAAATTTAAACATGCTTATCTGTTTTGATGCCTTGTCAAATTGTTGTTCTTTTTGTTTTTATTGATATATAATAGTTGTAGATATTTTTGGGGTAAATGTGATATTTTGATACATATACACAGTGTATAATGATCAAATCAGGGTAATTGGGAAATTTATTGCCTCAAACATTCACCTTTTTTGGTTGGGGAGAGAGAACATTTCAATTCTTCTCTTCTAGCTATTTTAAAATATACAATAAATTGTTATTAACTATAATTTCTCTACTGTACTATTGAATATTAGAACTTTCATCTAACTGCATTTTTAGACTCATTAACCAACTTCTCTTCATTCCCACCTCTTCCCTTCCCAGCCTCGGTATCTATCATTCTACTCTCTAATTCCATGAGATCCAATTTTTTAGCTCCCACATGTGAGTGAGAATATGTGATATTTGTCTTTCTGTGCCTGTCTTATTTCACTTAACATAATAACCTCCAGTTCCATCCATATTGCTGCAAGTGAAAGGTCATTTTTTGTCCATTTTAAGTTGTTGTTCTTTTTATTCCAAGCTGACAATATTGATAATTAACAATGCCCATGTGGGTGTCAATGGGCTTCCTTGCACTGTGCGTGTATAAAACTTCATCTATGTTTTATAGATGTAATGGTACACTTCATTGAAGAGAACAGTGTAGTTTCAGTTCTGAAACTTTAGATTTGTAAATTCTAAAATTTCTGATTTGACATCTTCTTTTTGGTTTCCTTAAACTAGAAAGTTGTCATTTTCTAAACAAGCAACCCATAAAATGTGGCAATTTATTGAATAAATCTAAACTTTCATTGTAGGATATGGATGTCTTTTTTGTATAGTTTTATAATATCCAAAAGGTTGAGATAAGGAAATAGATGACAAGTCAGGCAGTTGTCAGAGAGAAGTTCTAAGAATGTTATTCATTGCTTCATATTATCAATTCCTTCAGAAATCTGACTCTCTGCCCCCCACACACTTTTTGTGGTTATAAAAGGTGAATGAAGAACTCAGAGATATTTCAGATGGTTTCATCCTCAGCCCCTAAATTTTATCTTTAGAGGATTCCCTTTGATTTATCTTTATGATTCATTTTTTAGTCTCCAGAATTATAAAAGTGAATTAATTTTGTCTCTAAATATAAATCAGAACTAATTGACGATAGTTTTCAAATTACTTCGAATTCATCATGAATCTGACTTTTGAAACATGAACAGTCTTTTAATGGATTATAGATCTTCAAACTTTATCATAAAACACATAACATTTTAGCAATAGGAAAGGTATGCTAAATTATCTATCTCACATTCTGACATTCCATGTAATCTTTGTGGGTAAGGACTTAAAATAATAAAAACTCATACTTTCTCTCTTCCTCTCAACTGGCTAGAGGAGTCAGCTTCAGGATGCAAGTCTGCCATTGGCTAGGTTAATGCCATGCTGTAAGTTTCCTTTGGATATGCTTCACTCTGAGGCTCAGGCTGGAAGACTATTGGCTACCTGATGTATATTCGCATGGAAATGGTAGAAGCTCAATAGAGAAAACCCAAATGGGTACAGTCACATCCCAAGTCTCTGCTCTGTCATGTCACTATTGTCTTATTCACCAAAGCAAGTCAAATGACCAAACTCAAAGTCAGAGAGTAGGAAAATATCCAGTGCCTCCATCAGACCATGGCAGACATGTGGCTGTGTGTTACTAGTGCAGGGAACTGACACTTGTGACTGATCAATCCATTTCTCCTTAAACTAGCGATAGTGGATGATGTTATCTACAATTGCTAATCTACCAGAAACCTCAAAGAGGTACATAGTATTATTATTATCATCACTTTACAAAGGAGAACACTAGGGCAGAGAGGGAACTAGTAACTTGCTGAGGATCACACAGCTGATAAATAGCAGAGCTTGGATTCAAACCATGTAGTCTGGCCTCACAATCCTGACTAACCCTCTGTATGGGCTTAGCAGCTCGAAGCACCAATTTCTCTCTTTCTGACATACTAGAAAAAGTAAAATGTGATTGACACAATGGTGGCAGATCGCAAAAAAATCAAGAAATGTGTATTTACTATTAGTGAGAGGAGGTGTTACTGTAAAGCAATAAGCCAATATCACTGCCACTCAACAAAAGCTTCAGAACCACAAGGAGACAGAGTGGAAGGTACATGGGGGAGAAAGTTTAGAGCATGATGACATAGCAGATCTAAGAAAATAATAGCATTGCCGGGTGCGGTGGCTCATGCCTGTAATCCCAGCACTTTGGGAGGCCAAGGCTGGCGGATCACGAGGTCGGGAGATTGAGACCATCCTGGCTAACACGGTGAAACCCCGTCTCTACTAAGAATACAAAAAAATTAGCCGGGAGTGGTGGCGGGCGCCTGTAGTCTCAGCTGCTGGGGAGGCTGAGGCAGGAGAATGGCATGAACCCGGGAGGCAGAGCTTGCAGTGAGCTGAGATCACGCCACTGCACTCCAGCCTGGGCGACTGAGCAAGACTCTGTCTCAAAAAAAAAAAAAAAAAAAAAAAAGGAAAAAGAAAAAAAAAAAGAAAATAGTAGCATAAGTCTGAGCCAAGATTCAAAAAAAGGAGTTATCATAGAATTGATTCAAAGATGCCTTAGGAAAGTAGGCAGGATAAGACAGCACAACCTACCTCTGATTAAAAGATTGAGATTTACCATAAAAATACCCTAATAAATGGACTGAAGACACACCATACAGAAATACAAGAACCTAAATAAAAGATGATGAGAAAATAGGGAGAATTGAAACAAGACCCTGGCAGAACTTAGGAAAAAAAAGTAGAATAAAAAAATGCAGAAAAGAAATAGCAAATTGCACAAATAAAAACTACACTCTAGTAAGCAAAGACAGAGATTTAAAGGGTGGAGCCAAGAATAGTGATCAAAGTAAGATGAAAAATTATGAATTTATTTTAGAAGATTAGAGAGAAACTTCCAATATAGTATAAAGCAAAAGTGGTACAGCATATATATAATTGCAGTGTAAAAAGAAAAGCAAGAAAAATAGGGGAAATATATTTAAAAATACAATTCAAACATATTTTCAAAAATAAAAGAATATTTACAAATATATTTAAAAGTCATATCCCATGCCGAGGGAAAGAACATCAGTGTGGTCAACACTGAGGTGTAGCCTAACAAAATTATTGGTCTTTAAAGAAAAATAAAAAAGAAATCTCTGTACAACCAGGTTACAAGAGGAAAGTATCACCCTGGCTTCAGATTTCTTCACAGTAACATTTGATTCTAGATTTGAGTAGCAGTACAAAATCATAAAAGCTATTATAATGCCTCAGCAACTAATATGTAAAATAGAAGAATGGAATAGAGTAGAATAGAAAAAAGTCTGGAAATAAGCACCAAATACATAAGAATGTAGGATTTAGGACAAAATGGCCTCGCAAATCAGTGGTACAGACAGACTGTTAAACTTATAGTTTTGTGACCACTGAATGGTCATCTGGGGAAAGATGACATTGATTCCATATTTCATATTTCTTGCTAGGATAAATTTTAAATGAATGAATGAATTAGACGTGGAAAATAAAACTACGGAAGTTCTAGAAGAAAACATGGAATAATTTCTTGAAACTAGAATGTCTTTCTAATCGTAACTCTTAATTCAGATGCTATAAAGACTGATAAACTTCAATAAAAATAATGATGTTATGCAGGCTGTAAAAAGGGCATATGTAAAGTCAAAAGACAAATGACCAACAGGGAAAGTATATTTCAACTTACGTAATAGACAAAGAGCATATATTTAGAATTCTCATAAATCAATAAAAAAGCAAAATATATAGAAGCAGACAGTTGAGAAAAAGCCTTTATCAACATATGGCAAGATGTTTTCATCATAGTAAGGATCTAAAAATAAAGCTAAAGTGTTTTGTTTTTTGTATTAATCTGGATACCTAAATTTGATAGTATATTCTATTGCTGAGACTAAGGATTTGGCCTCTTCATTCATTGCTGGTGAGAGTGTAAATTTGTACAACTGCACAGGGCAGTGATATCATCTTAAAATATCTATAGTTTTAGGCTTCTTTTCCCTTCTTTAGATTTTATTTTGGAGTGTGGGTTTCATTTTTATTTCATCATAAGCAAGTGTTAGATTTTGTCAAAGAATTTTCAGCCTCTTTCAGTGAGATTATCATGATTTACTCCCATACTCAGTTAGCAAATGCATTACATTAATGAAAATGACCTGATTGAACCATTCTTTTCATATCAGTCATGGTAGGGTCAGGAAGATGGATACCCTGCCTGGTGGTTCAAAAGTGGGAATTAAGTGTAGGGAACTAGTTACAGATGTGTTGGGAGGGCTAAAGGGGATGGCTGGGGATGCTAAATTAACCCACAGATTGTGACAGCAGGAGCCACTACCATCCCTGGGGCTGGAGAGACAAGCAGAAGCCTTAGGTTGCTAAGCCACTGGAGAGGAGTTTACCCAGACCAGCAGGAGGTGGGACCTCTGAGGATGGACAGCCACTGCTGGTGTTGCCACCAGAAGTTGTAAGGTTGGAGAACTAACCACAGATTTTCTGCAACTTCTGCCCTCCAATTTCCTGTAATACCTCCCATTGGCTAAACCTCACCAGAAGCCAATGCTTAAGGAAACCAAAGACATGAGGTATTCAGATTAAGTTCCTTTCCCATGCAGAGCAGAACAGGAAAATGATCTCTACACTCATGTCCTGGTATACATTGTACTGGCCATGATATAAAATTTATTTTAATACATTGCTGAATATATTTTGTTTATATTTTACTTAGGATTTTGCTTCTGTATTACTGAGATTGGCTTTATACTTTTGTGTGTGAGTGTATGATGGCTAACTGCAAGTTTTGGTAATGGAGTTACATGCTACATTCTCTAGAGGCTGTGGAACATGTAGTACATGTTTTTGTGCTCTGGAATGTGAGGATTATCTTTCTCTTGATCCAATTTTATTATTTTACAACTTTTAAAGTTGAATTTTATATTGAAAGAAAATCTCCCCCATATCTTTTGTTATATCTCTTTTCTCACTTCCACTGTTTAATGTTTTATTATTTTTTTAACTCAGGCCTTCATTCTTTTTTTCCTGTTTAGATTTGCCAGGGATTGGCTTTTCATATACGTTTTTAACTTTAAAATACATGAAATCTTTCCTACAGAAAAGATTAAGTACCAATAGATACCAAAGTTTTGCCATATTCTCTTCATTTTTAACTTTTAAAATAAATGAAACAGTAGGTAAAGCTAGAACTCACCTGTTTTCTTTCATTTTTCTCTTGCTTAAGAGGGTAGATGTGTCTCATTCCATTTCTTTTTAAATATATTTATGCATTTAAAATCAATATGTACTATTATTTTGTGGTTTTAATTTCCAAAATTTTGCCATATAGTAAACATCACTTTGTGCATTTTTCTCTTAATAATAATATTTTTAGATTTATGATATATGTTGATGTTTACAGATCTAGTTTATTCACTTAAACTGCTCTGTAGCACTCAGACTTTCTGAGTAAATCTCTGTATCTTTTACTCTAAGACAGGTTATTTCTAAATTTGTTTTTCCATATTATATGATGATCTTTTCATATTTTTTATGCAGATATACAGACATTCTCTAAAAAGGCTATTTAAAAACAAAATTGCTTGATAATAGAATATTTCTAAATTAAACTTCACTCAATAGTGCTAAATTTTCTTCAAAACTTTTTATTGGTTTACACTCCCACCAGCAATTCCCACTGTACTACACTTTCATCAGCATTTGATGGTGCCGTTTTAAATTTTGCTCATGTATTTTTAATTTCCATTCAGGTTTCTTGCTGTGTGAATTGTGTGGTAATATCCTTTGCTAATTTTTCTATAGGTTCTTTGCATTTTTCTTACTGATTTGTAGGTATTCTTTATATCTTCTATACTCAAATGGTGGCCTTGGTATATTGATCACAAATATCTTTCCTCCTGAATGGCTTTCTTTTTCTTGAGTCATCTTTTGTAAGTTCAAACTTTTTATTTCAATGGAGTCCTATTTAATGAATTTTTCTTTATTAGATTTTATTTCATGTCGTATTTGAGAAATTGTTTCCTATCCTAATGCCATGAAGTTATTCTAAATGTTTTATACCTTTATTTTTTATTAAAAGTCTTTCTTAGTAAACTGTATTTAATAAAAATTCAGTGCATACTTAGGTCTTAATCCTTTTGGGATAAATTTCTGTGTATGGTGTGAGGTAGAGATCAACTTTTGTCTTTTTCTGTATGCACGATCAACTGCCCCTTGACATTTATTGAATAAGTCATGCTTTCTCCACTGATTTGTATTGCCATCTCTGCCACATATTAAGATTTCATTGGTATGTTTCCATGATGTGTTTTCTGTACCTGTGGAAAGTTTTATCTATTTCTGTACTAATTTCTCCTTGTTTTAATTACTATAATTTTATAGAAGGTTTTGATACAAAATAGAGTCTCCATTTTTGTTCTTGAAAATTGTGCTGGATATTCTTTAGCTTTTATTCTATTACATGAATTTTAAAATCAGTTTTTCAATTTTCATGATATCCTTCTTAGGGTTTTGATTGAGATTAATTTAATTTATAGACTAATCTTGGGAGAATTGATAGCTTTTATAATATTTATTCTTCCCATTTTTCTCTTTTAACTTATATTTCCTATGTGGACTTTCTAGAAAGTCTCACAACTTTCATCATGAAGGTCTTTTGCTTCATTTACTCCTAAGTGTTTTAGTGTTATTGTTGTTGTATATAAATGTTATCTGTTAGGAAATTATGATGTCTAACTATCAACTGAGGAAAAGAGGAGAACAAAGCATGCCAATAGAGCAGGAAAGGCAGAATTTCACTAGATGGAATCTTTTAAAGTCAGGTGGTAGCAAGGCTATGGCAGCATCTAATTCAGGGGAGGGATGAAGAGACACGTTGGTCAGCTTATATTTGACTCCAGATTACCAGCCCTTAATTGGAGAGCTAATATAACTCACACATATACAGAGGGCAGCTGGTATTTGTCATCTCTATCTGAAGCTTGCTAGTTTGCATGTATGGAGCAATAGCAATAGCTAAATTGAGGAACACACTGGCCAAACCATGAGAAGAGAGTTACACTGGACATTTATAATACAATAGTGATGGCTCTAATTTTCTAAGATAGATTGAGATTGATTTTAATGTATATAGCATATATATGGCTTGGCCTTCAAATCTCAACTGAGCTCCTACAAAAAATAATGTGGCTTAGTGGGAGTATTTTAGGAAGAGGGGACAGAGTTTAGACCTTTTATATATAACATATTTCGTTGCTTCTCAGATGCATAGGAAGTTCAAAGAAACTTTACAAATTTGACTTCATGTTCCTTTCTTCTCAATTTACAGTAAAATCTCTATATTTTACTCCATTGATTCAGGCTTTATTGATATTCCCTTTGATGCAAGGTTATTCCACTAGAGCACACCTACAAAATTATGAAACTCAAAGTGTGTTCAAGTAACTGCAGTACAATCAGCCATGAAATAAAATAAATTCAGATAACCAACAATCTAAGCTGACTCACTCATGTATGCACACACACACACACACACTCGCTCTTTCTCATACATGTTCATATCAGTCTTCCTTTAAAAAAACTCATAAACGAGTTTTAATATTTCATTATAAGTCATTTTATGAATATTTACAGAAAATATTTGCCAGTTTACCTACTATTCCTTTTTTAAAATCTTTTTTTTTTAATCCCTGCATTTCCTTTTTGATTACCAATTCCCAGAGGGCCAAAAATCCAGCCTTCCTATTTATATAAGCTCACATCATTCCCAATTCATGTTATACTACAAAGTCCATAATCAGTAGAGAAAGTTCTAGTGTTTTTCAAAGCATCATATATCAACAGTTTGATGTCTCATTCTAACCCTTGACTTGATCTATATCAGGCAATAGATAGACTAAAATACAGGACTGGAATGAATTCATTGCTAATCTTGTGAAGATTCAAATGCAAACATTAAACATAAAGCAACATTTCAAAAAAACTACAGTTTCCCCCTATCTAGATATTTACTTAATGTTAATTTTTCTACCTCTAGCAAATGTTGCTGTAATGTTTGTGAAGCAGAAGTTTTTCCTCCACAGGAGCATTTGGGACCTATCCATGTACTACAAATAAGACTGAATGAGAAGGCAAACGTCAAAATGTACAGTGGGAAATGGGTTAGGAAGATATTTTAAGGAAAAATACAATGCAAAAGTAGTTATATGAAGGGAGGAGGCAAAGAAAGAGAGGAGGAAGCAGTGTCATCACCTAACAGGAGCTCATTAAACAGACACTGATGAGAGAAGCCCAGTGTCTAAAAGCTATTGCAAACTGACTTGGGAACAGTACTTGGAAAAGGGGTGACAATTTGTATTCAAATTTCAAAAATTTTTTTTGATGTTTGAAGTTAATTTCTTTTTAAATTTACATACAGGAAGATTTATTCTTTGAGGGGTGGCTCTCCTAAATTCCAACACGTTCCTATAGCCTCTAGAGATCATTGCAGTCACCTGTCTAAATAAAGTCAGCAGTGAATGAATGCAAACACAAACACACACATACAACATCCCCTTCTTCCCCTCTCCAGCAACCTTCAAGAAATGTCATGGGATTTCTGGTCCCAACACACAAAAGACCAGAACATTCATTGAAAACAGGACAATAGAGATCTTGTTAACATTCTAGTGATCTCCAAGGGCATAGTAAGACTGTCCCACCCCAGAGACCTTCCCTATTGTCCCAGTGACAACAATTTATAGCCTGCAGTGCTAAAACCCTGCACCCTGGCTTCATTTGAATCACCGTTTTGTTGACTTATACTTTAAGATTTACTGAGACTCCTTGTCACTAAGATTTGTACCAGTGAGATAAATACTACTGAGTTAAAATTCTCTTCCTTTTTGGTTAACTTCCTTATCTTGAAAGAATATCTTACTAATCTGGAAAAAGGTTATCTCTTAAAGCTTTCAGAGGAGTTTTGTAATTTTATTGGATTGAAAGCTTGCATTGTGTCACTATTTTTTTTATGTTACCTGGCACAGTCATAAGCAAAAATGTTGTGATGGTCTCATCAGAAATTCCATGGTTAAATTATTTTCAGAAAAATAATGTAAAAGATAACAAACTTTCTTTTCATCCATGAGGATACAATTTTAGAGATATAATTAAAAGACTTTGGAAGGTGTGGGGGAAAATCCTGTCCATTTATACTCAGAATAATGCTCTTAGGTACAATATAGCACACCTGTGAAAAACAGAGAAATATGCTCCCTTGGTATTTATCCATTGCATTCCAAATAAAATGGAAATACATGACCTGAAGTGGTGTGTGTACATGTATTTCATTCCCCTTTTAACACCAAGACACAATAAAGTTGGGTGGGAGTGAGACTTCTTATAGCAGTTAATACAGAAATTGATGGTTAAATAGAAGATTGATAAAGATGCCGCTCTTTTACCTATACAGCACTGAAAATACTATTGCTGGTTCAGTATACATTAAATAATTTCAATAACTTCACTATTGGACTTTGAAATATAAAGTTATTTTACTAAGCACTGCCCTAAGGATTTTTTTTTGGAAGAGATGCATAATTTGTATTAATATTTATTTTCCAAATAACTTGTTGTTTTAATATGGCTTATTCATATTTGAAATGGGACTTCCTGCTCCACCCCACTAATTACCACATCTCCCTAAAACTCAGCTGGGATCATCTAAGGGAAGGAGGTCTGTACCCAGCTGTCTCTATCCTAAGGGGTAAGAAGAGTCACTTATGGCAACATCTCCAGGGAGATTTTTTTGACTGAAGCTCTTCTAATTTCCTTGGTAAAAGAGCCTGTCTATGTTCTCCTTGTAATACTGCCAACAACTTACATGTGTATGGCAAGAAGCTGATTTTTCCTGTGTTGGGAAAAAGAGGCTCCAGCAGTCTGGATTCACCAGCTATTAAACATATAGATTAGAATTAGACCTGAGTGAAGATTCTTGTGCAAGCCAACATTTTTCATACAGCTCTAATGAGCCCCTATTGTATTGGCAAGCCTTGACCTCTAAAGCTCTCGAGTTTGCCCTGGTGCTCTGTCTATAGAAGACATGGAGAAAATTGTGAATTCAGGTTAACTCTCCTGTAAACACAAGTGAACTATAGGAGCAGCTCCCGCTAAATCTAGGAAAACGACTAGGGAATTCTTTGGTTGTAAGAACTGTCTTGTGTCAGATGATATCTCAGAGATGGCTTCTAGGAATGTATTTAGTCAATTTTTTATTTTCTTTTATACAAGTGGGGCCTAGGCTGTATATTCAAATGGGATTTTGATTGTGAGCTCTCTTGAGGAGGTAATACAGTCCATATGATGCTTTCTATGTAGCAATACATAATAAATGTTATACCCAAATAATTAGACACATGATTAGTTACTCATAAAAGTTCACTGAGCACAGGGTGGTAGTTTGCAAGGAAGGGACTATTTTCCATCGAGAATTAAGTTTAGGTCAGACCTTACTGACCATAGGCAGGAGACTATATTTTTCTAAAACAAAGACATATAGTCTCAAACAATTAAGGAGTAGTCAGTGATAAGCCTATCCTGAATTTCCTCTGCTTCTTTAGAAATTTAATCTCTATCCACGTGAAAATGTCTGTCAGTCATTGACAGGTATACATTTTAACTTCAGTTCTTTATATCTCTCAGACAGAATTCCATCACTAGTATCTGAAAAATTGTAGCTCTATGAGGTTAGCTTTTATCCAACTCACATAGACTGCCTGGCATAATTACTAAAGGTCTGATGAGTGAATGAATAAATTAACAAAGGCTCAAATTCCTCATACATATTACCAGACTTCAAACTAAACGCACTATTGCTGGTAAAGATTTTATGAGAGTAGAGAGAAAGAGTCCAGGGTCACTTGTTCATAGCCATTGAATGTCAATAAAGCTGAGTGACTCCCAGACCACAGTGGGCTTGGTTGACTTACACGATGTTTTCGTTTTTGAAATGAACAATTGGGATTAGGATGTGGACTTGGCAAATAAGTGTGAGATCCTGGTTCTAGGCAAGAGTCACTATTTTTCTTTCCTCTTTCCTTTCAAAGAAACGTATTACTAACCAATTAAATTATTTCAAATTATTACTGACCAATTAAATTATTTTAAAATCTAGTTTTGACTCATAAGTCATGCTCAAAAATCAATAAGTCTGGACTCCACAGGAGTGTGGTAACTCTTATAAACAAAGCAGTAAATATTCAGGAAGACAAAGCTACATTTGATTTTTTTAAGTAGAAATTTTTAAAACATAGCAATCTAATTATGGAGGTATGACTAACTATAGATATCTCAATAGAGGTCAGAGAAAAACCTTCCCTACTTGAATCCTTTATAAAATACTACTATAAAACTTGAAGAACACTTCAAGTTTTCATCCAATCCAATTAGCAGATTAGCTAGCAAACCCTACTACGTGAAAATGTCAATATTAACAAACAGTTTACTGAGGAACAACAAAAATATGGCTGGAGATAATTGATTAAGAGAGAAAATTATTACAGGAGCTCCAGACTAAGAGGCCAGAGATCTAAGCCAGCCACACTGACAGTTATTAGACCAAGTATCTGGGCATCACAGCCTAACCAAATGGACACATACAATTAACCATCATAATAGGTCTTGAGGTTTGCCAGAAGACTGTATTTGAAGAGACAATCTTGCTCAGTTCAACCCTATGCTAGTTCTCACCTTCATCCCACAAGGCTTAGAAATCTAATTTTTGTCAACAACTTGAGAGGCATTCTACCTTTAAAGATAAGACCTATATTAACAGAGCTCACACGACTTGAAATATACCTATCATGGGTGTTAAAATCCTTGCATTGGCATGACCAGCACATTCTGTTTGTGTAAACACGTCAACTTAAAAGCTAAATTGTAATCAAATGTTTGCTACGTGAACAAGAAATCAGAATTCAAATGTTTCATAGCACAAGGTTAAGTTGGATTGGCACATTCATCTCCAACATGGGAACATTATTGCCAGTGAGGTTGGAATGATGCCAGATGTTTGTTTTTGGCCAAGCAACTCTTTCCCTGGATTGGACTCAGATATACAGAAAGCACTCTTCTTTTCCAGGCTTACATTGCAGACACTTCCCCTTTTGGTTGACACATTTTTTTATATGTTCATATATTTAATTATGTTAAACTAAGTTTTGCAGGTCTGATATTACCACTGGTACTTAATATTTACTAAGGAATGGAGAAAGAGACAAATGAGCAACCTTTAAACTCTAAACTTAAAGTCCATGTGTACTCTAGTGAAAAGATAATTAATATTAGCATTGGATAGGCCTAGGTTCAGATTATTGTTACCAATTTCTTTATCTGTAAAATAGATAACACATTGGGTTATTTGAGAATTAAAATGAGATAATGTAGATAAAAGAACCAGTGAATATATACTGACATAGAGGAAGTAATCAATAACTAATAATTACTTGAATTTGCTCCCCATCCCCTCCCCTGCCTTGAGATTTGTATGCATTCGAAGGTGGAAAAGAGGGAGATGTTAACTTTTATCTAGACTCAAGATGCAAATACTTGGCAGAGTTAGAGCCATAGTGTGTGATAACAAGTCATGACACACTGTATTAGTCAGGGTTCCCTAGAGGGACAGAAGTAATAGGATATATATATATACACGCACACATACACACATTCATATATATATATATATATATATATATATATAAACACACATGCACATATATAAAAGGCAATAGGATATATATTATTAAGTATTAACTTACATGATCACAAGGTCACACAATAGGCTGTCTGCAAGCTTGAGGAGCAAGGAGAGCCAGTCCGAGTCTCAAAGCTGAAGAACTTAGAGTCCGATGTTTGAGTGCAGTAAGCATCCAGCACGGGAGAAAGATGTAGGCTGGGAGGCTGGGCCATTCTAGCCTTTTCACGTTTTTCTGCCTGCTTCATATTTGCCGGCAGCTGATTAGATTGTGCCCACCAAATTAAGGGTGAGTCTGCCTTTCCCAGCCCACTGATTCAAATGTTAATCTCCTTTGGCTGCACCCTCACAGACACACCCAGGATCTATACTTTGCATCCTTCAATCCAATCAAGTTGACACTCAGTATTAACCATGACAAGTCCACCCTTTGTCAACCTGAACCCATACACATCTCCTGAGATCATAGATAATTTTCAACTAAAGACAGTAATAAGGTCATAATTCCACCTAATACAACTATCCTTTGTACAACTGGAAGCACACCAATCTCCAACCCAAATACTATTACATAAAGTTGACAATACTTAAATGCTGATATGAAGTCAATTAATCTTATGTCACATGATAAAGGAAAAGGAAATAAAATGAAGATATTTTCTTAGTACAAGTGTATACCTGCACAAGCATGTTTTTAACAAAAGGAGGAGGAAATACTCATGATAGTTACAGTCCTCATTTCTGCAGCTGGTCACGTGGTTTTAGCTGATATTGATGGCTACCTTCTTCTACTACCCATTCTGTATTTCCTTTGCCTTCAACAAGCACCTTGGCAGGCCGTGATTTTCTCTCGGTAGAGTGACCCAAACCTTCATTCCTGAGGGGTCTGGACTATTTGTAGTCCTGCCTGGATTGGGCTGTTGTAGTTTCCCATTGACCTAATCACAGGGCATGGTAATACTAAGAGATGCCCTAATGGATCTCCTGTATTCCATGCATACTCTTCCTTACCTCCATTATGGAGTAGTAGACTGATTTCATTTTGATAGTCTAGGTCAATTACCCCAGCCGACACTGTAACTCCCTTCTTAGCCTGTTGACTTAAAGGTAGGAGGAGCCCAAAGAGTACAGGTGGCAATCTTAACCTCCAGTTTAATGGAATCCTTGTTGTGTCTCCTGGTGGCAGTGTTCCTCCCTCTGGAACTAAGATCTCTAGGCCAGCAGAACCCAATGTCACAGGAACAGGAAGCAAAATTTTTGCTAGTGGATCACTAGGGGTGAAACCCATGCCAGTTCTTGGAAATTCTAGGCAAATCGTCAATGAGCAAACAAATGACAATCTCAAGTAGTTCTATGATATGAGGCATACCCCACTAGTGCACGATAAAAGCCGAGAAGGCCTGTGTCTGAAGTCCATGACTGGTCTAATGAAGAATGTTGAGTCAGAAGGTCAATGATAAAGGATGCTACCAAATAAAGCATTCCCTTTCCAACAGAGTATGAGACAATGAGAATTACTGTCTCCCACATTTTGCTATGGTCTTTGCCTTCTATGTGTGAGGTTATGAACTCTATAAGCCGGAGGTTATATATGTTTGAGGTTATAAACTATAAGCCTGCTAGAAAAATAAATATATATATATTCATATATATGTGTATAATATGTATTTAAAAGTAATTTCTATATGAGACAGTATAACCTGACTTAAGAAGTACAGGTGGGGAGTTGAATGATTGGGTTTATGTTCTGATTTAGGCACATACTAGCTGTACAACCCTTGACATTTTACCTGAGAGCTCTAAACTTCAGTATCCTTATGTTAATAACTACCTTCAGGGTTGTACCAGGGATTAAATAATAAGAAAAGCCCGTTGTAAGGTGGTATTCAGATGTTCATCATTCAAATATTCAAGTGTCAGTTATTACCATAATTAAATAACTTTGTAATTGAAAAATTTTATGCATAATATTCTTTACATTTCTGTAATACTTGTCATTTGGGATCATAAAATCATCATAAAACTTAATTAATAGTGTATGTGTTATCTATCTACTATATTTAAAATTTTATTTGAAAATATACCTGGCTACACTAAATATAGTTTCCTTTGAATGGTGTCATTTTATTTTTAAAAGTACAAATATTTTAAAATAAGCTTAACAGTAATGCCTTTACTAAGTTTAGATTATTTTATATAAAAAATCACAAAGAACACGATTTTGCTCTAAACAAAGACAAAGGGAAGCTATCATGAGAAACTCAAATTCCTAAATTTCCTGGAAACTGGTCTAAATCCTCAGCTCTTAGCCAGAGGGGAAATGTGAGTAGACTTTAAACTGAGATAGTAGTTATTGTGTTCCCCCAGAGGTTTCCAATTGCAGGTCTAATCCAGTCCTCAGTGGCTGCATTTTAGATTCAATTTTGCTCAGGCATTTGCTACATTGTTGGGCAGAGCCCTCAGGGGAGTGAATTTTGAGGAAAGACCTGAAAGAAATAAGGGAAAGAGCTGTGCCAAGACCAGGGAGAAGAGTGTTCAAGACAGAGGTAAGAGCAAGAGCAGAGGCCCTGAGGTGGTACCCAGTTCAGCAAGTTTGAAAAGAAACAGGAAGCAAAAAGGGACAGGCAGGAGGATTCTCGTGTCCACAGAGGACCCACTAAGCAGAAGAGAGCACTGAAGGAAAGTCAGGGCCCTGGGCCCTCATATCTCTGGGTCTTTCTGATAATGTTCTCTTCACTTGGTGTATTAGTCTGTTCTCACGCTGCTATAAAAAAATACCCAAGACTGGGCAATTTATAAAGAAAAGAGGTTTAATTGACTCACAGTTCTGCATGGCTGGGGAGGCCTCAGGAAACTTATAATCATGGCAGAGAGAGAAGCAGGCACGTCTTACTTGGTGGCAGGTGAGAGAGAGCCAGTAAGAGCAGGGGAAACTGTCTTATAAAACTATCGGATATGAGAACTCACTCACTATCATGAGAATAGCATGGGGGAAACCTCCCCATGATCCAATCACTTCCCTACCTGAACATGTGGGGATTACAGGTCCCTCCCTTGACATATGGGGATTGCAATTCAAGATGAGATTTGGGTGGGGACACAGAGCCAAACCATATCACTTGGAATTCCTTCTTTTCTCTTTGATTTGCTCTCAACATGTTATTCATCCTTTAAGAACCAACTCCAGGCTGGGAGTAGTGATTCATGCCTGTAATCCTAACACTTTGGGAGGCTGAGGCAGGTGAATCTCTTGAGCCCAGGAGTTCAAGACCAGCCTGGGCAACCTAGCAGGACTCCATCTCTACGAAAGTACAAAAATCAGCCAGGTTTAGTAGCATGTACCTGTGGTCCCAGCTACTTGGGAGGCTGAGGTGAGAGTATCGCTTGAGCCTAGGATGTCGAGTCTGTAGTGAACTGTGATTGCACCACTGCACTCCAGTCTCGGTGACAGAGTGAGAGCCTGTCTCAAAACAACAACAGCAATAACAACAACAACAACAACAACAACTCGAATTCTGCTCCCACTGTCCACCCTCTGGGTTCTCACAGCATATAGCATGTGCTTTCAGTGAGCACATGACTCCTATTCCATCTAGTATCATAATTAATATGACTTGCTATCTAGAATTTTACAGACTATTAAGTACTTACACATCCAGGTATCTTCTTGGTGGTCAAAACTGACCTGTAAATATCCTGTGGTCCTTGATGGGCAGAAGAGGAAGAACATTTCAGGGAGAAGCTCAGTAACTCAGGGGTAAGAGCACAGCCTTAGTCTTTTGCCCAAGCTGGGTTCATCTCACCACCCTTCAGCCTTTGTTATTTCTCTTTCTCTCACTCCCACCATTAGCTGTAATCAACCGGAGGGTGAAGGCTGTGTCTGAGCTTGTCTCTTTCCTCTTCTCTATACTTTCTGGAGCAGACACTGCTGGAATGCCACTTGGAGTCCTGGGTCAGTGTCCTTTTTTCTTCAATGGTCCCTGCAAATCCTCTTCTTCCTATAGACTCAAGCTACTGTAGCAGCTGGATCCCAAAGACAGAATTCAAGGAGTGTCAGGGAGTTTACCTTCCCTGGGGGGTGGTTTTAGCCAGTGGCTGACTGACAGGAACCCTTGCCTCAGATTGGGATAATCCTTTACATTCCAGAGCTCCTCTGAGGATTAGGCTGAATCTATTCCTCTCTGAGACTTTGCCTGAAATTTGCACGCTTCCCACCCTCTGCCCTGGGAGCATGTCCTTTAAGAAATCATTGGTACATCAGTCCCCTTCTCAGAAACTGACCTTCCCCATGCCTATACCAAAAACACCTAACCCCAAACTTTTCCCCAGCCCCAGAGTCTAGCACATGTTGCTCAATGTAGCAGATAGATAAATGTTCATTGATTGGAAATTGGCTGTGAACCAACCTGCAGTAGATAGTCAATATACTGATATATATTATCATTTGTTTGTGTAACAAGCATTACTATGGGACTGTCTTCCATGTATTTATTATTCCACTGCATTCATAAAAACAAACATGGCTCCACCTTAATCAGTTACAAGAGGGAGATTCTATTTTCAACCTAAGGGTATTTGTCACCTCGGAGTTGTTTTTCCCTATAATATAAATTGTAAAAATATGTTAAATTTCTTCAAGTCACCAAGAACTGGGTAGCTCATTTAATTAATATACAATTTTCATAGTTAACACGAAGAAATATTGCATATAATATTTGTAACTTTAAGTATCATTCTCATATGTTAAGGAAGGACGTTCAGTTTTTTTCAAGGAAAAGAAAGATTAGTTAGGTTATCAATTTAAAAAAAATACAGACTTCTGAATGAAGGATTAATTTAAAATTAAGCAATCTAGATGTATGAAATGAGGCCCATAAATAATGGAAATGGAATGCTTTAGTATAATTATTTACTTTTTCCAGGAAACCTCATTGTCTGTTTAAATAGAAGCCCACCTACGTGCATGTGTGCACACACACAGGCCTAGATGTCCACAACACAGAATGGATTAAAGCAGGTTTTCTCCACTTATAAATGCTACACGCTTAAATTTCTACAAAGCAGGGTCTTTCTGCCCCTGCTTCATCCTCCTCAACCAGATGAGGGCTTTCCCTCTTACTAGGGTTTCCATGGTGGCATCTGGTAGGTTTAACTTGGCACTCTGCGTGTTCTCAACTAGCCTTACACTTTCCCTGAGCCAGTGGACTTTTGAGACAATTGGAGACATATTTGTATCCCTCACCACATTTTTCAAAGCCCTTTGCACATTGGAATTACTCATAAACCTTTAAGACTTAGTGAATTTATTTTTTTCTGATCATAAAATTGTACATACTCTTGTAGAAAAAGAGAAATTGCAGAAACATTTAGCAAACTGTAATAAAATTAGCCAAGATCTAATCACCCAGAGATTACCCTTGTTAATGTTTTAGGATAGTTCCTTTTATCATTTTTTCTATGTAAATTTAATACATATATACAAACACAATTATTGAGGAGTTATTTTTTAAGCTGTATCTTATTGTAAAAACAATTTGGTATCTGACTTCTAAAATTTAATATATCATTAGAAGTTCGCATTGCTTTATTCTACTAAGTCATGACTTTTATATGTTATTCAATATTCTATCACATTGCTATGTCATAATTTATTACATCCTCTCCATATTACTGGACTTTTAGATTGTTTCCAATATTTTGCTCTTATAAACATTATAAATAATCCTATAATAAACATTTTTATACATATACAGTCCTAGAAGTAAATGAATAAAACTATAGAAATACATTATTTTTGGAAAGTTTGTACGAATTAATTTTGTTATGAATAGTAAGAGTAGCTATTACACAATCCCCTCAACAACTGATGCAGGATTTTTTGCTTCTTAGTTCAGCTAAATCCAGGTTCGAGTCTCAACACCAAAAAAAAAAAAAAAAAAAAAAAAAATAGGCACATGGGCACATTGAAAGGTGAGGTGGGTGAAATTTATTAAGCAAAAGGAAAGCTCTCAACAAAAAAAGGGTTCTTGTACTCAGGTTTTCCACTTTACAAAAATTGAATACCAGGCCACCACATACAAACTGAAGAGGCCCCTCCCCTGCATCAGGTGCAAATTCCTAGTGGTTCCAACCTGTCCTTCCAGTGTCCATGTGGGCCATTAGTCTGAGCCAGTCTGCATTGATTTATTGATCTATTTCCCTTATTGCATATGTGTTAAGGGACAGAATTTTTCACTGTGGGGATGTTTAGGCAAGCCCCTGGTGCACAATGACCTGGGCAACATTTGGCTGTCTCCTGCCTCTATCATTCCCCACTCTAATGAAGTACATCTAACTGCTGTTAGAATAAGGATAAGGACAATGACTAATCTTAACTGCTTTCTACTGATAGGAGGCACTATTCTGAGCAAACAGCAGCCAGATATCCTTCAGAGGCCTATCTAAGGGTCCTCAGTAAAAGGGGGCCATGGTTTGAGGCTCCTGTTGCATGATCATTTGGAGTTTGATGGCCTGAAGGTAAGAAGAGACAAACTGGGTTATTAGAAGATATGTATCAAATGAAACAAAAATGGGGTTATGGACAGCTCAAAAATCCTGAGGCTGCCAGCACATCCAGATAACTGGTGGCTATAGTTATGGATGCTAAGGTTTGGGTGCATGGGGCTTGGCTTTGGTTGGCGCCCTTGGTCTTATTTTCCCAAAAAAGAAATCTCCAGGTTATGGGCACCCTATTTACTCCTGTCACCTAGCAGGATTTGCAGGATAATTTCCCAGAACTAGAATTTGATCTAGATTTTTATATTACCCATCCTTTTTTGTTTCTTCTGAGTGGCAGCTGGAGATCACTAGTTGATTCACAGGAATAAGCAGGGTTACTTTAAAATGTAGGTGAAAAACTTAAAAACAACTGATGAATCTAGAATTTAATGACAAATGTATGATAAGTTTTGAAACATAATTTCTTTCTCCAGTCCTCATTTTTGTTGAAAACAAATCGTGATAGGACTAAGTTATTTGCAAAATAAACTTGGTCTTATACTTGGCCTGATTATTTGCATAAAGTGCAGTAAGGATAATTATTTTTACATAGGCTTCTTAAATTGGCTTTGATGGAACTTTGTCCCACAAGGAATCTCACATAGGACTTTTTAAAGCTGAGCCCAGCCATGGGTTTCTGTCCTCAAACACCTATGAGTTGGGTGAATTCCTCTCTTCTTGAGGTCCCAAGAATATGAGGTTCCTGGGCCTGTTAGAAAGTGACATTATTTACTCACCACAGGTTAGGGACCCTGTACAGGGACTGTGTAGACAAGGTATGAGGTCGGTTTTCCTAAGGGGCTTTTATTGGCTCTGCAAGTCGAGCTTGATTCTTTGGAGTAAAGCATACCCTTTCAGTCAAAGCCTTGGTAAAACAACTGGTGATATGGCTTGGCTGTGTCCTCACCCAAATCTCATTTCAAATTGTAGATCCTATAATTCCCAAGTGTTATGGGAGAGACTCAGTGGGAGATAATTGAATCATGGAGGCAGTTTCCCCCATACTGTTCTCATGGTAGTGAATAAATCTCATGAGATCTGATGGTTTTATAAGGGGAAACCCCTTTCACTTGGTTCTCATTCTCTTGCCTGCCACCATATAAGATGACCCTTTCACCTTCCACCATGATTGTGAGGCCTCTCCAGCCACATGGAACTGTGAATCCATGAAACCTCTTTATTTATAAATTAAATATAAATTTGGGTATGTCTTTATCAGCATTATGAAAATGAACTAATACAACCAGTTTCTCCAATTGCATCCTGTTGCGAAAGAAAATGGATTCTTATTGCACTGATGCAAATAACCATATTGCCATAAGTTAAGAATACTCACAGACAGTTTCTAAATTCTAGAGGAAACAGGGAGAGAGAGACAAACATGCTCCAAATTTTGTTCACAGGAGTCTACCTTACTCAATTATCAAAGACTATAAATATCTCAAAATGAAAGTTTCCTTGACTCTGAAAAAACAAAACAAAGACCAGCAATGTTTTAAGCAAAAGTTAAAAAAAAAGATTACTTCAGTTTTCTATTAGTTCAGTCTATTCAGTTAACTCTTGTTCTGCTTGATATTCATGAACATTTCAGCTTTTCATGAGTCTGGTACATTTTTTCTTTATTCCAATGTCACAGTCTAGAAAGTTATCAGCTAACTGCATTTAAGAGCACCTGACAAAGTTCTATAGCTGCTTATAAACCATCTTTTGAAGATGGTCAAAACAAGACACCAATTGTGAATAACAAAATGCTCAGGGTAACTACAGTCTAAAACACGATTGACAAAAAAATTTGGTTATCTCTGTGGTTTACAATAATTTAACATAACACATTTCATTGTGATTAATATCATAAAATTAGACATTAGAATTTTAGAAATCACAGACAATTTTGGAACTTAATATTATTCACTAAAATATAACTTGAATAAGATTAAACATCATTTTGGCAATCCCATGTACCTAAACATGTCAGGTAATTCTGTTTACCTCTCATCTGGATGCTCCAGGGGCCCTCAGTAGCATCCAAAAGCTAGCAGACAGGAAAAACAAGTTTGAAGCTGAAATTTGATTTTGGGAAGCCTGTTAAATATGTTTGAGGTTTAAAACATTTGATGGTATGCACTTGAAGGTATGAAATAGAATTCAGATTACCGTAAGTTATTTATTTTGCCAAAATGAATAACTCAACAATTTTTAAACCAGGCAAAAGCTTTTACTCATTTAAAGGGAAGACTTAGCTTTCCAAACAATTTGTCTCCTGTCTTCTCTTTCTTTCACTTCGCAGTCTATCTGCAAGGCAAACAGAAATCTTTCATTATCCTTTACTATTACATGAAAATCTTGTAAAAGGGAGAGAAAGCCAAATTTTACCCTTATATTAGTTTGCTATTCATGTCAACCCAAAGTTTTTAAATGAAATCTTACAATTCTATCCAATCCTAACCAGTTTGACCATGAGGTAAGATTCTTATACACCTTTTATAACACTTTACAAATCCTGCTAAAGAGCAGATTTGTGCCTTAAGATAACCTTGTTGTGCTTTTATTTCAATGCTCAACTTATAGAAAAACCATATAATACACTTTGGAATTTAGTCAATGTTCACACACAGAATTTCTTTTGCAAGATTAATTTTTAGAAATCTTGCATAACTTGTTTAAACATTTAGTTTTATCTTATGTAATTTAAAACAATCCTTTAATCCTAGGCAAAAATTTTACCTTTCCATGCCTTCTTATAATCTTTTAATAAAAACAAATTTTACTGTTCTTACACACCTTGCATGGAAATCCATTTTCAGTGGTCTCAATTACATGTTATAATGGCAACTCTTAGCAATTTTTAGTTTTAGTGTAAAACCTGGTAAGTTGTTTTAATTATGCACCAGGTGCCAATAAAGTTTGATTCCTTCCAGCATAGTTAAGGGTGTGGTTAATTCCATATGTCCCCAGGCCTTACCAAGTTGTAAAGCTCACAAGTTGAACAGTTTTCAAAGGCCAAAGAAGCAGTTTACAACCTTAAAACATTTAGCCAATCTAGGATCTTACTTGCATAATTTAGACCACCTATTTATATTTTAATGACATTTGCATTTTACCCATAATCTTTAAGGCAGTTTTTATTTGTCAAAGATTAAAGTCACATGAACTAAAAGGTATTACAGCTTTTATCTTTCCTTCAAAAAATATTTGATCTAAGCACTTATTTTCCTTTGAGCCAATTAATTAGAGCTCTTTTTTTATAGACATCACACACAACACATATATAGCTACACAGACAAACAGGAGAAGATCTAGTAGTTATAAGATTTTTCATTTGCCAATGTTCTAATTGGATTATCAGCCTTTGGATGGGGCCCTTTAAGAACAGGGCTAGGAAAACATGCTGTTTCTGGGGCCTGATAAACAGATATAGCTGGAAGACAAAAAGAGATTTTGAGAGGTATTTATCCACCTTCAATTCCTGGGGTTCCATGAGGAAAACAGAGGTTTCTGCCAAAATGGAATCCTTGCTACATTTTCTGTTTTTCCCAAGAGTCCCAGGGCATCACAAGTTATCTTAGGGCATCTCATGCATGCATTAAGAGTGGCAAGACAAGGTGGAGAAGAGTAATTCAGTTGACTGAGAAAAAAACTTTTTCCAGCAAAACAAGATCCAAGAAGAGAAAAACATAAAGGCCTTTTAAGTGTATCTATAACTTAGATGTCCACTTTTAATTAAGCTGAGTGCTCTTTAAGAAAATCCTTTAAATGCCTTATTACCCAATTTTGGCCACAGTATAGTGGCCAATATTTCTGGCTCTTGAACTTTACCAAAAGTCACTTCACAGCTGAAACCAACAAGCCTCAATTAAGACTCCAGGTTGGCTACAGCTTAAGACCAACTTCATAAATTCTTTTTCATTAATCAAAACTTTATAGAGAATGTAAACAGTGATCCTTATCATTCCTTTTACCAGTTTGCAGAGGGAAAGAGAGGTCAAAAGTCCAACTGGCAAAAAAACGCTTTTACCCTTTTGCTGGCATGTCAGGCTTCTGGGTTCCCTTCCCCCAAGCTCAGTTCTAAACCAGCCAGTTTAGGTTTGGGACATTAACTTTTCTCAGTTTGGAGGATGCATCTGAGGCGAGTGTCCTCTAGTGCGAAGACACAATTACCCATTTGTGAAGAGTAAACAGAGGAGGAAAAAGGAAAAAAAAACAAGGCTTTTTTTTTTTTTTTTTCAAAGGATCCCAAGGGTTTCAGGATGCATTTGAAATGGGGACAGACTGAAGATGAATGGCTACTCATCTAGAAAGAGGGGAGCCAGGCATCTGTTTCCTTTCTCTTCCTAGTAAATACCCTGGGTATGTGAGAGAGAGAAGGACAAATTATCCTCTTTCCTTCTTCTGTCCTTATATCCCCAAGTCCCGGTGACCTTGACAGGGTGCCGCCCATGGATGTTAATGCGGCTTTCACCCATGCTAATAGGGGGTCTGGGAGTGGGAATATCCACACTTCCTCACACATGGCCTTTCTCTCTGCCATTGGTGGCTTTCAAATTCCCTGGACCTCATTTATGCCATGGATACTAGCATGACCTTTATTCATGAAATGGGAGGCCTGGCTTAATAGACAGGAATTAATCATGCTCACATGTGCTGTGTCTTTTAAATTCTGTTGTCATCTGCCTGTGGATCGCTCAGATCCATTTTTCTTTCCAAGGGCTTCAACCTGAAGCTTGGAATTGAGTTGGGAAAAAAGAACTGCCTCAGTGGGGAAGCACAGACTCATCAAGCCCCATGTGCCTCTTGACAGCTTGGCTGTTGCCTCCTTATCCTAAGCTGAATGCTAAGGTGAAAATGTGGAATTGAGTCCTTCTCAAACAAGGGAGGGAAAAACAGTGTCCTGTAATTGGGGTCCTGGTCTAGTAAGATGCCTTTCCAAGAGGAAAATGCCTCTGGCATAGCTATAGAAGCTCCCACTACTCACAGAGATGTGTTATTAAGTTGGTGCAAAAGCAATCATGGTCCCCATCATTGTAAATATAATGGCAAAAACCACAACTACTTTCACACCAACCCACCAACTTTTGACCTGCTGGAGAAAAGAAAACAAACAAACAAACAAAAAAACAGATTAAATGCAGGGCTGTGTTAACTACTGACAAGGTAGAGAAAAGAAAAAAACAGCTTAAGTATGGGGCACAGAAGATGCCTGGGGGAAGAATCTCTTATTCTTATGCAAATGGGTTTCTCCAATAGGCAGAGAAACTTTTAATTGATGTCAGACCAAGCTGGACCCCTCGGCTGGGGGAGGAGAAGACTCTGTGGACATATGGTGGGGGACACTGACCAGCCAGCCATGTGGGGCCTGGGCCCCTGAGACCGCCCTGGGGCCCGGACAGTGGCTATGGCTCAGTCCTGTCCTGCATGGCCATTGGATGCCATGTGCACAGGCAGCAGACACGGTCATGCACCCTAGCAGGGAGGGAAGATGAGGGTGCAGGGAGCAGCTGTTTGCCCATCCATCCTGTGCGTACACCTGTGGCCATTGGGGTGGGGTTGGAACACCTCAAATATTGTAAGAGAAAAGATAGGTGCTATTACAGTTCACCTGCAAAAAAAGGAAAATCCGTAGAAAAGACTGGGTTGAACTGAGGCTGACATTCCCAACCCCTTGCAGGGGGGCCAGTTTGCCCCGCTGAGGCATATCTGAGGATGAGAAAGCTCAGTAACAAACGGGAACGAGATTTTTGGGTCTGCATTTTACTCACCCTTCCTCATGTCCCCATATGGGCTACCACAATGATGCAGGATTTTTTGCTCCTTAGTTCAGCTAAATCTGGGTTCTTGTCTCACAACCAGGAAAAATTAGGCGTGCAGACATATCGAAAGGTGAGGAGGGTGGAATTTATTAAGCGAAAGGAAAGCTCTCAACAAAAAGAGGGGTCCTGTATGCAGGTTTTCCACTTCACAAAAATTGAATACCAGGCCACCACACATGAGCTGAAGAGGCCTGAGTCCTCCCCTGCATAAGGTACGCATTCCTGGTGGGTCCACCCCATTCTTCCAGTGCACGTGCCGGTCCTTAGTCTGAGCCACTCCACATTGATTTATTTTCCTTACTGTGGATGTGTTAAGGGATGGGATTTTTCTCACCGTGGGCATGTTTAGTCAAGCCCCCTGTGCCCAATGACCTGGGCAGCATTTGACTATCTCCTGCCTCTATTACAACCATAGGCAATTTCCTAAAAAAATAAAATTCTTAATTTTATAGATGAGAAATATCACCTTATTACTTTTAGTTTCCATTTTAGAAAAGTGAAAGAGATTCTCTTCATGTTTTTCTAGTGTCAATTTAGAGTTTTTCTTAATGATTCGTATGGTTCAATGTGATGAAGATATTAATTAGTCCTACACATACTTTTGTCATTTATTATTGTGTACATTATGCTTAAAACAGCATGTATATATACATATGCATGAATATATATATATATGCAGTTTAAAGAAAAATAATATAGTAAATACCCATGATTCCAAAACAGCCTTGAGAAATAGAAGATTAGCATCACCTTAAGCCCTCTTGTATGTTCATTCCTTACTTACCACTTTTCCTCTCTCCCCACCTCAAATGTGACCATGAACTTGAAATTTGTATAAATTGTTGCCTTCCTTTTTATAGTTTAAAAATATCTATGTTCAATTTTGCCTGCTTTTGCACTTTATGAGATAATATGGTATATACTGTACTATGGCTTATTTATGTATTTTTGCAGAATTTTGATTTTAAGATTCATTCATGCTAATGCATGAAGTTGTAGGTCATTCACTTCCATTGCTTTATGTTATTTCATTGACAAACATTTGGAATGTTTACACTGTTATGTTTTTATAAGCAATGCTGCCAACACATGCCATCCATGTGGGGTAGACGGCTATCACCTGGTAGACATGCTCTGGGGTTTTTCTAGGGATATCACTAAAAGTGGAACTGCTCAGACTTCCATGTATGCTTATACACAGCTTTATTTGGTAATACAAAATTGCTTTTCAATCTAATTGTACTCATTTATAATACCTTTGGCAATATATAAGAATTGTAGTTGCTCCACATCTTTGCTACGTAGTATTGTCAAACTAATTTTTGCCAACATAATGGGTTTGAAATTTTATTTTATTGTGATTTTGATTTGTATCTGTTGGCCACTCCTGTTTCCTCATTTTCATTTGTGTCCTTTGGCTATTTTTTAATTGTGTACCTTCTCTTATTGACTCATATCTTTATATATTCTGAAAAATAATTATTTGATTATTACATGTTATGCAATAATCTTCTTTCAGTTTATGGCTTGTCTTTTTTACTTTGTGTGTCTTTTTTTCTTTGTGTATCTTTTTTTGTCTTTATATGCCTTCTCTGAACAGAAAAACCTTGATTTGAATATAGTTGAGTCCCTCAATCTTTGCTGTATGGTTTGTGCTTGTTGTGTCTGGATTAGGGAATCTTTCTCTGTTTCAGGGTTTTAAATATATCTTCCTATATCAACTTCTGAAAATATTGCAGTTTTGATCGTCACATTTAAGTCTTTAACTCACCTAAAAATTATTTTTGTGTATGGTTTGAGGAAGGGATCTATTTAAAATATTTCCATATGGATGAACATTTGCTCCAGTATCATTTACTTCTTTTTTCTCTACTGAGCCGCAATTTTGCCTCTGGCATATTTTGAATTTCCATATGTATATGTCTACTTCTGGGTGCTACGTTCTGCTCTTGTTGTCTATTTGTCCATCTCTCTTGCAATACCACATGGTCCACCTTTTTCTTTCTTTTTTTTTTTTTAAATATAATCAGTCTTGCTATCTGGTAGGACAAATTGCATATTCTTGGCTTGGCCTTTTTTATGCTTTTACATCAGTTTATAAATCATCTTGTCAAGTTTCAGAAAAAGAAACCCAAAGCCAAAAAAAAAAAAGCACCCTATAGTTATTTTAATTAGAATTGCTTAAATCTTTGGAGCAATTTAGGAAAAACTGACTCTATAATAATAACTCTTTCTAGCCTAGGCAACATGGCGAAACCCCATCTCTACAAAAAATTAGCCGGGTATGGTGGCATGTTCCTGTATTTCCGTCTAGTCAGGAGGCTGAGGTGGGAGGATCACCTGAGCACAGGAGGTCAAGGCTGCAGTGAGTTGTGATCACACCACTGCTCTCCAATCTTGGTGACAGAGTGAGACTGTGTCTCAATAATAATAATAATAATAATAACTCTTCCTGTGAACGTTATGTTCCTCTTCATTTATTTATGTTTTCTTTAAGGCCTTTTAATATGTTTCCTACTTTGTATGTAAAGGTCTTGCACATCTTTGGTTAGATTTATTTCTAGGTGGCATATATTATTTTGTTGCTATGATAAATATTATCATTTTTTAAACATTGTTTTCTGTTTGTTGCTTATGTCTATTGATCTCACAATTGGCAAACTTAAACATTCCTATTAACTCTATTATGTAGGCTATGCTGGGACGTTTTTTATTAATTATACTATCTACAAATAATGCTTCCAATTTTTCAGAATTGCTTCTACATTTATTTTTTGTTTTATATTTGTTTAAAATGTATACATAGGGCCAAGTTCAAATCTCCAAAACAAGGAATATTTAGAGAAATCTAATGTCCTTCTGCCCACATATGTGGCTTTCAGTTTATCCTTATATTAAAAAAGTAATTCTTCTTACATTATCAGATAAATGATAACATACAATATTCACTTTTTTATACTTTGGTTTTTTCTCTAAGAAAATTTCCTGGAGATCACTCTATAGCAGCAGATAGGGATGCTCGTCGTTGTCTTAAACAGTTGTACAATATTCCATTATGTTGTGAACCATAGTTAATTTAACTAGTCTCCTATAGGGGGATATTTGAATTACTTCTTTTTTTTTCTGTTACAATCGTTTTAATTAATAGCCTTCTGTAAAATCTTTAATGTTTTTGTAAGTGTGTCTTTGATGATTGTCACTTGGAATAAGATTGTTAGATCAATGAACATGTGCATTCATAATTTGGTTTGATGTGGAAGGCCATATAACTTTTCATCCTCTCCAGCAATATCTGAGAATTCCTGTCTCCACACAAACTCCCCAACAAGGTATTTTGTCAAACATTTGGATTTTGCTAGTCTGATACAAGAGAAATAGTATCTTAAAGTAGTTGTAATATGCATTTCCCTTGGCATAAATAATGGTTTAATATTTTTTCCTTTTTTTTTGGAGTTTTGTAGTTTCATGAAGATATTTCCAGGTGCAACTTTGTTTTTATTTATTTTGTTCAGGTTTCACCAGGTGTTCTGAATTTGAGAGTTTCTGTCTTTTACTGGAATATTCTTAGCCCACTATATCTTTGAATTTCGTCTTTCCATTATTTCCTTTATTTTTTCCTCTTGGAAGAAATAATGTGGTTTTGACTGTCTTGTTCTATTCATATTAAGTTGATCTCTCTTTTATATTTTTTTAACACTTTGACTCTGTGCTGCATTACAGATGTTTCTTTCTCTCCCAGCACCTTTATTCCTTTATCAGCTGAATTTAATGTGCTATTTAATTTATTCACTGTGGTCAGGCCTGGTGGCTCATGCCTGTAATCCCAGCACTTTGGGAGGCCAAGGCGGGTGGATCACTTGAGGTCAGGAGTTTGAGACCAGCCTGGGCAACATGGAGAAACCCTGTCTCTTCTAAAAATACAAAAATTAGCTGGGCATGGTGATGCATGCCTCTCAGTCCCAGCTACTCGGGAGTCTCGGGCAGGAGAATCACTTGAACCCAGGAGGCAGAGGTTGTAGTGAGCTGAGATTGCACAACTGCACTCCAGCCTGGGTGACAGAGCAAGACTATGTCTCAAAAAAAAATTCATTGTATTTCTAATTTCAATAAGCATATTTTTTACAAGGTTTTCTGTTTGTGTCTTTGTAATACCTTTTGGTATTATAAAGTTTGATGATTAGTCTCTTCTTCCTTAACTATACTTTCCAACCCCTCTTTGATTTCTTTAAATATGTTAATACACTCACATTCTGTTTCTGACAATTCCCATATTTGCTGCCTTTGTGGATCTGAGTCTGTAGGATTTTTTAAAACTGACTCTTAATAATGATAATATGGTACCTCATTTATTTATGCTTTTTGGTTGTGAGCTGATTATGGCCTGCGGTGCTTTTCCATAGAATTTTTGGAAAACTGAATTTAAAGAGTATTGCACTAGAAATGATTTACGTGTGCTCTGTCAGGTGCCTAGAGACCAGCTTAAGATAAATTTTTGATTTGGATTTTTCCAGCCACATAGGTAGTATAAATTCTAGCCACAAACACAAGCTTATAGTCAGAAATTCTTAGGGGATATGTATTCTTTCCCAACCCTTATCCTGAGCTAAGGGTGAAATAGGCAAGCCTACTTCTGTGGACTGGTTTTTCCCGAGTTCATTAATTGAAGGTATTACTTTTCAGAGAGTGCTAGATTTATATAGTTTCTGATCCAGACCTCTCGCCCTATTAGTGCCCAGACTTTGTCTCTTGTCCCTTTTGCTAGTGCAACCTTTTAAAACCCAGGCACTGGGCCATCAGAGATTGGCAAATGCCAAATGCCGTATGGCATCTCCAGAGTCACCCTACCCCTGCAGAATTTTTCCTACTCATCATTAATGGCTGCCAGTGGTCTACTTTCCTTTATTACTAGCTTAAGCTTGCTTTCAAGTAGTCATTTTAAAAATTATTTGTGTATTTTTTAATTAAAAAATAACATACATACAAAAAAGTGCACAAGTTGTAAGTGTACACAGTATGATGCCTTTTTACAAACTGAACATATCCTTGTCAGCACCCGATCAAGAGACAGATTATTACCAGCTTTTCAGAGTCTGCTCTTGTGCCTCTTCCCACTCATGACTGGATAGGTCAGAGCAATGGGCTTAAGTGACAACGGCTGTCCACAATATCACTAATCTAAGTGACATCATATTGAGTGAAAGCAGCCACATGTAAGAGAGTGCACACTGCAGCACTCCATTTATACATGGCCCACAGATAAGACAAAAGAGTTCTTTCTTATGCTTTGATCACCCTTTCGATGATCAGAACTCAGAACAGAATCTCTGCATATGTGGTTAGCTATTTGCTGGAAGTAGAACCCTGGTATTATATTTTGAGATACAGAAGTTTTAAATTTTACATAGCAAAATCTACTGATTTTCTCCTAGTGTTATTCTTGCCATTTCATTTGAAGAAAATCAGACATCTGTGTCTCTATAATGTTTTCTAGGTTTATTGTAAATACACTTTCTGAGGTTTGTTTTGGTTTAGTTCATGTACTGTGACTTTCAGTTGATTGATTGTTCCAGAATAGTTTATTTATATGGTATTTCTGGGTTATAGCATTCTCTCCACTTTATTGTTTGTTCAAGCACCAGTACATTGCTCTGTCTGTTCTTCTATTTTGATTACCATGGCTTTATATTATGTACTTTTTAATATATGTTAAGGCAAGTCCCACCTTATTATTCCCTGCATTTCTTTAGAAAATTTATTTAGTTATTCCTAACATTTGTTTTATTTTTTTTACAGGTGAAAATTAGAACACTAGAGCTACACCCCACCCCAATATTCCATTAGAATATTAACTAGAAGTACATGAATTCTATAAATATATTTAAATAGATTTAAAATAGCCAGCCAATAAAAGAATATGGCTCATCTTTCTATTTTCCAAATATCCTCTTATGTCTGTCAGTAATGTTGACACACTTCATTATGGTGTGAATTTACTATGTATTTATTATGAATGAGCTCTAATTTTACATTATATTTTCTAACATGCTATTGCTAGCATGTAGGACAATTATTGATTTTTAAATATATTTGTTTCATTTTCAGCTGCCCAATTAAATTATTTTATGTTGGTTCTAATGGTTTTCATTTGATTCTCTTGTACTTTCTAGGTAAACAAACAAAAAATATGTACAAACAATGACAACCCTCTCCACTCTTTTCTGATATCTCCTATATCTTATATCCAATTGAATTGGCTAGACCAATGACAAATAATCATAATGCTAGTAGATATCTTTGTTCTCTTTTTAATAAGAATATAAAATAGTGTTGCTATAATTTTCTAGACATGAAATTATATTTAGCTGGTTATCAGCTTTTTTTCTGGCAGTCTTTATATATAGTGACTTTCTCATTTTTGTATATTGAATTGTGGCCAGATGGAAAACACTTTCAAATTTTTTTCTGGAGGGATAAATGATTGGCATACTCTATGAGCCATACATATCTGAAATGGAGTCCTACTGTTTTCACATACAAGTATACCCAAACATCAAAATCTTGATTAAGTATAACATTCTTGAGCCTTCACATTTTTCTTTCAAAACTCTATTACTCTTCTATTTTTCTAAAATATAGTAATGCAGAAATGATTGAAGCATGCCTAATTTTAGATAATTTGTGCATAATGTAGAATCTTTCTAAATTTTTTTTCACTGGCTGAATATTGGTAGGATATTTTTGCTACCAATTTAATTTAATTTTTTTCACTGTGCCTATAACATTGGAATTATTTGATTTTTGTCTTGAGTATGGTGAATTATTTCAATCTGTGTGCTAATGTGTTTATTTGGCCAACAAAAATTATCTGAATTATGTCTGACTTTCTTGTCTGTCCTAATTGTTCCATAGTCCTCATAAACAACTATAATTCTATGATTTAATTTTTTATTCTGTGCAATTTTATCTATAATATTAGTTTTTATATTGCCTTTTATTTCCCTGGTCTTGTTGCTTCATTCTTTTCCACTGTTTCAAACTTGCGGGAATTTTGGAACTTATTCAACATTACTAATTCAGTTTTCTGTAGTTTGATCTTTCTATTTACTGTTGTTAATTTGAATATAAACACTGTAAATCCCACAACAATTTGCTCTATAATAATGCTAATTCTCATATAACAATTGACTGCCTTCCTTTGCATAGCCAAATTCTAAGGCAGAGAAAGTTAAATTTCTTATCCTCTTGGGAGAATAGGGTTTGACTGGGAAGATGAGGCCAACAAAGAAATAATAGACTTTTTAGGAAGTGCAGAGGGAGAGGGATAGTTCCCTCTTCTCAGGGTTGTTTCAGTCCAAATTTGCCAACTTGGGCTGATAAATAAGCATCATCCACTTAGGAGACTCCTGGAATTGCTGCCATGATCCTGGGAGCCGCCAGCAGCCACAGGGCCTAGAATTGCCCCTCAACATTGAAGTGGCATAAACAGTCATTACCTAGTGGTGCCAAACAGTGGCCAAGAGCAACGTGGATTTGGATGGTGCAGTGTGATCCCTTGTAATAACACAACTGTGTATTTTATGTGGTTGAATTTTGGGACTTTCACTGTACTAAAGTGACTCAGGCAGATTGCAATTGATTTAGAGGTTTATTTTGCCAAGGTGGAAGATGCACCTGGGAAAAAGAAACAGAAGTTACAGTAGGATCTGTGGCCTGTGTTTTTTCCAAAGAGGGTTTTAAGGACTTCAATATTTAAAGGGGAAAGAGCAAGCAGGAGGGGAACAAAGAATGGAAAGAAAGGCCTGGGAGGGTAGGCAATGAGGCAAATGGTTACTTGTAAAGTTTTGATTAGCTCAATGAATCTACATTTTACATGTGAAAAGAAGGGAATGGGGGGGAAGTCAATTATTCCCTCACATGCTCAGTAAATCTACATTTTACATAAGATAATGTAAGCGTGTGAAATTACAGCTATCTGTTTGGGAACAAAGAAAGGCATTTTTTTTGCATGACTCAGTTCCCAAGCTTAACTTTTCCCTTCTTATGCTTTGATCACCTTTGCAATGATCAGAACTCAGAGCAGAATCTCTGCATATATGGTTAGCTATTTGCTGGAAGTAGGACCCTGGTATTATATTTCGAGATACAAAAGTTTAAATTTTTTACATAGCAAAATCTACAGATTTTTCTCCCAAAGTTATTCATAACATTTCATTTGAACATTTCATTCATTAGACATAGTGAGTTTGGGGTCCCAAGATTTTATTTTCCTTTCAATACTCATCCTTAGTTTCAATAAATTTCCTCTTTTGCCTACCCTTCTTTTTCATCTTGATCTTTTTCCATCTTTTCTCATCATAATCTTCTTTATAGTATCCTGCTCCCAGTGCCCCAAAGCCACAACTTTTTACATCTCAGCATTTCCTTAAAATCTCCTTCTGAACTGAAAGAGTTCATGCAATACCTACTGCAACATCCTGTGTATTCTTCTCACAGGGCTCTTTTGTTTTTCTTTTTTTTTTCTTTTTCAGACAGAATTTCACTCTTTCATCCAGACTGGAGTACAGTGGTGTGATCTTGGCTCACTGCAACCTCTGCCCCGCAGGTTCAAGTGATTCTCCTGCTTCAGCCTCCCAAGTAGCTGGAATTACAGGAGCCCACCCCCATGCCTGGCTAATTTTTGTATTTTTAGTAGAGAAGGGGTTTTGCCATTTTGGCCAGGCTGGTCTCGAACTCCTGACCTCGTGATCCGCCTGCCTTGGCCTCCCAAAGTGCTAGGATTACAGATGTGATCTATGGTGCCCAGCTGTCACAGGGCTCTTTCTAGCTCTATACTACCCCGCCATGTATTGCTAGCTCCATGTTACCCAGCCCATATGATTTGAGCTCTATATATTCCAAGACACAATTACTTGTCATTGACTCCCCTGCACAACCCCCACTTACTGCATTGTTTCTGGGAGTGGTTGAAATATATAGACAGATGGTTGTGATTGGATTGGGAAGGAGGCCTCAATAAAAACATAGGTGGCACTATGCAGTTGATATACAGCTGCCCTTTTTGGTGACACTTTCTGATCCCAGTTAAAGCATTATAATAGTTTCCTGAAGAGAAGCACACAAATATTCCACATTTTCAATGCTGGTTGTAGCACAGTTTACAAGTACCTGTGTATTCAGCAGTGCAGGGCAATGGTATCTTTCTTTTGGCAATTTGACCTCAAAAGGAGTAGCTGCTTTTGCAAATTAAAGGATGCAATCAGATTCCCCCTTTGCATGAATGCTTGTTCAGAACCAATCCATGCCATTTCTCCAGAATCTCTGGGATGTGCCTGTTCTTCATGTGGAGGCCAGTTTCTCTCCTTTCCCCAGGGCTCTGCTCTTCCTAAGTGGGTCACATGACAAGTGTGGCTACTCTTTGACCTGAGGTTTGTGAATGAGCCTGCATCATAAATCCTCTCTCTCCTCCATCTGCTAAAGTATAACACATCCTTCTAAAAGAAGCCAACGGGTCATGATCAGCATTTACCAAGAACCCACTCTGTACCAGGTACTGGCTATGCACTCATTTTTCTATTTAATTCTCATATCCACACTAAGAGGGAATTGCTATTAGCACCATTTGACACATTAGGAAACAGGATTAGGAAAAGTATATAATTTCTCCAAGATTACACAACTCATGAATGGCACAACCAAGCCTCAAATCCAAGTCTGTTTGACATTAAAGATTATGATCTCATTCTTGTCCTGAATCTGCCCAAGACCATCTCCAGCCTTCTTTAATCTTTAGGGATGGGGCTCATTTGTGGGATAATATATCTAGATACCATGTTAAAATAAATTTCTTATACAGTTAGTCCAGGTGCGGTGGCTTACGCCTGTAATCCCAGCACTTTGGGAGGCCGAGGCAGGCAGATCGCCTGAGGTCAGGAGTTTGAGACCAGCCTGGCCAACATGGTGAAACCCCATCTTTACTAAAAATACAAAAACTAGCCGGGTGTGATGGCAGGCACCTGTAATCCCAGCTACTCAAGAGGTTGAAGAAGGAGAATCACTTGAACCCAGGAGACAGTGGTTGCAGTGGGCCGAGATTGTGCCACTGAAATCCAGCCTGGGCAACAGAGTGAGACTCCATCTCAAAAAAAAAAAAAAGAAAAAAAATTATACAGTTAGACTGACATTCCTGAACCTCATTTGTAATTATATTGGTTAAGGATACCATGAAATATGAGCTTTCATGTTCAAATGAAATAAAACATCTTGTTTATGAGCATGTTGCATCTGCCTGTATAATAAAAGAGATATTTTCTTCAGACAGCTACCTTAAGTTGTATAACTTCTTCCCTCTTACCTAGACTACGGTGAATTCATTAAAAACAAAATGGAGAGACTATAGTAGAAAGAAAAAAAAATAATTTGATACAGCCTGATTGCTATAGTCTGAATATCTGTGTCTCCCCAAAATTCACAGGCTAAAATATTGACCCTCTAGGGGAAGGTGTTAGGAGGTAGGACCTTTGGGAGATGATTAGGTCATGATGATGAAACCCTCATGAATGAGATTAGTACCCTTATAAAAGAGGGCGAAGAGACTTCTTGCCCCTCCATGATATAAAGACATAGCAAGAAGGCACTATCAATGAATCACAAAGCAGGCCATCCCCCAGACCCCAATTTTGCCTTGTTTGTGGACTTTCCAGCCTCCAGAACTGTGAGAAGTAAATTTCTGTTGTCTTATAAGCTATCCTGTTCATGGTATTTTGTTACAGCAGCCTGAACAGACTAAGACAATTCTTCATGTGGCATACTGTTTTGCTAAACAGTAGTTCAACCACACTGCCATCTCACATTTTCCTGGGTTTCGGGTTATTGAGGCATCGACGCTCTGACCCTTTCTACTCATCTTTTCTAAGTAATGAAAAATGGTGTATTTGTCAGTGTTTGATATCAGAAAAGAGAGAACAAGACAGTTAAGGTGTACAGTTTGGTGTGATATTCCTAAATATAAAAAAAATTATCTCCTAGAAATTAACTTATGTATATGTTTTATAATTATATGAACATATGCTATTATTTATTTAAAAGCTACTAATTAATTTGCTTTTAATGTTAATCATCAAATCTCTAACAAATTTAAATTGTAAGATCTAATGGAAGTTAAGAGGATTCATGGAGAGGCTGTGTGGGAAGTGGAGAATGAATTTCATAAGCTGTCTTAGAAATAAAAGTGCAGACCTGGGCGGGGCACGGTGGTTCACGCCTGTAATCCCAGCACTAGGAGGCTGAGACGAGTGGTTTATGAGGTCAGGGGTTTGAGACCAGCCTGGCCAGCATGGTGAAACCTCGTCTCTACAGAAATTTTAAAAAATCAGCCGGGCATGGTGGTGCGTGCCTGTAATCCCAGCTACTCAGGAGGCTGAGGCAGGAGAATTACTTGAACCCGGGAGGTGGAGGTTGCAGTGAGCTGAGATCGGATCACTGCACTCCAGCCTGGGCAATAAAGTGAGACTCTGTCTCAAAAGAAATAAAGGAAGGAAGGAAGGAAAGAAGGCAGGAAGGAAGGAAAGAAGGAAGGAAGGAAAGAAGGAAGGAAGGAAAGAAGGAAGGAAGGAAAGAAGGAAGGAAGGAAAGAAGGAAGGAAGGAGGGAAAGAAGGAAGGAAAGAAGGAAGGAAGGAGGGAAAGAAGGAAGGAAAGAAGGAAGGAAGGAAAGAAGGAAGGAAGGAAGGAAAGAAGGAAGGAAGGAAAGAAGGAAGGAAGGAAGGAAAGAAGGCAGGAAGGAAAGAAGGAAGGAAGGAAAGAAGGAAGGAAGGAAGGAAGGAAAGAAGGAAGGAAGAAAAGAAGGAAGGAAGGAAAGAAGGAAGGAAGGAAGGAAAGAAGGAAGGAAGGAAGGAAGGAAAGAAGGAAGGAAGAAAAGAAGGAAGGAAGGAAAGAAGGAAGGAAGGAAGGAAAGAAGGAAGGAAGGAAGGAAGGAAGGAAGGAAGGAAGGAAGGGTGCAGACGTGAGATGTCTTGAGCTGGTCTCATTTTGCCCTTGTAGGAATGGGCTATAATTTAAGGCCAACTTAAATGCTTTGCTGCATGTCTCCCCTCCCTTGAATTCTCCTCAAATTGCCATTGATCTTTTAGGAAGCTCCTCACGCACACACCCCATCCCTGCTCCCCAAACACACACATGTTTTAACATTTTAGAAGTGAGGAAGGGAGGAGAGAAAACAAACGAAACAGTTGAACAGGAAGACAAACAGAAAAGAGATAGGCTCAGGAAAGCAGTTTCAAGCCCTATACTCCTTCCATTAAAAGCCCTAAGTTCTCACACCTTGTTTCCGTGAAATCCTAGTGATGTGCATCAGACCTATCCTTTCTTGGAACTGAAGCGCTTAGTCACAGAACAGGGTGGCGATGGGGCAGAGAAGTGAGACAGCTTAGAGTTCCCCTTTTGTTCTCTTCAGGCCCTCAGTGAGTTAGATGAGGCCCGCCCACGTTAGTGAGGGTGAATCTTTTTCACTCAGCTCCCTGATTCTAACACTAATCTCTTCTGGAAACACACTCACAGTCACATCCAGAAATGAAGTTTTACCAGCTCTATGGGCATGTCTTAGCCCAGTCAAGTTGACACGTAAAATTTACTAGCACAAGTCTACCCCTTATCAACTCGGTACCCATATGCATCTCCTTAAACCATACTTTAGCTCCAAATAATGACAATAACAAGGTTGTAATTCTACCTAAATGTGATATTACTCTCCTGCATATAAAAGCACAGCCCCTGGGTATTTGAATAGTCCTTCCTTTGTGGACTGCTTGGTTTTTTGTGGTGAAATGTAGGTCATTGATTAATTTTCTGAATCCAGCTCTATTATCATCATTATTGGGAATTCCTCCCAGAATCTGACTACAGCTTTTCCTTTGAGCGTCATGTTCTGTGGTATTTTGTGATCATGAACTTTTCGGTAGATTTGTAGCTATTTTAGGGTGAGGTAGAATAAAGTTGTTAAGCAGGTGCCTTTTTTACTCCAAAGAGTAAACATTTTAGATGACCAAATAAATGAATAAAAAAAAATCTTAGGATAATACTTTACCTAATGCACACTTCTGATAGGATACACTGAATTCACTGGTATCCAGCAAGAATAGCAAGTGACTGTTTTTAAGTCATGTTAGATTATCTGTGTATTTCAAACAAACATACTTTATATGATACTGTCTTAGTTTACTTTGTGTTGTTATAATAGAATACCACAGACTGGGTTATTTATAAAGAAAATAAATTCATTTCTCACAATTCTTGAAGCTGGGAAGTCCCATATCACAGTGACAGCATCTGATAAGGGACATTGAGCTGAATCATCCCATGGCAGAAGGTGGAAGGCAAGAGAGTGTTAAAGCAAGAGAAAAAGAGAGGGCTGAATTCTCTTTTTACAACAAACCTACTCTCAAGATAATGAATGTACCCCCATAATAATGACATTAATCTATTTATGAAAAGAGAGTCCACATGGCCTAATCTCCTCTTAAAGGTCCCACCTTTCAACACCATTGCACTGGGGAGTACATTTCCAACACATGAACTTTGGAGGACACAATCAAACCATAGCAGGTATTTTATGTGGAAATGGAAACACCAAGCTGTATGTGTTTGTATATGTGTGTTTGTGTGTGTCTGTGTGTACGCATGTGTGTCTGTGCATACGCATGTGTGTCTGTGTGTTTGTGTGTGTCTGTGCGTTTGTGTGTGTCGGTGTGTTTCTGTGTGTCTGTGCGTATGGGTCTGTGTCTGTGCATATGAGTGTGTCTGTGTGTTTGTGTCTGTCTGTACATATGTGTGTGTGTCTGTGTATATGCCTGTGTGTGTGTCTGTATGCATGTGTGTCTGTGCATATGCATGTGTGTCTGTGTATTTGTGTGTGTCTCTGTGTTTGTGTGTCTGTGTGTATGTGTGTGTGTCTGTGCATATGCATGTGTGTCTGTGTGTGTGTCTGTGCGTTTGTGTGTGTCTGTGCGTATGGGTGCGTATGGGTATGGACTTGCAGCTTCTAACTCCAAGGCTTAGAATAAATAATTCCATTCTCTTTCCATAATTTGGGCAGTTCAGTAGTTTGGCTTCCCTCTACAATATTTTTTGCTGATAATTTTCTTTTTTTTTTTCAGTTTCTTATTACTCTACAGATTTCAGCTCCTGAAATTTTATACCTGAAGCCTTGCCATGAAATATTCAAAAGATGCTATATTTCATACCGCTGAATAAGCAGTTTGTTTATTCTCTCTTGGCAAGTGTGCTGCATAACATTGTTTCTAGAAAAGAGGTTTATGTGGCATGATTAAACATTCCATTTTCATAACGTGTCACTCATATACTGTCCATTCAGCCCCCAATATTTGTAGAAAACTATTAACTTGTAGATTATAACAAAAACATTTCAGAAAGTGACTTTCATTTCTGTTTTGCTCTCAGATGAAGACTTTGAGGGATGAACATCCCCATTGTCCTTCAAAATGACTCTATCTGTTCGTTTTTCTTCTTTTCTACTTTTCAGAGAGAAAGAACCAATATTCTTTCTTTCCAAAGCGAACAATGCTATCTGTGACTGTGTTCCTGGTGCCTGTTGTATCTCTGAGCCCTTTCTTTCTTTCTTATCTATTCTCCTTCCCAACATTTTTTACATTCTCTCTTTTAACACCCTGTTTCTTCTCTTCCTTCAAATATACACTGGCTTCCATCTAGAAAAAAAATTTTTTTTTAACCTGACTCTTTTGCTTACTCCAGCTGATCCAAATAATGTCTTTAAATTTTTTTCAATCATTAAATTTTGACTTTAATCCTATATGATTTAGTGTAACCTGTATGATAATACTGAATATGTATTCAAGTTTACCAGTAACCGTCAATTGCTAATTCTGATATTTTCACCATTTGCAATTACTGACTATTTACAGGTAAACTCTCTACCTCTGAGTTCAGGCTTGCTTTACATTGATTTTCATCTCAATTCTTGCTCTGTTTATTTTCTTTCTATTTTTCCTTCCCTTATTTGTGGCCCCTTACACTTTGATTTCTTAACACTAATGCCTCTCCCTTTTGCTCTTGTGTCTTTAGATTCTTTCCGTAGATATTTCACTCATTTCCAAGTGTATTTGTCTACTCTCATGCTGCTAATAAAGACATACCTGAGACTGGGCAATTTATAAAGGAAAGGAAAGTTGAATGGACTCACAGTTCCACATGGCAGGGGAGGCCTCACAATCATGGCAGAAGAGTAAGGGACATTTTACATGGCAGCAGGCAAGAAAGAGATTGTGCAGGGGAACTATCTTTTATAAAACCATCAGATCTCGTGAGACTTACTCACTATCATGAGAACAGCGTGGGAAAGACTTACCACCATGATTCAATTACCTTCCACCAGCTTCCACCCATGACACATGGGAACTATGGGAGCTACAATTTAAGATGAGATTTGGGTGGGAACACAGCCAAACCTTATCACCAAGGCTTCACTTTTTGGAATTCACCCACTATTCTGGGTATATATCATATATTATTTTTTCCCCTAATCTCTCCCATCCTTCAATTCAAATTTGCTTCTTCTTCTTCAGTTATTTTAACCGAAGGGCCAATTTTTACTCCAAGAAGCAAAACAAAACCAAAACCAAAACAAAACAACAACAACAAAAAACCAAACATAGCAAGACAAACAAACACAAACAACAAAAAGCCAATGAAAACCCAACGCAAAGCAAAATGAAAGCAAACAGAACAAACCCCCCAAACTCCATGGAATTTATTCTCCTTCCTTGGGTTAAAATATTTTTGGTATTGTGGTTGATAATTCCTTCAGTTTCCTTAGCTTAATGTAGTGGAGCTATTTTTGGCTCCTCCTTCCACCTCTGCCTTCTAGCAGCTTCTGAGGCAGAATGAGAGGCAGAATAAGCCACGGCCTAGAAGGCAGGATACTGGGGAGAGTTCTAATAATTAAAGCTTTGTATAAAACTGTGACAAAACTACTGATCAGGAACAGCTAAATAATTTGTGGGATCTGATGCAAAATGAAAATACGGAGGCCCTTTTTCAAAAATCATCAAGAATTTTAAGTTGGTGATGGCAGAGCATTAAACCAAATGTGAGGACATCTCATCATGTGCCCCGTGTGGCTTCACAGGTCCCAAGCCCACGAAGCTGTCTCTGTTGTGCTTCCTGGGCCACTGAATCCCTATCAGTTAAAAATGAAAATGGTTGACTTAAGTGATTGCTAAGACATTCTGTTTTGCTCTAAAATTCAGTGATTCTAGGCCTTTGGAGATTCTAGGCCTTCTAGGCCTTCAGTGATTCTAGGCCTTCTTTCTCTGCAACAGCTCCTAAATTGCTTCCATTATTCCTTCCATCTTGCTGGTGGAGTAATACCCAAAGACTTGATGGTAATTTTTTTCTTACCTATCTCTTATTTTTCTCCAGTCCATCCTGCTTAGATTATTGATATGGTTTGTCTGTGTCCCCACCCAAATCTCACCTTGACTTGTAGCTCCCCTAATTCCCATGTGTTGTGGGAGGGACCCAGTGGGAGATAATTGAATTATGGGAGCTGTTTCCCCCATACTTTTCTCGTGGTAGTCTCACAAGATCTGATGGTTTGATAAGGGGTTTCCCCTTTTGTTTGGCTGTCATTTTCTCTCTTGTCTGCTGCCATGTAAGATGTGCCTTTTGCCTTCTGCCATTATTGTGAGGCTTCCCCAGCCATGTGGAACTGTGAGTCCATTAAACCTCTTTTTCTTTTAAATTACCCAGTTTTGGGTATGTCTTTATCAGCAGCATGAAAATGGACTAATACAATTATTATCTCCAAACACTGCTCATGAACTAAAGGCTCAAGTTCAAATTTTATTTCGACATCAACATTACTTTGCAACCTTATTGTTTATTCTGTTGGTCTGCTAGGGCCACCATAACACAATCCCACAGACTGAAGGTCTTAAACAGTAGAAATTTAGTGTTTCTCTTAGTCATGGAGGCTAACAATCCCACATCGAGGTGTGGGCAGTGTTGGTTTCTCCTGAGACCTTTCCTGTTGGCATGCCTCACACTCTTGTCTCTGTGCATGGGCTTCGTTTGTATCTCTTCCTCTTCTGAAGAGGACACCAGTCCTGTTGGATTAAATCCCCATCCTTTTAACATCATTTAACCTGCTGGGCGCAGTGGGTCAGGCCTGTAATCTCAGCACTTTGGGAGGCCACGGGGTGTGGATCACCTGAGGTCGGGAGTTCAAAACCAGCCTGGCCAGCATGGTGAAACCCCGTCTCTACTAAAAATACAAAATTATCTGGGTGTGGTGGTGCATGCCTATAATCTCAGCTACTTGGGAGGCTGAGGCAGGAGAATTGCTTGAACCTGGGAGGAGGAGGTTGCAGTGAGCCGAGATCGCGCCATTGCACTCCAGCCTCGGCAACAAGGGCTAAACTTCATCTAAAAAAAACACCCCAAAACGAACAACAACAACATAAACAAATCAAATAAAACATCATTTAACCGTAACTGCCTCGTCAAAGGTTCTAGCTCCAAACACAGTCACAATGAGAATTAGACTTTAACATATCTATGTGGCAGTGAGAAGGGAGACACAATTTAGTCCATCACAAAACCTCTTTACGTGATTCTAAGCGTGTTGAGAGAAAGCTCTGTGCAAGCCCAGCACTTTACAGACACTAGAGCCTCCCTAAAATGTTAGAGGAGGAGTAAATTCTCCCTTTCTGTTGGACTCAACTCTCTGATCAGAAATTCCCTGTTTCCCTCTATGCCTTTGCTTCTGTTGTGTCTCATGTGTAAAACTAACCTCATTTTTCTCTGGCAATGTCATGTCTTCTCCACTTGACACTTCTGCATTAAGGCTCACCTCTATAGGCCTTTGTCATGTCTTGTCCTTGACTGTGGTCTTTTTTTCCTCTGAATCTCAAAAATATCTAAAGTCCTTGCTACCCTTTTGGATCACCTGGGGCCTCACCTCCTGCTTTGACCTTGCCATCTTAATGAGTCTGTGAGCTCCTTTAGAGAAGACACTCTCTAGATCACTGCTTCTCAAGTTTAATGTGTATATGCATCCCTGGGGACCCTGTGAAATGCAGATTCTGATTCTGTAGCGCTGAATCAGAGATGCTGCAGCCCTGGATTCTGCATTTCTAACAAACTCCTAGGTAAAGCTGCTGCCGCTGCTGCTGCCGCAAGCCTCACTTTGAGTAGCCACGTGCTAGATTTCTTTGTCAAAAACATCCTCTTTTCTCACTCACATTTCCCTCACAGTCAAAAGCCTGCAGATATTTTTATAATGGATTATCCTCTATTGATTAACCTCCTGTTAAACTTCATGAATTAAATCAGCCTGGACTCAGGATGCTGGGCAGGGCAGAAAGCACCATGATCTCTGGAGTTAATGGCAGGGAAGGGTAGCATGTCCTTAGATATTTGTGTGGTTGTGTATTCTTTATTAGGGGACCACAGGGTGATGGCTATAATAAAGCAGCGATTTCAATCAGTTAAAGTTCAATTTCCCTCCACAACGTGAAACTTTGCAGGACTCTGTTTCCAAGAGGAGGGTAAACACACACTGCTGTGGGTTGGATAGAGCAAGAAGGGAACACGTTGTGTTTATTCTTTGAAAACGCAGCACATTTACTTCATGGGAAATTATTTATCTCTTGGAATTTACTTTATTCTGAAAGAAAAATATAAATGTCTTTAGGGGATTTAGGTTTGCGCAGCCTATTCTTTTACTCTTGTCCTTCTCACTTTAGACATAAAATAACTTTTGATGCATTCAATTCTAATGAATAAGAACACATTTTAAAGCCCTTGCTTTGTATTTTATTCAGTGGCTGACTTTAGTTTCCTACAAAATGCTTTCTAAATTCAGTTTCTTATCATGGGTTCCATCCAGAATAAAATATACACTGCCCCTGGAGCACACCAGCTGTTTATGTACCAGGCCAATATATCTCAGGGAGAGGTCTGCGTGATGCATAGGCGATTATTTTTAAAAAAATAAAAATAAAAACCCAACTCAACATCAAGTATTTAGAGCTGCTCAGTGGGAAGAAAATGCAGAAAAGGAGAAAGGAAGGCAGCTTATTAATTAGCTCCTTCTGCTTTGAACTGTGAATTTCTATGCTGTTTTCAAGCCTTCTATTTTTACATATAATACTTCAGAGCATATTCTTGCATGTTTTAAAGTCAAATGGAAGAAAGATAGGGTCTAAAAAATGGAGATTTTTTTTGAATTAAATAATTTCCTAATATTTGTCAGTAACAGGTTCTGGGAGGTGAAGAGCGTGTGTCTAGGTCACCACCTTTTCAAAGAATGAGTGGAGGACGAAGAGTTGTACAGAACAACCCACGGGCCTTTGTTCAGAAAGAGGGTCTTTTTCTAGGTATCCTGTCATCAGGGAATTCTTGCAGGGGATGTTCTCAGCCTGCCTTTAGCAAATTGCTGATATTGTGGTGGGCACTAACCATACCGCAGCTCTTAGGTTTGCTGTCAGTGGTTTTGACATCCATCCAATCAGGTACTCAACAAAAACTCAGTTCCAAATCTACTAGATGGTGCACGTGTAAGAACAAAGGGCTTGTGACCTTGCCTGGGGCTTCCTGTTAAGCAGCTTAAAGACACTGGTGGTGAAGTCAAACATGTCATGCTTGACAAATCTGTTTCAATGCCACAGTGAAGGAGGACATCATTGCCAGACTGGGGCTCGTCTTGAGCCTGATGGTTTTGGTCACATTCTTTGCCAGATCCCTGAAGGACACAGTGGGCTTCTTCATCTAGTTCTCAACCTTGCCAATTGCTGGAAAGTCAGCTCTGTTAATTATTGGCAAGAATGGAGTCCAGTGACAGCTTTCCCTTTCTCCTTGCCAATGAAGATAGTTGGCTCAGTATAAAGTTTTCCTGGGGCATGGATTTACGTGATGATAGAAGTCTTCGTCAGACGTGTTATCAATACTATTTTTTTGACTCATTCCAAGTGTCTTGAGGGCTCAGGTCTCAACATATGAAAGTGTCTCTTTAAAAGCCTTGTGATTGATTCATTGATTGATTGATTCACTCATTCATTCATCCATCCATTCATCAAAAGTTTACAGAATACTTACTGTATCATAGAACCATGTATAGGACTTGTGTTCAAGAGGCTCACAGTTGAGAGAGGAAGGCAGACCCATAAAATGAAGACTAAAATAACAGTGTCATAGGTGTAAGGAGAAAACTCAGCTCCTTGGGGGAGATGGAAATCCTCATGGAGAGACCACTACATCAGAGTGCCAGAGGGAGGCAGGGCCACTGTATCCACCTCCAGGGGCACTATTCACACTGCAGGGTAGGTAAATGTCACTTCCTGGAGATGTTTAAGGCATAGTCTACTCAACCTGCAGAAGGATAAGGGGAGATGGGTTTGCAGGAGAAGTTGATGTTAGCTAGATATCCAAAGGCTCAACATGATGCCAGGAGGATTGTGTCTGTGGGCTGCAGATGGAGGGCTGGGGGTGGGCAATGCGAAGTTGTAGTAGGAGAAAAAATTGATTACCAACAAATTTGTAATGTTAATAGGAACCAGATATTATGGGGTCTTGTCTGCCAGGCCAAGGAGTTTAGATTTTATTATTATGGAAATAAAGCTGAAGGATTTTCAGCAAGGTAGAGCCCTGTTTACTGGTGCAGCAGAGCAGTGGAATGGCAAGACCTTCTGCCTGTAGTCTCATTTGAAAGATTTTGAAGCCATCCCAATGCTGTGCTGCTCATTCCTGGCTCCCGAAGAGGACAGGGCAGGGTTCACATAGATCTGGAGAAGGAAATGCTGACCCCTGCCACCCCCCTGCCGCCAACACCCTGACACTTCACAGTTTTACTTGTGGCTGGCCCTTATCGTTAACTTAGTGGCTTTTAGTGATGTTCATAGCCTATGAAGTTGGAATTTTCCTAGAGTGCAAGAGAGCTTTCTCACCAGCTATCAGATTTCTTGCTGTTTCCTTAAGTAGAGCTGCATAAAACTCTGACCTAACCAGCCTTACCATCAGAGAGCAGCTTTATTGAATTTCTCTCTTCTAACCTTGCTTAATACCTTCAAGAGCCCAGGCTACTGAAAATATAAAATGATACTGAAGGATTGATGAATACAAGATGAAGTCTTGATGTTTTGCCTGTGCTTCTACTATCTATGAAATGCAGTAGAGCTGTGGCCAAGGTCTTATAGCACTGCAAGAAAGAGCTTGATTTGTAGGTTGCTGTTGCCCAAGCAATCTTGGCATTATGATAGCTTGAGTACTTAGAACCTGGATGATCATCTCCAGTGTGTGGGAAATCTCACTTAGGACTTAGGATTGGTCCACACTTTATCATTCATTTTCAACTTACGGTGAGATTGCCTGCATCAGAATAACTGGAGGGTGACCTTTAAAAATATGGATTCATGGATGCTGCCCCTAACCTGCTGGACCAGAATTTCTGTTGGGAAGCCTAGGAATCTATGTTTTAACAAACTCTGCTGTCTGAGTGATTTTATAGTCATGAAGTTTTGAGAGTACTGCACAGCTGTTCCTATTGATGTTGATATGCAGTCTATATCATCAAAATGTCTTGCTGATATATTTTGTGGAGCTCTTTGTTTACTAGGGTTTTATGTTGGGTTGTTGTCATTAAGATTATTATATTCAGTTAAAAGATACTGTACATGGAAAATCTTACATATCCTCTATTTACTTATTAATTAATTGTTGGAACCCATTCCTGGATATCATCACGTGTGTATTTTGTTGACAATTCCATTGTCACGGTACATGTTATGTAATTCTCTAATTCAAACTTGACAACCAGTTAGCATGTATAGAACAAGAAACTGAAGCCCCTTTTATGCCCTACTGATGAAAGACCTTTCCTGGAGATGTGGCCACAATCCAAGGGATGCTGGCAGCTACCTGAAACCTGGAAGAGACTGGAACCGATTTTCCCCTAGAGCCTCCAGAGAGAACGTGGCCCTGGGAACACCTTGATTTTGGCTTAGTGAAGCTAATTTGAAATGTCTCTCCTCTAGAACAATGGGATAATAAATTTCTGTTGTTTTACACTACCACAGGTAATTTGTTATAGCAGCCACAGGAAGCTAATAGGTCTGGAAATATTAGTTTCTGACTGGCCAGATTTCTAGGGAAAATATTTTCCAAAGGAGGAAACTATATAGTATTTAAGTACATTTATAACAGCAACTTAACACTGTTATATGACCATCACTGAGATACATAGCTGAGGGGGTCTCTTGAAGTTCTAATTGAGGGAATACAGCAATACAAGAGCTAACCCTTATCTGATTATCTCCATATGAGTCAACATTTATAGGAAACACTGGAGGAGTCACCTCTAGTCACCAAAACTCCCCAACATTGCTGCTTCATGCTTGACAACATTCTGACCTATGATGATTTATTTAAAGCAGGACTCTGACTTATTTAAAGAAGGACTCAGAAGAAGCCATCCAGAATTTGCTGGTATTAAACGATTTTATAAGTAATGACATGTTTTACCAAACCATACAATGATTAATTTCATAGAAAGGTATATACCAAAATATTAGGATGAAAACAATAAACGTAAATTCAGAGACAAAGTTTCACTCATTGTGAATTGGGAAACAATTCTCCATGGGCCTCTCATGTCTCCTACGTCATGAGAGCAGAGGCCCTGACTGCTTTGGTTTTGAACTATATTTTCAAGGATGTTTATATAGAAAACAGTCTCAGAAAATAGAGAATAGTGTCTCCATTCAGATCCAGGGAGGTTTGTTTATAACCTTGGATGGTAGAGAGAGTATTTACCTTGAAATAAAAGGCGTGCATGCTTGTCTGTTTTAAAAGATTTGTGTTACCTAATCTCTGGGTGCTTCTTCTGTAATGCAACCTACAGTGTGCAGGCATCAGTTGGACCTCTCCACTTCACCCTGGGTTATTCAGTTTCTCCAGAGAGACAAAACCAATAGTACCCCACTGTGCGTGCACACACACACACACACACACACTCACACACACACACAGACACACACGATTTATTAGGGGAATTGGCTCATGCAATTATGGATGCTGAGAAGTACAATTGGCCATCTGCAGGCTGGACACTCTGGGATGCTGGTAGTTTGACTCAGTTCAAGTCTGGAAGCCTCAGAACCAGGGAAGCTGATGGTGTAATTCTCAGTCTGAGGCCTAAGGCCTGAAAAACCAGGGGGTCACTGGTGTGTGCCCTGGAGTCCCAAGGACAGAAAGCCTAGAGTTCTCATGTCCAAAGGCAGAAAGAAGAGAGTGTCCTAGCTCCAGAAGAGAGAAAAAGTAAATTCTTTTCTGTCCTTTTTTTTGTTCTATCCGGGCCTCCAACTGATTGGATGGTGCCTGCCAGATCTTCCCCACTCAGTCCACTGACTCACAGCCCAATCTCCTCTGAAACACACCCTCACGGACACACCCAGAAGTAATACCTTACAATTTCTCTAGGTATTCCTTAATCCAATTGACACCTAAAATTAATTGCCACATAGCAAAGGGGAATTAGGGCTTGGGGGACTGGTGCAGAGGCTGACATTCTGGCTACTACTTTTGCTGTGAGTAATAAAGTTCCATGATCCAGGGGTTTTTCAGCTTCTTTCAGCACCCATGCAACTGTGGCAGGGTAATTGTTAGCTTGAAAATAGGATACAATCCCAGACTCTTCAAAGTTTTTGATAATGTGGCTTCAGGAAGAGCAATTGTGGAGGCACACATTCTCATTTATAATTGAGAATTCTTCCTCTTGGCTCCGTAGGTAAACAATGTACATCCTATTCACACTACCCAGAATTCTCTTTCTGAGACCTGGTGATCTAATAATAGATATCTGTTTATGTACTTCTATATATACACCCACATATGTGGGTGTATATATATATTTACCTGTATATATATTATTATGTGTACATACATAACATGGTATAGACCATGTACATATTCTTCATCATGACCATGTATATGTATACACATATAATTATATATATACACATATATAGGTAAATATAAGCACACACACACATACACACTTTTATATATATTTGTATAGAGGTGTATATATGTGTGTATATATAAACATATGTACATTTATATGTGTGTACATATATTAATATATGTATATGTGTATATAGATTAATATATATGTGTGTATACAAAGATATATATATTTTAAACTTCTAAAAATTTCTTAAAACAGACTTTTAAACTTACAAGTAACAATACTGACAACTCTTAAATTTTCAGCTATGTTTCTTTCATGATTGAGTCAACATATAGAATATTGTATTTACCAAAAGGATAACCCTCTGTCTCCCCTAAAACAAAAAAGTTTGTTAGCTTTGCTTTTGATCAAGAATTCAACCCCAAATAAATTATAAAAATTTGTTAAAAAATAAAAACCAATATGTAAAATTTAGGGACTTCAATTTATTAGCAATTATTAGCAAAATTATTCTCTAAGCCCCATAGAAATGCAGTTTAGGAGGAAATGCAAATATGGCACACACTATATCCTTAATTACATCTGCAAAGTCCCTTTTGCCTTGTAAGATAACATTTACAAGTTGGGAGGATTAGGGCATGGATAACTTTCAGGTGTCATTATTTTGCCAACCACAGTCCCTCCCTTTGGCCCCCAAAGATTAATATTCATACAACATGCAAAATACATTCACTTCACCTAAAGATCTCTAGAAGTCTCAACCCATTATAGCATCAACTTAAGTCCAAAATCTCATCTACAAATCATCAACTCAGAAGTTGCAAATCTCATTATCTAAATATTCTAAGTTCAGTCCAGGTGAAGTTCTGGGTACATTTCATTCTGAGGCACAATTTCTTTCAATATGAACCTGTGAAAAATTATCAGCTCCCAAAATACAATGATGGGACAGGTATAGGATAGCTGTTATAGACATCTAGGTGAAATGAAAGAAAAATGGAAGGAAAAAAGGAGTTATCAGTCTCAAACGATTTAGCAATGTACCTGGGAACACTGCATGAGGTTTCAAGGCTTGAGAATAATCTTCTGTGGTTCATGCCTCTGCTCTCTAAAATCATAACTCTGCACTCTGGGATCACAGCTCCACCCTCTGTGTTCTTGATTCTCCCCTTAGAGATATGTGTGCTGGTTAATTTCCTCGTATTTGTATATTCCCAAATTTCCATTTGTTATTTCATTGCATTGTGGTTGTATAACATGCATACAGATATTCCTCTGTTACTACCTTCTTTGTGTTACATAGATATTTTCTTGTGTTCCATTTTATTTTATTTTTGTTTCTCTTACTATATTATCTTTAATTACTTTCTTAGTTGTCACCCTGGGGTTCAAAATTAACCTCTTAATTTAAAGCAATCTATTTTGGAGTAACATGAGCTTTGTTTTAATAGTATATAGAAACTGTTTTGCTACATAGCTCCATTCCCTTTTTCCTCTGTTGTGCTCTTATTATCATACAAATTACATCTTTATACATTTGTATCCATCACCACAGTGTTCTTATTGTTTTATACAGTTTTAGTTGAGGTAGAAGAATTAGAAATGAAAATGCATTTTTTACTGACTTTACAGTTACCTATGTAAATGTACATTTACCTATTTTTATTTCTTTGTATGTATTCTAGTTACTGTCTAATGTTCTTTAATTTCAGGCTGAAAGATTCTGTTTAATGTTTCTTAAAGTGCAGGCCTGCTAGTAACTAATTCAGTTTTTCCCTATCTGGGAATGTATTTCCTTCTTAATTTTAGCTTTGCTGGGCATAGAATTCTTGGTTGACAGTCTAATAGTCTGGTATTTTATATCTGCTATTAAGTTTCCCTAGTGAACGTTTTCAGTAATTATTATAATTTTCAATTCCAGAATTTCTATTTAGTTATTTTTTATAATTTGTATTTCTTTCTTTTGCTTCCTTTTCCTTTTTTTTTTGAGATGGAGTCTCTGTCACCCAGGCTTGAGTGCAATGGTGTGATCTCAGCTCACTGCAACCTCCGCCTCCCGGGTTCAAGTGATTCTCTCACCTCAGCCTCCCGGGTAGCTAGAACTACAGGCGCATGCTACCACACCTGGCTAGTTTTTATATTTTTAGTAGAGACGGGGTTTCACTATGTTGGCCAGGCTGGTCTCAAACTCCTGACCTCGTGATCCACCTGCCTCAGCCTACCAAAGTGCTGGGATTACAGGCATGAGCCACTGCACGCAGCCTAATTTGTATTTCTTTAATGATATTCTATATTTGGTAAGATAGAATTCTCACACCTTCTTTCCATTGTTCTTAGCACATGAATTAAAAAAAATTTAGCCATATTTTTATAGCTGTTTTAGACTTTGTTTAGTAAGTCCAAAATCTGAACTTCCTCAGGTACCTTTTTTATTAACTTCTCTTTTTTTTTGTTTATATGTATCATCCTTTCCCATTGTTTTTGCATATCTCATAAATTTTTGTTGAAAACTGAACATTTTAAGTAATAAAGCAAGTGTGGAAATCGAATTTCCCCACCTCCGCACCACATTCTGTGAGTTTTTTGTTTGTGTGTTTGTTTAGTGACTGTTTTTTGTTTCATGAATTTCCTGGACTGAATCTGTACTCTTTATCACTTGCATCCACTGATGCTTGGTGTGTTCAGTTAGCTTACTGGTCAGCTAATGAATGCAATCAATAAGTCTCCCAGGCTTTGCAGAGGAGTTCTCCTCTCTCTCTCTCTCTCTTTCTCCGTGTGTGTGTGTGGGGGGGGGGGGGCATGCCTTCAATGCTTTCACAGGCAACTCACAGGTCCGCCTTAGCTTTCACTTCCTGCTTGCACAGCCCTCATGGTCAGTCAGAGATGAGAGATAAGGACCTTCTCAGATCTTTCCTGAGTACGTAAACAGTCTTCCACATGCGCCTGGCCAGCCCTCTAAATTTCCAGATATGGGGCCTTTAAAAGCACTCTGTGGACGTTTCATTTCCCACTTTTTTACTTTATATGTTTTGGTCACCTTCTTGTTAGTTCCAACTGGAATTACTGCCTCAGGCACCTGTACTATTAAACAGTTATTGCTAATGGTTTTTTTTTTTTTTTTTGTGAGACGGAGTCTCTCTCTGTTGCCCAGGCTGGAGTGCAGTGGCGCGATCTCTGCTCACTGCAAGCTCCGCCTCCTGGGTTCACACCATTCTCCTGCCTCAGCCTCCTGAGTAGCTGGGACTACAGGCGCCTGCTACCACGCCCAGCTAATTTTTTTTATTTTTTAGTAGAGACGGTGTTTCACCATGTTAGCCAGGATGGTCTCGATCTCCTGACCTCGTGATCTGCCTGCCTCGGCCTCCCAAAGTGCTGGGATTACAGGTGTGAGCCACCGTGCCTGGCCACACTGCTAATTGTTTTCTACAAATGCTTGCACAGAGTGAGCTCTGAGTCAGGTCAAAAAAAAGATAAACGCTAAGAATAAGGCTTTTCAGGGAGGTAGCAGACAGGTCAAATAGAGACAGTTCTCTGGGGATGAGGCTTTTGGAGAGCTTCAACCCCATTCTGCCCTATCCAGGGGCTGTTGGGCTGCTGGTTTTCATAATTTGGAAATAAACCAAATTAAAACACCACAGCACTTGCTGTTCTTACTGAGATTCAGTTGTTTTTCTGGAATAATGCTCTTAACATTGTTGCAAGGCGCTGGTTAATTTTCAGCGTTCTGAAAAAGTCGACCATTTTTGCAAGTGTTGTTTTGCTTTAATGGAAGAATGAATTTTCAGAGGTTTTTACTCGCCATTCTGCCATTCTAGAAGTATATATATGCATTTTATTTTGCCTTACTAAGCTGTATTCATCATTTTGGACACAGGTTGGATGTCAATTCTACTAGGACATTTCTATGCTCTTAACATTTGTGTCTCTCCTAGATCTCCTAAAATGCCTTGTGGTTTACACACTGCATTTTAAATTACCCGTTTCTTATCTCTGTGCTCTAAACTCCTAGATGCAGCGATCATGTTCTGCTCACTCTTATCCCCAGTACCTAAGAAAATGCCTGGGACACTGGACACTACTAACTATTGTTGAATGAATGAATTCCTTTGACATATTTTTAAAATGCTCTAGCTTAAATAACCCATTAAATACCTAACAGATATAGTTTTGCTTGCCTCATTCAAAGTTTTAAGTCTTTGCGTTATTTGGGTCATATTTTATGTATTTATAGACTGAAGGTGTTCTTCACAACAAGATGGACATTCACATATGTTTCCAGGTTTCATAAGCAATTCACTTGATTCTAAGAATTTTCAATTTTTTTTCTTTCTTCTATTCTCTCCTTATGTCCATCTTGACAAAAGAATTACCAAGATCAGACATAAAAAGATAAAGTAAACTAAAAATAGTCTTAGTAGTGTTTTTGGAATAGGAAATGGAAAATCATTCTCTTTTCCCTTGGTGATGAAGGGGTGGTGTTTATAGGCTGATTACATGAAGATGAGTTTCATGTTTTCTTTCTTTTTTAAAAAAATTCTAGCACCCACAGCAGGGTTCCTTCACCAGAAATCCTTGATTGAGGAGCTAAAGGCAATGAGAAATAAGTGTGGCTGCTAATTAGACACTTTGAGTGAGCAGAAGGGGAAAACGAGCCATATAGAACAGCAGGGACTGCCCATACTCTTGATATGTGACAACTCAAGATTTTAAACTGTAGAGGCAATAGTCATACCGTTCTCTCTGGACAGTTTTAATTTGGGAGTCTTGTCAGGCCAATGAAAATACTGGATAAATCAAGTAAAAAAATAAATCATTAAGACAATACTCCATTCTTTTATTTTTGTGAAGGACTTATTTTTATTTTTTAAATTAAACTTTGTTTTTAATCAGTTTTATTGATACATAATAGATGCACATAATTTCAGGGTCATGTGATAATTTAATACAATCACATAATTTGTAAAAATCAAATCAGTGTAATTGGGATATCATCATCTTAAGTATTTGTCTCCTCTCTTCTAGCTGTTTTGAAATACACAATAGATTATTGTAAACTATGGTCCCCCTACTCTCTTTCAAACACTAGGTCTTATTTCTTCTATCAAACTGTGTATTTGTACCCATCAACACCCCATTCTTTAGCGAGCATTCCAAACAGTATTGTCAAAATACCTGGATGTTGAGTCTGATATGTCTAATGTGTTCTTCTATGTTATATATAACAAATTCATAAGAGTATGATATTGATATTTTAATTAACTGCTTTCTTTCTTTTTCATGCTTTTTTAAAATTACTGAAACAGTAGCTGACTATTAACAGCCTAAGAGCAAAATAACATTGTGATTCAGCCTAATACAGTTCCTTAGAATGCGGCCCTGTGACCCATCTGGTGATCTTTGTTCTGTATCACTCTGCTCAGCAAGCCTACATGTGTAACTGATGCACTTAAATTTCTCACATTTGTAACATTGCCTCAGCACGGGAAGATTAGTAATCAAGCCAAACACTAGAAGGTAAAACAACATGTATATTTTCTTCTGTGAGTCATCCATCCAGTAAATAACCCATACAACTAGAAGAGGAGCACACAGCAAATACAGTAAGCTTGAAACAAAGGTTTCAAATACAGGGTGTCAAACATTTCATACAATTCAAAGAACAGCCATTTATTCAGATTTTTTTAAACATGCCTGATGAACCCTCAGATGCTTTAACTGCTTCCTTTTTATTTGTTTTTGATATATTGTCAAAAGGTCTAGCATATTAGTTACATTGGCAGAATTTTCAGATATAGTGACTGGTTTCTTTTTATTTGCCAACAAATTAACAATAATAATTAGAACTTAACTTTCTCTTATGTTGATATAATGTATCCTGATTTGTAGGATTTTACTATTAGGCAAATTTATATAATCATGTTAGGAAACTTAATTTCTAAATCATCCCTTTTTTCCCCTTAGCATTGATTGATGAGTTTTCAAGTAATGTATTTCAAGTAATAGGAACACACCTATTCTTGGTCTAGAAACGTCAATGTTCAGACTTGCCTTAGATTTTGTGCTGGATTCAGACATACTGCCTGAAAGCAAAACAAAACAAAAAAACCCTAAAAAATGCAAATCTAGTTGTAAAGCTTCCCACATCTTGGATATGAGGAAAACAAATTATCATTTCAAATAAATTTTTAGTTCAATTTTCAATCTAGTGGAACAATGTTCCTTTGTGTTCCAACGGTGGCTTGGCATGCATATTAGCTGAACAAGAATAACAGGAAAATACAGGGGAAAATTCTACTGGTTTTTAGTTCATGAGAACAAATGAAGAAAGCTCTGTCCCCACATATTCTATCTCAGCTGTCAAAGTTAGAGCCTGCGTGTTGACCCACTATTTGCCAAAGAAAGTAAGTTTTAGCTGAAACAATGCAATCCTCAAGATCACACCATAATTAGAGGCTTTCAATTTTATATTATCTATCCCCTGTGTGAATGTGTCTGTCCACCAGAGTCTGCACTGCTATTCTGGCAGCACTGTCTGCTCAGTAGTCCTGAGTGCCGCACACATAGGACGTGGCGCTGCTGAATGGTAATCCGGAATTCACAAAATGCTGACGGAGGCAGTAAACTGATAGTCACTGGCGTGACTTTCAAAAAACTGCTCTATGAAATCATGAAGTGGAACCATGGAGGCTAATTAAACTCTTCTCAAACTTTCTGGTTGAGATATTGATTCCAATCAGAAGTTAGCTATACTTCCTATTAAAAGGTGATTCAGAAACTGAAGACATTTCCCTTCAGTTCTGTTCTTCAAGATAAAGAAGCTGAAAATGCCTTCTAAATAGTGACGCATCAGCCATAAAGATGGCCCTTAAACTTGAGATCAGGACAAAACATATCTAATTCAAAGTCATCATTCAGATGCCACCTCTTCCATTAACTATGTGGTAGTCTATAATTAAAACAACACTTAAACCAACACAAAACTTTCCAAAAAGAGAACTCATCATCCAGAATTTAATTCACTTTCTGTAAGATGGATTCCCATCTTCACAGCATGTTATCTATTTCATAAAAACTGGGGCATGTATATTCCCTTCATTAACATGTTTAAGAATTAAAATGAGGTTTTGGTGTTTTATTTATTATTATCTTTAAAAGTTGCAAGCATTAATATTGTATTGCATAGTTTCTACTTTTAGTCACGGATTTATTAAATAAAAGGCTTATACAAGTAAATTACTCAGTTTTTATAACCATCAACTTATGTGACTAAATCTTCTGATCTTATAAATAGGCTATGGGCATTATAACTTTTTAACAAATGATTTTTTTTTCAATATTGAAATGAAATTGTGAAACATTGACAGTTAGATGAGTCTCTAGAATTTCAAAACAAGGATATGGATTCTTAAAGCCTAAAGGAATTTACACAACTCCCTCAGTAACTTAATTTAAAAGCAGGACATAAAACTCAGGAGGAGAAAAAGAATTCAATGTGTGGAAAGGAAAAGTGAGATAAGATGAAAGGATCATCCAAGGCAAACAACTTTAGACAAAGAATGTTTCATTTCAAAGCTATGAAATCTCAGCCATGAGAGAGAATTGCTGAAGGAGGAAATAAACATTAAATTAAACAGAATGAGAAAGGCTATAGAACTGAAGGGGCCCTAGAAACATTGGTGGGTGGGGCATAATGGGGAGAAATACATTTCCTGCCCGGTACTCAGATTTCCTGTTGCGTCTTTCCCTTCCCACTGGTCTTCCTTTCTCCACCTGCATGTTCTCTCCCTCTCTCCCTCTCCCACCTCCTCTTCTCTCTCTCTCTGCCTTTCTTTCTTCCCTTTACCTGGCATGGCTTTGCTTAGTGGAAATTGGAGTGCCAAATATGTACTAAGTCTGTAACAGAACGAAAACTGGACTTGAAATAAGAAGAATGGTGTTTAGTTCCAGCTCTGCAGCTTACAAGCTATGTGACCTTAGATAGGTCCCTCAACCTCTGTGAGTTTCAGTTTTCCCTGCTGCTGTATCTACTGTTCAGGAATGTTGTGAAGCACAACAAAATGATACATGTTAGAGTGTTTCATTAACCATAAATGAGAATTATCCAAATGCAGCTATAACTATTTCTATTTCATGTTTGAATGTTGCCTTATAATTGCTTTTATAGTTTTCATATTCCTCCTATAAGAATATAAAAATTTCTTGGGGTGATCCCTGTCTCTTATTCTCTTAGTGGTTTGTGCAGAGTAGAAGCAACGATTTTTTAAATTGAAATAACCATATGAAATAATAATACAATGATTTCAGGTCACATAAGCCCTTGTGTTATCAAATTGTAAGGTCAGGGAGAAAGGCCAAAGTATTCCAAAAGGCAGCCCCTGGAGCCCCAGCCACAGGAGTGGCTCATATTCCCGGATTCATTCTCCCTTAGGATTCCAGTCTACACGTTCAGCCAATTTCAGCTTCCTCATTTCTCTTAGAACATCCCACATTGTCCTAAAGTGCTGACTTTCCTGGTATGTCCATAACTGGGTTCTCTTCTAGCAGATTATACCTTTCTAAAATTAAACAATACTAGGCATACAATAGTATTGTTTTCTGTTCCTTTTTTAAGTTCCTAACTTGTTATAGTCTGCTTATGCCATTGTAAAGAGGAAACATGCCACTATTTTTGCTGTTCCTGACTTCTTTGGAAATACATTCATTTTTATTTTGTTCAATGAAAGAAAATATATACTCTTCATTTCTTGTTACTAATTAACTGAATTATTATATGCTTGCAGGCATTTTGCTGTGCAGAATTAGGATGTCTAGGAACAGTTTCAAAGACAAAGAAAATAGAGCTAAAAAATCCTGTGCTGGTTTTGACCTGGGTTACCATAACAGAACGAATATATGCTGCTGAGGCTTAAAACACCTCAGCTTTCAACACTCATAAAATTCCAATATCACAGGGTGCTGCAACTTGCATGCACGGAGCAGTCAAGAGGTTAAGCAAGCTTTCTATTTTATGGGCCTTTAAATCCTAAGTGATGTTCTGTGTTGCACATTACGAGGGCAGCCATGAAAGGGCATATATAACATTTTTTTTTTATTCTTCACATCACCTGAGTAAGATTTTGAAAGCTGGGTAACATCCCAGGAGCAAGAAAAGCATAAAAGCATTCACCAGACACAGAAGGTAGACTAGATGCATTAAGATTAGTCACCACTTAAAAGAATATATGTGCATGCGCACACACACGTACATGTGCACACAAAAAGGAAACAATTTCAGAAAGGTTTCAGCTTTGCTTTTATAAGGAAAATATGTGAGCTCTAAAACACTTGAAAGAGGTTTTTTATATCAGGGTTTCTGTATAACTTGGGAATGCTATCAGATATGAAAATATCTATTTAAGTTATATTTCTAAAGATATGGTGGAATCATTGTTTCTTGGTTCATATAAATTTTTGAACCAAGAATTCAAATATTCTTGGCTGTATATGAGTCATCCTTATGGTTTTGCTTTAAAATAAAGTTTTACATTTCAAACCTTGCTAAATGCTAAATTCCTTGAGATACAATATTTCCTGAGCTTTCTGGATGTACATTTTATAACTGATTTTTTGTAATTCATATTAGTGTATAATTACTGAAGCAATAATCTATAAAAATATATTCACATTATGCATTTGAAAGCATTCGCTTTAGGGATTGAGCAATTATAATAGGATACAGATGTAGGGGGATGAAATTTATACAAATATCTGTGTATAATTCAAAGCATCTCCTTTTTTGTTTTGTAAAAGCAAATCAACAATGGAGTGTGCCAAAATGCTTAAAGTATAACAATAGCCAAAATCCATCATCTTTTAAATGTTAGATAGTATACACACACATTAGAAATACACATGTCCAACTTTTCTTCATAATTAGAAACAATTTTAACTTGGACCTATAGCTAATGAAAAAAATTGTGGTGTTGGTTGTTCTGTATTAGATATAACTAAAACACACTATTTTAATTAAGTGGTTCAAGTTATCTTCCTTTATTGGTCAGGGAAGCTGCAGAATAATATTGCTTCAGACTCAAATTTGTGAAAATTGAGTACAAAAATAATCAGGCTGTGAAATAAGAATCATAATAGTGCAGAGCTTTTAAGACTGTAATTAAGTATAAAATAATTATTGCAAATTACTTAGCATAGTACTTAGTATAAAACATGCACTTTATAAATTTAGCTATTTTTATTATTAGTTATTATTGATTTACCTATTAGTGAAATGAGGATAATATCTATCTCTCAGTGGTTTCAGTAGGATTAGTGATATATATAATACGCTTCTCCTGCATCTATTTAAATTATTACATGGTTTTTTCACCTTTAATCTGTTAATATGGTGTATTACATTAATAGATTTGCAAATTTTAACCCTTCTTTCATGGTATAAATTCAGTTTAGGTTATGTTCCATTATTCTTTAATATACTGGTAGATTCAATTTGATTATATTTTGTTTAGAGTCTTTGCAACTGTATGAATGAAACTAGCCTTTAGTTTTTCTTTCTTATCTTGTTTGTTTGTTTTGGTGTCATAGTATTTAATAAAATATATTGGGAAGTTTTTCATTTTTCTATTATATGGAACAGATTATTTAAAAAAGGAATGAGTTGTTTTTTGATTATATATTAGAATTTTAACTATTCAACTTCATTATATAACTTTTTAGACTTTTAAATTTCCTCATGAGAGTTTTGCTAAATTATGTTTTTCTAGGAATTTGCCAAGTTTTCATTAATTTTTAAAAGTATTGGCATAAATCTGTAAAAAAAGGTGGACATAATAAAATGCGCACCTCAGGGTATTTTATGTCATGAGGATTAAATGAAGTGATAAATATATAAAGGACTTAGAACAAGCCTAAGGCTTATCAAACATTCAATAAATGTTACGTATTATTATCAATACTATTGCCTTTTAAATCTCTGCTCTATTTGTAGTTATATTCTATTCTTCATTCCTAATATTAATGTGTCCCATCTTTCCTTGTTTGAGCTTACTGGAGCTTTCTTGATTTTTATCGGTCTTTTCAAAAAACCACTTTTATTTTGGAATTGTTGATTTCTTCTACTACATTTTCTTTTCTTTTTCTAGTTCATTAATTTTTGCTTTTATTTTTTAAAGGTTTTCATTTATACTTCTTTGCTTCTCTCATCCCTGATGTTTCTATCTTCTTATATAATATGCTTAGCTCATTAAATTTTAGCTTTTGTCTTTTCTAAATATATGTTTTTGAGGATACATGTTTCCCTTTAAGAACTTCATTAGTTACAGCCAACCATATTTTTTCCATTTTATTAAGGACAAAAACACGTGGTAAAGTGAATAAAATGCACTGATCTTAAGCAAACAGTTCAAAGAATATATATATATTTATATATATACACACACATACACACTATATATATACACACACAAAAAAGAATATATGTATACACACACACACACGCAAGCTTTATTCATGATAGAAAAATAATTCTGGAAAGAACCAAATGTCCACTAAGATTAGAATGGATAAAGTATAGTATACTGATACCAGTAAAAAAGATGATTCTTTTACACACATAATAAGGATAAATATCACAAATATTGTTTGGGGCTAAAAAGACAGATACAAGAGACTATATACTGTATGATAATATTAAAAAGTAAAGAAAAAGCAAGAACTAATCTATGGTGATAGAAGTCACTATAAGGGTTCTCTCAGAGTAGAATGTTATTGACTGGGTTTGGATATGGAGGAGATTTCTGGATGCTTGAAATCTTTCATACCTTAATCTGGGTACATTCAGGTGTTTATATATAGACAGAGTCTCCTTCATATATACTTCGATCCGGGTACATTCAGCTGTTTATATATAGACAGAGTCTCCTCATATATGATAATATAGTATATAGTCTTTTGTATCTGTCTTTTTAGCCCCAAACAATGTTTGTCATATTTATCCTTATTGTGTGTGTAAGAGATTCATTCTTTTTTACTGGTATCGGTATACCACAATATACCATACTTTATCCATTCTAATGTTAGTGGATATTTGGTTCTTTCCAGGATTATTTGTCTATCATGAATAAAGCTGGTTATAAATTCTTGTACATGTCATTTAATGGACAAATTCATCCCACAAACTTTGCTATATAGTATTTTGATTGTAATTCAGATTTCAGTGTTTTTAAATGCGCATTCGAATGTGTTTTAAATGTGTGTAATTCAGATTTCAGTGTTTTTAAATGTGCATTCGAATTTTTTAAACACATGAGTTGTTTGTATGTGTGTATATACATGTATATATTTGTATATTTATACAATATACATATTTACATTTACAAACATATTTTGTTGCTGTTTTTAGTTATCTGCTTTGTTGTTCATTTCAAATCTAATTGCATCATGAACAGAAAACATGATTTGAATAATATGAATTTCTTAAAATCTGTGGAGACTTACTTTATGATCAATTGCTGTAAATGGCTAAAGTATGCCTGAAAAGAATGTGTATTCTCCATTTGTTTAAGTATATTGTTTGTCATATATCCTTTACATCGTTTTTTTTTATATCATTCAAATCTTTTATATTTGTTTCAGCTTAATGACAATGAGAGAGGTATATTAAAACCTCACACTGGGCTGGATGCAGTGGCTCGTGCCTGTAATCCCAGCACTTTGGAGGCTGAGGCTGGTGGATCACCTGAGTTCAGGAGTTCGAGACCAGCCTGGCCACCATGGTGAAACCCTGTCTCTACCAAAAATACAAAAATTAGTCAGGCATGGTGGCAGGCGCCTGTAATCCCAGCTACTTGGGAGGCTGAAGCAGGAGAATCTCTTGAACCCAGGAGAGAGCAGTTGCAATGAGCCGAGATTATGCCATTGCACTCCAACCTGGGGCACAGGAGCAAGACTTAGTCTCAAAAAAAACAAAAAACAAAAAACTCAGTGATGATGACTTTTTCTGTTTCTCCAAATTGTGTTAATTTCTGCTTTATATAATTTGAAACTCTTCCATTAGGCTTTTACAAGTTTAAAATGATTATATCTTTGATGAATTCAACTTTTACTGAAACCTCTGTGTTTCTATGTCCTCATCTGTGAAATGGAGATAAAATGTATTTCATCAAGTTTTAAGAGGATTGAAATAGTTAATGTTTGTAAAACTTATAATCTTGTCTGAGTGTTATATATCTTTGGTGAATAAATCATCATCTTTCTATATCTCTAGTAATACTTTCTTCTTTGAAGTCTGTTTTTAATATTACATTATAAACATGATTTCTTTTGTTAGTATTTACCTGGTGCAAAATTTTCCATCCTTATACCTTCACCTTTGCTGTGTCTTAATGTTTTAAGTGAGCACCTTATAAACAGGATATAGCTAGAGATCTGTGTGTATGTCTATGTCTATGTTTGTATCTCTATATATTTCTCTACCTTTTTGAGTCTAACAATCAATGCCTCTTTATATCGATTATTAGAACTGTATTTACATTCACTTCTAGGATGTTATTTTGTGTTTTACAGCTGTCATTTACTTTCTTTTCTCTCCTTCTTCACTTTTTGTGATTAATCGGCTTCATGTAATCAATCATATTATTACTCTTCACTTATTTCAATTTCTACTCTTTTGTGGTTAATGATATTTTTTAAAGTGTCAGAGAAAAAACTGTTAACTTAGATTGTAAAACTCCCTCTAAAGACCAAGATGGAAATAAAAAGAAGTTTAGACAACAAAACAAAACATTGTTAGAATTTTATAATCCATACCCAGCCTAACAAAATCTAAAGTTAATCAGGATAGTTTTACCAATCTCCAGAGCAATACATGGAGCTCAAAATGCTTTTTCTGCCACCTCACTATTAATATAGGATAATAAAACGATACTTGTCCAGTAGAGAGCTGCATATTGTTTCGAATAACTCCACAAATTAGACAGAATATGTATTTAAATTTACATATATGTTTACCAATCTATTTGCTCATCATTTTTTTTGTGTGTGTCATCCCTTTCTTCTGGAAACATTTTCCTACTTCCTTTAGAAGTTCTGAGAGTGAATACATTTTTATTTTGTTGTCTAAACTTCTTTTTATTTCCATCTTGGTCTTTAGGCGTAATTTTACAATCTTAAGTTGACAATTTTTTTTCTCTCACACTTTAAAAATGTTGTTCTATTGGCTTATGGCTTTCACGATTTCTGTTTAAAAATGGGATAATTGTCATAATCTTACATGGGATCTGTTTTTCTCTTTGACTACTCTTAAGATCTTTTCTTTGTGTTTTGTCTTCCATTTTATTATGATGTGACCAGGTTGGGTTTGTCTTTTATTTATCCTACTTGATTTCTATCGTGCTTAATGAATAATACATATTATGTCTCTCATCAATTACAGAAAATTCTCAGCTATTTTTAAAATATTGCCTTTCCTCCATTTCTTTGTTCTTTTTCTATAATTCTGAGTAAGCATGTTTTAGACTCTCTCATTCTTTGCTCTATGACTTTTAACCTTTCTTTTTCATTTTCCATTTTGATTGTTTCTCTGGGCTGCTCTGTGCTCAGTAATTCCTTCAGCTCTATCTTCCAGTTCACTAATTATCTCTTCAGCAAAATCTAACATAGTTCAACAATTAATGTTTTAATTTCATTTTTTATATTCATAACATAAATTACACATTTCATTGTATTATATTTTATGTTGTATTTTCATGTATATTATAATGTTTCCATTTCACTGTTATCATTTATATATCTTTTTTACTTCTAAACATTTTATTAAGTTATTTTTCAAACTCACTGGTTAAATTGATAGTCTCTTCTTTGTTATATTTTAAATTATATCTTATATTTCTTTATGTGTAGAGGAGAGAGAGGCAGTTTCTGGTGAAAAGTGGAAAACCTGCTAGACAAATTATAAAAGAGCCATAACATTCATATCTTATACTTCTTAAAACATTATATATGTGTTTTTTTGTTCTGTGCCTGTTAAGTCCACTATCTAATATCTTTTAGGTTTGATTCTTCTGTTATTTCTCCTGGTTCTTGCTTATGTGCCATTGTCATTCATGTGTATTATAGAGTTTTTTTTGTTTTTAAATAAACCTTTTTAATTAGACCTTTATTCATGGGAATTACTTGAGGCTTGCCTTGGGGACGCATTCCCTCTAATAGGTTTTGCATTTGTTCTTGCAAAGTCCCTGGGGCATCTCTAGCCCTGGATCATTTTTAACTACTTGTTTGGCTCTAGATTTTAAAAATATCATTACCTAGAGAAGGCTGGCTAATGGAAGGTCAATGGACTAACTTGCAGATGAAGAGGATTGAAAGAGGGATTGTTAGGTCCATATCAAAACCCTAGCTATGTCATATTCAACTCGTTTGCCAAAACCATGGGGATTTTATTTTATTTTTTTACCACAACAGTTGTTGTAATGTTATCCAGAAATTTTCAAGCTCTGTCTTCTTTTCTTTTTCTCTCTTTCCATTCCCAACGTCAAACTGCACCCTAGGAGAACACAACATCAGAATACTGTAGGAAATAATCTAGTGAAATGTTTAGGGCTACTTTCCTCATAGTTCTAGGAAATCTCCTTCATCATCCCAAATTGTTAGCATACTCTCTCCTCTTCCAATGCTTATACTGCTTCTTGCTCATATCATTAATAACGCCTTCCTCCAGCACTATTGGATTAATGTATATCATATAGGTAGCTATGTGTGTGTGTACATAAATATATATATATGCATATTCTTTCTTTACAGCTAATCTATAATGTCCGATAGTCAATGATCATGTCTCTGTAGTTGTATATACTTCATCATTTTATACACTATTCCAGATAAATCAGGCATTTAGGAAAAGTTTGCTGGTTAATTGGTAGTCCATCTCTGCCAAACCTAGGATCACTCTGTGAGCATCTACATTCACAATTACATTACTTTGCATGGTTCATAGTGATATTGTTTGGCTGTGTCCCCACCCAAATCTCATCTTGAATTTCCACGTGTTGTGGGAGCTACCCAGTGGGAGGTAATTGAATTATGGGGGCAGGTCTTTTCCATGCTGTTCTTGTGATAGTGAATAAGTCTCATGAGATCTGATGGTTTTATAAGCTCTTTCTTTGCTGACTGCCATCCATGTAAGACGTGACTTGCTCCTCCTTGCCTTCCACCGTAATTGTGAGAACTCCACAGCTATGTGAAACTGTGAGTCCATTAAAATCTCTTTTTCTTCCCACTGTCAGATATGTCTTTATCAGCAGTGTGAAAATAGACTAATATAATGTGCTTGTCTTGCTAATTTGATCTTTCTTCTTGCAGGCTGTCTTTGCTTCTTCTCTGTTCCAGCCCTAATCTACTAACACTATTTTTGACTTCACCTTTTTCAGAACAATAAGGTCTTCTGGACAGCATATATCTCAGTCATAAAAATCCATGAGATTTAACCTAAAATTAGACTATCTTTTATTTCAAGTGCCTGATTTCATCAGTCTTGACTTTGTGCCTTAGATTCAGGCAGATGAACCAGTGCTTTCCTTTTAACACAAAATCATAAAAAGAAAAGAGAAAGGACCTTCATAAAACCAGGCACCAACCTGGATTGCCAGGAACTTGTTTGCCTTTCTATTCCTACAGCCTTGTGATATCACTGAACTCTCAACTGCATGTTTTACACTTTGGCAAATTCAAGGATCTATCCTGTCCCTAAGACTAGGGCACATATACATCCTAAGCATATATGGAGCTCTAAACGGTACTCTACTGGCATTGTATCATGCTGCTTTGCATCCTGATTTTAGCAAATGAAAGTGTCCTTTTTTTTCTCATGCCTATGTCCCAGATTCAGCTCATTGATGGCCTGGAACTTCTCATTTCTCCCAGTGTGGTTCTTGTCCATATGGAGGCTTGCTGTTGATTCTCCCCGATGTTGCCTATCTTCCTTGTCTCCTCCTTTTGATGAGAGCTTGGCTCCCTGCTGATAATTTGCTCCATACCTGCATATACATCTCTTCTCTAAATTTACTTGTCACTGTGCCTCCCATAGATTTCAAATAGGTTGCTACTTATTAAAGACCACTTATCCCCAAGCTGATTCCTAACACTTTTAAATTAGTTAAGGAAATACAGACAAATGATACCAACTTTGCTTCTAAACTTTGCGTTGACAGAGTCAATATACCTATGCTTTAGGCAGCAGAGATGAACATCCCTGGCAATGGATGATCTGACTGTGTTACAGGTATGGTTAGAATCAGAAACATCAACTTTTAGGGAACATATATTTTAGATACATAATAGTGTCATTAAACAAATATCAAACAATACCCTAACATCTGCATAAGCTTCCCATACTTCTGTGGTGTTAACTTAGTTTATTTGCCTAAATTGCTTGTAAGGTACAATAAGCTGTACCATATAATAAAAGTTATAATAATGCCACTAGAATTGGTTTTCATGCGGTATTAAGATTGGCCAATAAATCTCTGTAACCATATTTTAATCCTCAGATTGCTAAAGAAAGCCATCCTGGAACCATCACCTCTGAATTCTTACTGTTTAAAAGGATGGAATCAGTGTAGAGAAAACAAAAATGGATAGAAATATATTTTCTACACATAGTATTTGGCAGGAGTGGAGAACAATCAATATGAAACCTCTAGTTTAATACTTACTATTACACATATAAACACAATACCAAACTTTTTAGCAGCAAAGAAACATATTAAAATCAATATTGCACACAAATATGTATTGCACCAAAGAAAATGTCAGATGAAAAACCTGTGGAGATCAATATTAGGGACCAAAAATTTCCCATATTTTCTCTATGATGTTGCTGCTAAATAAAGAAATTTGTATTAGTGACATTGACAATGTGCAAGACTTTCTCATTAAAGAAACTCCAGCTTAATAAGTACATGTTACAGTATTGGATTTTTTCCAACCTTCTCCCCTCCTTTTTTGGCATTTACTCATGTAGGAGATTATGATACATCTGTCGAGTATGACATGTGTTAGCTCCAGCCTGGGTGCAGGAACAGGAAAAGGTAAGTCTGCAGCGGTGGCAGCCTTGATAGAAGGAGGGTGGCAGCCTTGAGTGTGTGTATATATTGGTAACATTTCTAGTGTGCCACTGAGGAAAACAAAAGAGAAACATAATTTCACCCTACAGGATTTATTTTTCCCTGCATAATAAAATTAATATTTTCCCCTAATGTCCTCAGAAGTGTTACCTAGTCTCCCTATCTCCTATCCAGAAGTAGCCTCGTATGTGTGAACACAAACCTTGTTAGATAATAAAGTCAGCTCAGATATGTATATTTCTGATTGAATCTCCATCAGAGAACACTTTTGCATTGAGATATGTTTCAAAATTTTAGCGAAGTTTTGTATATCACTATTTAGAGTGACTCCCAACATCTTCCTGCATGATGATGATTAGACTCATGAAGTAGGCACTCTATTACCTATTGTTCCCTGCTCTGTTGCTCTGGCAAAACATCAACATCAATCATCAATGTCATGTTGATAACTCCTTTATGTAATTACCCATCTTTCTAGAAGGTCTGAAGAGATATCTGTACTACTTATTAGCCACAAGATCAAGACAGGCCATTCAACCTCTTTGGCCGTGTTTCCTAATTTGGAACATGCACATAATATCTGACCTGCATGCTTCGTGGGCTATAATGATCAAATAAAATGATAGTCGGAAAAGTGGTTTTTAAAACTGCAAAGCCCTGTGCAAACATGAAAGTGTCTTTCAACATGGTACCCACAGACGTGGAAATACATGAGTATAACTCTGCCATTGGTGGCCTGAGGCAACAATGAGAATTCTGCATCAAGGTCCAGATCCTGTCTAGCAACAGTGAGCTTTAAGCCCCAGTGCAGACAGCTGGCCAGGATGAGTTTTATCAGTGCTAGATCGGTCTTATTCTTTCAGTGTATTTTGTGAGTTCTTGACCTCACATGCCTGAAAGCTGCCCTTGCTGGGGAGTTGTTAAAAAGCTGCTCTGGCTTTTTCACTCTCAGAATTGTTCGATGAATGAATCCAGCATAGCCAGTTCTAACCTATCAAGAAATAAATTTGCTATCATTTAAATATGCAAAATTAGAAAAAAAGTCTTCCTTAAACACATTTTCAAATCATGCTGAAAGAGATTTATAATTTGACAAGGATGTGTGAATCTGGGTTCTGATGTTTAGAAGTAGAAATAAAGCAATTTTCAGCCCACGTTGTAAAAACTAGAGCTTCGCATCCCCCATTGGAAAACTGTCCTTTGTCTTTCCCTATCACCATAATTAACTAGTTCCTATTCATTAAACAATGAAACAGACAATTAAATAGTAATAATAGTACTTTAATTATGAAGGTATTGTTATCTGCATAGAATGTGGAAAGGGAGATCACTTTAGCTGCATTTAAAACATTTGCTTGTCTGCTTTTTAAATACAGAAGAAAAAAGTGCTCATAATTTCAGAGCCTCTAACAGGAAAAAGGACAGAATCTATACCCTCAGAAGGCCATTTTTGATAAACAGGAGTCACATGTATTAATGGACTAAGCATTGATTAAGACACGTGCATTTGTAACATGCATCCTTAGTATTTTTTCAAGAGGCATCTTGAATAGTCCTAAGAACCATCAGCAAGTATTTTTAGACACAAGGATGCATGGTGAAGATGAAAGTCCTGTGCATGATGACTTTCAGAGTTTGTTGAGCACCATGATTCTTGGGTTAAATCACTTCAAACTACTCTTTAACTTGCCTTTTCTTTTTTTCTTTGAGTTGAGTATGATTTTGATACCAGAGTTGGCTCTAGTATCACTATTTTATGTTTTGATACAACTGAATAAATTATGTCTTCAGTTACACAAAAACAAGCTGAATCTCCAAAATATGTTTTGTTCCTTTACCTGCTAACAATTCTCCACATTTGGGACTTTATTTCTCAGGAAAGAACTTCAGATATAAACTACTTTCTCTCTTACCACAGTTACCTTTCACCTAGTAAAATCCTAGGATGTGGACAGCTTTGGCAATTGGAAAGGAAAGCTTTCTATTTTATAATTAAATAAAATCTTAGTGTTTGTAAGGTCAGCTGAGAGAAAGGAAGAATAGACCCAAAGTCAGGCAAGTAAGTTTATTGAACCTGCAGGCTGCTCCACTACAGACAGAGGAGGCAGCCCTGAGCTTACAAAATGAGGGGTTTATATGGGGGAGAGAGACCCTGGGGTTGTTTGCTGGTTAATTCTGCCACATAGCACTTTGTGACGTTTATGGTACACGGGGGTGTAGGTAAAGTTTGTTTATGCTTCCCACGACCTCCCCCTGTGTGGTTTGGATGGTTTGTAATTGGAGTTTGCTCACGGCAGCAAGGTCTGATAAGTAAGTCTGCTGGCTCCACCGTGGCGCCTAGATAAGGGCTTATAAATGTAAAAAGGCTTGGGGGAAGGGGAGGGGTGGCACGGAGAGGTTTGGGAGGGGGGTGTCCACAGTACCAAGAAGTTTTTGGGGCGTTTTGTCCCTAACAGTGTTTATTAAATGTTACATATTCAGCTACAAGGGAGGCAATATTGTATGACCATTACATCTAGATCTGAATCTATGCTTTGCCTCTTAGAAGCTCTGTGACCTTGAGCAAGTAATCCTCGGAGTTTCTTTTCTCCATCTGTAAAATGGGGCTACCTTACAGGCCTTGAAAATTACATATGAAACACTCCGCATGGATCCAGGCTTAGTGTATCCTTACTAACCTTACTAACTTCACTTGTTCTCATCATTCCAAATTTCATAGACTTTGTTTTCTATATCTGTAGGCTCCTTGGTGCAATGAACTAGTGAATCCTCCCAGAAGACATAAAGGATCAGTTATTCTTGTTTCGTTTTGTTTTTTCCTTGATTACATCCACTTTTGCTTTTCAATATTTCAGAAAATAATGCCATTTCTCCCACACTATCCAAGCAGTCTCCAAGGCACTTAACAGGAACTTACCTGGAGTCATTTGATTCATCTGCCTGAGAGTTGGCTCTAGAGTCCAGGTGTCCCGACTCCTAGGCTTGCTATTTCCAAAGCATCCCTTCTCCTTAGGAAAGGAGCAGAAGGCATCCCTTTTTCTCCTTTCCTAAACTGAAAGACATTTATTTTTAACAGTTAGACATTAAAAAAATTATTGAAGCTTAAAAATGCAACCACAGATTCCCTTTGGGAGTTCATTCCATTTGAGATTTCGCTAAAGGTAGTAATGACACTGTCTTCAGCCTCCTTAGAGTTAACTAATCTACAGTAAGTTGGCAGCAGAATATCAGTTGGCAAATAGTTAAAGACCTGAACTATGGCAAATTCGATGTAAACCTAAATATCTGAAAAATCTATCCTGGATGTGTGAAATTTTGATTTACAAGATCAACTGCAAGAAAGGTACAATCGCACAGCTCAGTGTATACTCAGAACTCTGGATTATACTTTTTGCCCTTTGAGTACCCAATGTATCTGTCTTTAGACAGCCCTTCAGGCTAATGTTAGATGAGAAGTTCTTCTATAACCCTAAGTAAATAAATCATCTTCTGTCTTTTTAATTTAGAAAATAATGTTTCTTCGTAAGTCTGTGTCAAGTTCGTGAATCAGCCTCACTTTCTTATGGCAAGGAGTAGAACGAACCCAAGAAAACATACCAGCTGTGACCCCAGTATTTTATGAAGAAACCCTTCAGGCTGAAAGGCGAAGGACTCTTGTACCTGACAGTATCCATCCAGATTCCCCACTGGATCAAATAAATACATTGATCTTTAAAGTGCACCATGATCATTGGAAGTGCAACAATTTACTTTGGACCCTTTTCTGAGTTGTATCAATGAAGAACTGTTTTAATCAATTTAATGATGAATTTTTTTTGCCAAGGTCATATTGTATTTCATTAATTCACTACCTAGTATCTTCCTTTGTTAATTAGTAAGCTCAAGAAATCAGAAAGAATTAATATCCTTACCTTTATTCTAAGTGATTTTCAATGTTATATATTCACAGTTACTCAATTTTATTTTCAACCTATACTCCAGAGTTCATATAAATACCATTTGGCATTTGATTAAAACCTCATCATTATTTCAGTTTATTAGAACAAATGTTTTTTGACTACCTACTTTAAGGCCATTTTCAGAGAAGATTCCTTCATGAAAAATACATCAGCTGCTTGATTCTCTGCTCAGTGAAGACACACTACCTTTTAAGGAAGGTAGAATAAAAATTCTATTTTTCTATGGCAGCTTCTGTGCCAGATGCCTTATATACATTATCTTATTTAATTCTCCCAGTAAGTTATGTGCTAGGCATTACTATATCCATTTTACAGGTATGAAAACTGAGGTGAGGAAGGTAAACTAACTTGCTGAGGACTGTATAGCCGGGGAGTGGCAGGAATGAGGTTGAAGTCACTCTGACTTGCTGTCACATATTGCTCCTGTCTACACATAGTCATGCAGACACAGGGTTTTCTCATAATCCAAGAAAGAAGGTCACTTATGCCATAAGAGAGCAGCAAATCAGTTATCATGACATTTCAGAGGAGGGGAAGATTACTTATAACTCCAAATAATCAGGGAAATTTCATCGAAGTGGTGGCATTTAGTCAGAATCTTGAAGGACAGGTAGGTTTGGGTCATGCTGGAATAAACGGCACTCCTGGCGGATAGGGTAGGTTAGGCAAGGAAAAGGCATTGGGGAAAGGGGGAAGACATGTCTGGGAAAAGCAAATAGTCAAATTTGTGGGGAGTAGGGTGCATATGAAAGAAAGTAGAAGGAGGTGAGTATGAAAAAATAGGGCAGGAGACATTGTTGGGTGCCTTCTGTACCTGTCTACAGGATTTATACTTAATGGAGAGCTCTAGAAAGTTTTCAAGTAGGAGAATGGTGTGATTGCAGCTGTGTTTTAGGCAGCTTAATCCAGGAATGCTGTGATGGACAGGAGGGGCCCACTCAGTTAGGAACCAAAAAAGTAGAGCTGGGAAGGTGGGGAGTGAAACGTGCCTTCAATATTCTTGCATCTCAGTAACTATTAGAATTTGGTGACAGCCAATGGCGACTACAGTAGGACAGAATCCTGCGTTTATATTATGTTGATCTTATTTTATGTGTGTTTAATTCATGAGGTAGAAGATATGTTTGTTTTGTTAGAAGTTGAAATTGGGGTGCTCATGAGATGTCCAAGTGGAGATATCCCAGAGCAGGGAAGACATTCCATAAATAACTCAGAGGAGAAGTAGAACTGGAGTGGCAGATATGGGAATCACCTGCCTCAATGTAGAGTTACAGACAAGAGGAATGATGAGAAGCCCCAGGGAGAAAGTCTAGAGCAGAGTATCAAGATGGAGGTTTAAAGAATAAATTTAAGGAATGCTTAACTTTGGGAGTGGGAGAAATAAAGTCACGTGGAGAAGGACAGGAAGAAAGGGAGAAGTGATGAATGCCATTCATGAGCACCTTCTGTGCAACAGAGCCAGAGCTGAATGCCTTATGTCTAATAAATGCAGGAAACCTACAAACCAGGTGTGAACCTCAGTTTGCAGATCAGAAAACCGAGGCTCAGAGAAGTTAACTTATCAAAATCTGACAACTGTATGGTAGTGATGGAGCCAGAATTGGAATCTGATGTTCTGATTCTGAAGCCTGTGCTTTTTTTCTGAGTCGCAGGTTGTCAAACTTTCTATAAAGGGCACAATAGTAAATATTAATATTTTGGGCTTTAAGAGCCATGTGGTCTTAGCTGCACCTACTTAATTCTTCTCTTGTGGTGAAAAAGAGTCCCAGACCATAGTAAATGCGTGTGGCTGAGTCCAATAAAACTAAATTTGTGCTCACTGAAATATGACTTTATATCATTTTCCTGAGTCACAAAATATTACCTTGTTTTGATCTTTTTCCAGTCACTTAAAAATGTAAAAGCCATCCTTTGCTTGTAGGGAGTGCAAAAACAGGTGGCAGGCTGGATTTGACCTGTGGGCTGCAAAACATCAGAAGAGGTAGGTGGGCAAAAAGTCAGAAATGTATCAAACCACAGAAATTTACAGGTCCAGACTGGGCATGGTGGCTCAAGCCTGTAATCCCAGCACTTTGGGAGGCTGAGGCTGGTGGATCACTTGAGGTCAGGAGTTTGAGACCAGTGTGGCCAACATGGCAAAACCCTGTCTCTACTAAAAATACAAAAATTGGCCGGGGATGGTAGTGGGTGCCTGTGATCCCAGCTACTTGGTAGGCTGAGGCAAGATAATCACTTAGACCTGGGAGACAGAGGTTGCAGTAAGCTGAGATCGCACCACTGCACTTCAGCCTGGGCAACAGAGTGAGACTCTGTCTCAAAAAAAATAAAAAGTTTTCAGGTCCGTATCATGATTGTTGGTTGAATCTTTATCTCATCATTTGTAGTGACACAGATTATATTTTAATGTCTTTGTCTTGTTTACGTCCTTGAACCTATAAGAACAAACCTGTTTAATTGCAAACTCACTTCTTAGAGCTTGGAGAACTTAGCAATCCTCTTGGAAGTGGGGAGGGGGTCTCCTCAGGCATAACTTGGTCAACCTCATTTTCTCATTTCCTTCAGCATATTTTCCTCTCCGTTTTGTAATCTGTGGTTAAGGCTGACCTACACTTCAAGCCTTTTCTGTGAATACATCAGTTTCATTTTAACTCTGATTCTTGTATTGAAATAATTCTGCTTCTTAAGGATGAGACAATCTACCTTCTCCCATAGTAATGAACCTCCAACATGAGAAGCAAAACAAAGATCATTCTCTTTCCGTTCTTCATTGAAAATTACATTTCAGGTTTTGTTCTTGTTTGAAAACAAAGTATGAGAAGTTTTGTACATTCTGCTTGTTCTCTTCTTCATGTAATTACATTTTTATTTGTTTGAATGCCAATTCTTGTGATCTAAGTCCCTCTTTTATACATACATCCTCAGACCCAAAGCAGCTCTTTATGTCTGAAAATGCATGTTTTTCTTTGATTATGTTTTTTTTCCCCCTGTGCTGTCTTATCCCCTCCCCACCCCGCTCCTATTTCTGGCAATGCAATTGAACTTAACTTTACTAATTTTGAACATACATTTTACTAATTTCCTTTCTCTTCTCACACCTGGGGAGAGTGTGTTTCATAGAGAAGAGAGGATTGAGGAGGAAATCCGATATTTTGACTAACTGGAAGAATACGTGGCAGGGGTAGAAGTAAATTGTATTATCTCATGGCCTATCCAGTTTGTCACTATTCCTCAAAGTGGGCCATGCATTTTGGAAAGTTCAGGAAATGGTTTTAAGGGCAGGATTGGCAAAAACAATATGAAAAATTAGGCAAGTATGTAGTTGGATGATCTGCGATGTGTCTTTTCAGGCATGCTCTCCCCTCTTGAGTCATCTTCTGGAGATATCTCTTCTTTGTTCTGTTCTTTGCTGACTGCAAGGTACTGATGCCCAAGCTGTAGAGGCAAACAGTGACAAGATGGTAGATGAAGATGGAATTGACATCATCTGTGCCCACAACTGATTAATCATGGTCGGAATGTCTGAAGGTGCTTCATTGGCCACTAAGCTTATACCTTTTCCAAATTATCTTTTTTCTGGCTCAAAAAAGGTGGCTATATTAAACTCATCCTCTGTTGATCAATAGCATCAAGTACAGTTATGAAGCTGATATGGACCATTTGGAAATTAAAGAAACCCAAAGATGAACTTTGGATTGAACTTAGTCTCAAATCATTGCTTTGAAACAAAGGAATATGAATAACTACTCTCATGTAACAAATACTTGTTATGTTCCAGACCTTGCCCTGGTGCTTTATAGACATTATTTTATTTAATTCCTACTTTTTATATGAATTATTATTATTGTGCTTCTTTTGCAGATGGAAAAATTGAGACCCAGGGAAGTTATTTACCATGCCAGAACTTGAACCCAGGTATGATGGGTTCCCAAGTCTATGCTGCCACAAAACATATTAGATTGAGACAATCACCTATAATGGTAACCTTTACTTCATATTGATTTCACTTTTTGGACCTCTGTCACATCTGAAAATCTTCAGGGAATCATAACTGGGAGAGAAAAGCAGCTTTCTCTCAGGGCATACAAAATGAAGGCAGAAGGGCAACCCTACAGAGACATTTTCAAGTTTGAACAGCTTCACTTGGGGTGGAGCCTGCGGCAGAGCTGCAGGGAGACCCCGAGGTGTCCTTATTCCTGTAACTGAACAAACAGGGTTGTCCCTAGGTGAGGTGGAGTCAAGCTGCAGGAGTGTGCCACAGGGCTCCTGGCCACCTAGGAAAGAGTTAATTCTTACAATTGGGAGCATTTAGAGATGAGAGGAGTAGATTCCAACAGTTAATGGGATTTTAGATGACATGTTGTATAAAATTTTCAAAGTGGGATTCTTACATACATAATTTATCTCTGTAATTAAAAAGGCTAATTTAAAAAATAATACAGATGCAACACATAATGGTGTGATTTCTTGTCACAAAAACAAATTATTATCTTGATAATGCAATACTATAATTTACATTGCTGCAAAATACAGTACTTTCACGAATTGCATGATAAATGTTGTCTAATTATTTTCCTCCCAGTTCTCTCCCTCTTCCTTGTGAGATGATAAGAATCCAGTTGTCAGTGGTGGGTTGAACCCTTCCTATCAGCATCCGTTGGGGGAGGACAACATTTAGGAAGGTCCCTTGGCTTTGTCCCATTGGATAAGCAAAGCAAATGCCATCAGGTGCTTTAATGTGAATGGGCATTTTGCAGAAAGTCTCTAGAGGGGGCTGAGTTTGGTGTGAACATGTATTTTATTGCAAGTTTCTCAAGTATTCTGCAGATGGGAGTGAGGGGCCCACTGTTATGGGGGTACTTTAGCCATAAATGACCATTATATTCTGAACAGCCCTGTCAATTTCCCTGGCTTCCCTCCTGGTTACAGAACCATCATTCTCAGCCGAGAAGGGAGTGTAAATAGCTCTCCCACCGCTGATGCCACTTAGCTGGCTGCAAATTGATGTGGATGGCTCTTTAGCTTTGGAGACTGTGCCTTTCACCTTCACAGGGCTGGGCATTCATTGGCCTGCGGCTTTGGAGCCTGAGATAAATCCTTAACTAGAGCTTTGCTCTCCGCATTGCAACACATCAGAACTCAGCCGGTGGATGGAAATTTCAAACATTTTGGAAATTTACACCTTGTCACTCTCCGAGGGCAATGATTTCAAGAAATTATGCCATCTCCACCCACCTTTGCATACTAAGGCTAAACACCCAGAGCCATTTCTAACTCCAGCTAAAGTGCTGAAGGTCAGAGAAGTCAAGATGAGCCAGAGCGTTGTACATGTTTCCCATTATTATGCTAATCATATGCATGGTCTTTGTGCACTTACACATCCATTTTCACGGCCAAAAAAAAAAAAATACATCAGTGTTTTAAACAATGCTAATATTGTAATAAAGCAGTGACAAATGACTGAAGATTTCAAGTAAAGACTCCCATTTTGCCCTTGGCTTGTGACATTTGGGAGAAGGAAGAAAATATGTAGCCTAAAATGTGGTTTTTAAATTCTGTTAACTCTTTTTGTGTTTGTTTCCTGACTTTGGTGTTCATATCGTAACATTCCTGACAACCTAGTTTTCCACCTTAAACTTTCTCATGATTTGGGTGGATGCTTGGAAAAAAAAAATAGGCTATAGATGATGGTTAATATTGAGTGTCAACTTGATTGGATCGAAGGATGCAAAGTATTATCCCTGGGTGTGTCTGTGAGGGTGTTGCCAAAGGAGATTAACACTTGAGTCAGTGGACTGGGAAAGATAGGCCCACCCTTAATCTGGGTGGGCACCATCTAGTCAGCTGCCAGTGGAGCTGGGATAAAAGCAGGTAGAGGAATGTGGAAGGACTAGACTGGCTAAGTCTTCTTGCCTCTATTTTCCTCCCGTGCTGGATGCTTCCTGCCCTTGAACATCTGACTCCAAGTTCTTCAGCTTTTGGACTCCTGGACCTATACCAGTGGTTTGCCAGGGGCCCTCCGGCTTTCAGCCACAGACTGCACTGCCGACTTGCCTACATTTGAGTTTTTGGGACTCTGACTGGTTTCCTTGCTCCTCAGCTTGCAGATGGCCTATTGTGGGACTTCACCTTGTGACTGTGTGAGTCAATACTCCTTAATAAACTCCCCTTCATAGACACATCTATCCTATTAGTCCTGTCCCTCTAGAGAGCCCTGAGTAATACACTATATATTGACACATCTCCCACGAACCTATCTTGTGCTTTGAGAGTAACGCTATTTGTGAAGAGTTTGCTGGTTTTGTAAGAGACTCAAGGCCAATCCAGGTTTTTCCACTCAACGTTCAGAAAATCGTTATTAGTAAATTAGCTTGCCTTCTCCAGACGAAAACATTCAACGAATTTAACCCCTTTCATCCTTTTAATAGTGTAACATGTCAATCATTTTAATTTTCTTTGCTAATGTCTATTAATTAACTTAACCAAACCACTTTGTTTCAGTTGGTGCTATCCCAGGCATTCAATATATGAAAAGCGTAAGAAACTGGTGAGTTATATTAACAACAAATGGAAACAGCATCAATGAGTGTGATGGTCCTGATAGGAAGAATCATGCTGAGGGCATGTCCTAGAGTCCTAGAGGGCACTGGGATGAGTTCTGCCACTTTGGAGGGCAGGAGCCTGGAGAGCTTCCCAGAGGGCTCAGGGGGCAGAAGGAACAGCATGAGTGAAGCCATGGCTGACCCATGGGGATTGGGGAGTGTTGAGCAGACTGAGGAATGGGTGCAAGGCTGTGATGTAGGGCATCAAGAAATGAGGTTAGTGACATGGCCTGCGAACCAGATGAGAAAGGCTTTTAATAATCTGCTCTGAGTGTTAGGAACATAAACTGAGTATCATCACTGATCTTTTTAAACCATCCCTCGAATGCTACGGCCCTCATTATCTATACCAGTAATATTGTCACTTAAGCTGTCTCATCCCACTAGTGTGTCTCACACCTCCCCAAACGAAGAGAAGAGATATGTCCTGCATATCTCTTTTCTCTTCTCATATCACTCGTGGCATTGCATTGAGTGCTTACTCCTCATTCAGTGATAGTTTAAAACAATTCACTCTCAGGTGTCCACTGTCTCTAGAACACAGGATCCAGCCACAGGCTGTTTGCATAGGACCTCTGGGTGTCTTGTGGTGGATACACTAAGCCTACGCCTGCCCTCAAGTTTGCAACATTGAGCAAATTTCCCACTTCTGGAACATTTCTGGATTAAGGATGTTTCTAGAAAACCGCAGGGAAAATATATTCCCTAATTGACAGGGAGAGGGTGTAACTGGCCCAAACATAAGCTCCCTTAGCATGGAGCTAGTTGTCTTGGGAATTGGCTCTCTCTGGGTGTAGAAAACAGAACCCTTGATGGGTCTGGGGTTTGTGCTGCAGCTGGAATCCCAAGCCACAAAAGGGCAGTGAGAAATCCAGGGCACCAGGAGATAACAGGGAGCCGGATGTTTGAAACCTCCATGGGGCAAGCTAGGCCACCCGGAAGCTGCCTTCATTTCTCAGCCTCCCCACTCCCTGCCACCATGTTGCTCAGGTTTCTTTCCTTTCTTTTCTTTTCTTTTCTTTCTTTCTTTCTTTTCTTTCTTTTCTTTCTTTCTTTCTTTCTTTTTTGTTTCTTTCTTTCTTTCTTCCTTTCCTTTCCCTTCCCTTCCCTTTCCTTCCTTCCTTCCTTCCTTCCTTTCTTCCTTCCTTCCTTCCTTCTTTTCTTTCTTTTTATTTATTTATTTTTTTGAGACAGAGTCTTTGTCTCCCAGGCTGGAGTGCAGTGGCACCATCTTGGCTCACTGCAACCTCTGCCTCCTGGGTTCAAGCGATTCTCCTGCTTCAGCCTCCCAAGTAGCTGGAATTACAGGCGCCCGCCACCACGCCTGGCTGATTTTTCTATTTTTGGTAAAGATGGGGTTTCACCATGTTGGCCACACTGTTCCAGAACTTGCAGACCTCAGGTGATCCGCCCACCTTGGCCTCCCAAAGTGTTGGGATTACAGGCATGAGCCCCCTTGCCCGGCCAGGTTTCCTTCTGATGAATCCCACCAGCCTGGGCTTCTCTTAGCACACTGTGATGGCGCCCCTCGCCTCATCATGTTCTACTTATTCCCTTCCACCCACCATGCTGCTGTCTCATGGGTGCCCTGGCTCAACCCCAACTCACTCTGTAGCAACTCCCAGGTTGCCATTTCCCCGTGATGGACTAGGTGCTCTGAGCTCTTGCAGCATCCCCAGCACTCCTCCATAAGATCATTTAATTTTAATAAGCGCCATTTGCTCTCAGTGTCTGACTTCCCTGTGAGAGCCTCATGTGCTGGGCAAGGCCAGGATGAGGGTGAGACGGCCGCGGCAGTATCCTGATGCATGTAAGGGGCAAGAAAAACCCTCCCTAGGCAAAGGAAGTCATCTTTAATGTAAAATCTTAAAAATCAAAATTAATGCAAAAAATCTGTAATGAGCAACATCTCGGTATTTTAAGTAAAGACAGGATCACTGTTACTGAATTTTCTTTTTGCCTCAGGCTCCAATATTGCTTGACACAGTCCTATTTCTGATCCTGTCTTTATTTAAAATGTTGGTACATTGCTCATCATTGATTTTTGCATTAATTTTGTTTTTTAAAAAATTTTGCATTAGATGAGTACTTACCTTGATTAGGGAGAGTTTATTGGAACCCTGTTAAATTCTGTGCCCGAGGATAGGGCTTCACTCGTCCTACCCTAGAGCTGGCTGTGGTGCTGGGACGACCTCTTATTCTCCAATATGGCACGAGGCCTTCTTTTGATATGTGCTTATCAAATGCTACTTTACTAGATTCAGTTGAGAATGAGTTCCAGAACACGGGCATGTGAATGTGTGAATTTTCCTCTAAGTTGCAGACTCGTTATCAACACTCCTAATCCAATTTCTTCTCTCACTGTCATCTCAGATGTTGGGAATGCTGTTTATTATCTAAAGGAAAAGGGACCCCCTAGGTCTGCTCTTCAGGCTGATCCTGGGTAACTGACACCTATTTAGGGAAATAGGTCAAATCCATCAATATTCTTTTAGGTATGCATTAAGTACCTGCTGCATGCCAGGGGCTTCCCTGGGCATCATCTCTGTTCTTGTGGAGCTTATTAAAGCCTGGAAGGGGAGAAGATGAGTAAACTGATGATGCATGAAATCATAAAAAAAACATGTACAAGATAAAGAAGTAATCCAGATGAGCGAGCGATCACAAACAGAAATACAACAGTTCCTCCAGCTTGCTTTCTACTCCAATAGCCAAAGATCATAAAATAAAGATAAGTTTTTCTTTCCTATTTGCCCATCGAAAATTGTTACTTACTTTGGGTGAAAGGATATTTGCAAGGCTGCTTTTATGATATACAGCTACTTTCACCTCAAGTCAAAGCATTTTAGAGATCAATTTTCACAGCACCAGTAAAAGACAAGGGATATATGTCTGTTAGTCGCCCTGAATTTCACTTCTGACAGTGATTGTAATGGCTAAGCCCACCTCTACTCCAACACATTCCCACTTGACATTAGTTACCTGAAAAATGACTGTAGATTATCAAAGCCAAGTGCAGCTTCCAGGAACACCAAAGGCTAGTCAATTTGGTGCTTGCCTCACTGGGATATAGTTTGGAGCATATCTTGTTAACATATGTATGAGACTGTTGTAAAGGAGATAAAGAAAAGCTGTAAGAATTAAACACGTGATAAGTATTCTATTTTTCATATAGGTGTACCTTGCCCTTTGCTTGAGTTGAAGGGCTTTGTTTTCACTCAAACTTCAAGAAATGTTTATTAAGCACATACTACGACTAGCACTGTGCCATAGGTGCTTGAGATAAAAAGATATATTACACACAGTCTCTGCCCTAAAGGAGATTGTAGCAACATGGACAGAGAGAGTGAGCAGGAGGGTCCCATAGTCATAGAGGTTTGCTCTGCCTAGATCGATGTTTTTGTGGAGCCTGATCATTAACAGTGGGCTCTGGGGTCAGGCTACCTGTGTACAGGCCTTGAGCAAATTACTTACCCTCCTTATCTCTCAGTTTCCTCTTCTCTAAAATGCAAGTAACAGTTCTTTAACTCTTGTGCTTATTGTAAGAATTGAATGTATTAACCTATGTAAATCACTTAGAGCAGTGTTTAACGCACAATAAGCTCTCAGTAAACATTCGCCGTCATTATTAATATAATATCATAATGAAAGGATTATATGCTTCTGTGGGAGCACAGGGGAGAGTCACTTGTTCTAAACTGGAGGGAGTCCCTGGAAAAGATGACCTCTGAGTTGGGTCTTGAAGATAATATTGGTGTTATCCAGAGGAGGAGCTGGAGGGAGAAGTGTGCTCCGAGGAGTGCTGAGTCACCAAAGAATGGAAAGTCATAGTGTGTGGAAGGAGGTGGGGGAGGAGGGAACTTTCTGGAATCCAAAAAAGTGTAGACCTGCACAAAAACCAAAGTGAACAAACATCATGAAGAAATGAGAGGGCTGTGTCATGGCTGGCACAGGAGGTCAACTTACCAGGCTGAGGAGGTCAGACAGATGCAAGGCTGTGGTGTTGAGTGGCTTTGGATGTCACCTTGGAGGGAATAAAACTTTGAGATAGATGGAAAGAGTAATCTCTGCACCACTCACAGTATCTAAAACAGTGCCTTGCACTTAATAAATATTGCATAAGTTGATTTGACAATCCATTGATTATTGCTTCTGTGTTATTTATAAGGTCTGCCACATCAATACAAAAGCAATGTTGGCTTCATTGAAGTTTTAGTGCAATTGTTCATTTGGGACAACAAGTTCTTCCACGATTCCCCTACTTAATTCCTAATTTATTCCTGTGTCACAACTCCACGCCTTTGTTATTGAAATAATTATCTTGGGATAGAGCCAGTTCAGTTCTTCCCGAAAAAAATCATTTCTAGAAAATCATTAGTTGGTTTTGTATAAAAATAAAAATTAAGGAAAGTTTCCTGTCAAAGGAAGAATAAAACAGGGGAAGTAAAGGGCTGTTTTGTAGGTGATACCATGGCATGGGCTTATGGCTGGATAACTAGGCTCATTTCCTTTCCAAATCAAAAATATATATTTGGTATTTTCCTATTGCATTTGTCAAACACAAGCAAGACACGCTTTCCACAAATTGCTACCTTAGTCTCAAATTAGACAGTTTTAATCAGCTTTCTCTTTCTGTCCACAATGTCTAAGTAATACCAAATTTGGAAATAGCGTTATAATTATGTTATCATTATTAAGGCAGCAGGTGGCTTTTAATGAGATCTTGAAACAGAACTGTTCCCTCTATGTCCAATCAAAATCCACACTTTGCTGCCTTGACAGAAAACACTGAACTGTTTTTCTCAGCTCTGGGGAGATAAATCAATGAAAATTGTGATTGTTCTAAAAATCGTAGTTTCTGATTGAACCTGTCTTTGTGTTTTACATGATAAGGAAATATTATTTTTTTGGAAACAAACAATACCTATACTGGGCCAAAAGAAAAAGAAATTCATTCGAATTAGCCTGAATCTAGTGTGAACAATTAATTCTGAACTACAACTAAGAAGCTCTGTTTTTGAATTCTCAAACAGTTTTATTGAGAGAAACCTGAGAATCTGTGAAAATGCATCCACTTATTCAGCATGAAAAAGAGTTCTAGCAATAAGGACTTTTAACAGTTTAGCTGAGCCAAGAGCTGCTATTACCTTTTAAACCCAAATAGATTTGTCAGAATTTTTAGTTACTTTTTTTTTTTTTTGCATATAGCTCAGAAAGTTCTGTAATATTTCTCAGAAATTACATTATGTGTACTTTTGAAAAGCTTGTTTGTTTAGAAGTAAAGAGAACCAACCCAAATGTCCAACAATGATAGACTGGATTAAGAAAATGTGGCACATATACACCATGGAATACTATGCAGCCGTAAAAAATGAATGAGTTCATGTCCTTTGTAGGGACATGGATGAAGCTGGAAACCATCATTCTCAGCAAACTATTGCAAGGACAAAAAACCAAACAGCACATGTTCTCACTCATGGGTGGGAGTGGGAACTGAACAATGAGAACACATGGACACAGGAAGGGGAACATCACACACCGGGGCCTGTTGTGGGGCAGGGGGAGCAGGGAGGGATAGCATTTGGAGATATACCTAATGCTAAATGACAAGTTACTGGTTGCAGCACACCAACATGGCACATGTATACATATGTAACTAACCTGCACATTGTGCACATGTACCCTAAAACTTAAAATATAATAAAAAAAAATATATGTAAATAAATTTTTTAAAAAAAGAAGTAAAGGCAACCTAGATCCTCCACCAGGGGAATACATCTTCAGATTTTAAATTGTTTTCTTAAAGTTCACTCTTACACCCCCTGCATATGGGTGTGGTAAAAGAGATGACCATTTATCCCACATATAGAAATACTTCTTGTCCTGCCAAACTATTTAGAACTTTTGCTGGGTATTTTAATTCTTTTATTTTCTACATACCTGCTTGTTTATAGATGAATCAAAAGATTTACAAAATGAGATAATCTAAGAAAAGTCAAAAGTAAGTGGCATGTTGGTGCCGCTAACTCATTAATTCAGGTTCTAGGATTTAAGGAAATCATTAGTACCTCATTGACCACCAAGTAATGGGGACTTTGCAGTCCTCAAATCAGTTCAAACATTGTAATGCCAAATGGGTGACTGAGCTAAAGATAGTGCCCAAGCAATGAGGAATGTCTGGTGCATGGATTCCTTGAGTCCCAAGAATTTCAATAATTGCTTTTTCCTGTCTTGCCACGGCATCTATTTGAACCAATACCATGTCCCATAAAAATCAATAAGGAAAGCTCTAACAGGCACCAGTGTCAGGCAGGAGTGAACATCTGAGAGCTCTGGTGAAGAGTTCAGTGGGGACAGTGGAGAGACACCATGCATCAGGCATCTGGGCAACTTGGACTTGATTCTAGGGGTAGTGGAAATGCACAGAGGCATTTAAAATGGGAGAGTGGTATAAGCAAATTTGTATTTGGGAATGAATTTGAGGGAGCAAGACTGAAAACAAGAACAGTGCTAAGAGGAATGCAGAGAGCATGGGCTAGGAAAGAATGATAGAGGAAAAATGAAAAATTTAAAAATCGCAGAACTAAACCTTATTGGCAATGGAGTTGTTAGTAGTGAGGACAGAGTGGAAGCAAGGATCACTTGAGCAACTGCATGGATGGCTACTTACAATATCTGTGTCTGGGAGCAGAATGAAAAATTTACAGCATAAGCCGAATTTTACCACATTGAAAAGGAGGCAAATAAAAGAAAATCTCAGAAAAGTACATTCTTAGAGGATAGGGGATCATACCCCATTTATTTGGGGTGTGGTGTCCCCAGTGGAGATAGATATCTTTGGAGGTCAGTAAGATTCAGCTGCTCTCTCTATATTTATTCCTTTCCCATTAGATATGGCCAATTTCCTCCCCCCTCCATCAATCTTTTGTATTTTAACTTACATTTTGTTTTCTGGAACAAGGACTTAGTGCAGAATAGAAATTCTATTAAAATAAATTGGAGCCTAAGTAACTCACATATTAAGACACAAATTTTCTGTCTGATAATGTACCGTCCTAATATTTTATAACATACCTCTCTCGTTGGGTGGTGATTTGTAAAGAATTACCAATTCCTTATGTGATGTAGGCTCCATTTCTTCTTCTATCACTCTTATACCCAGGTGTCACCATCAGGATGGGAAAATGACTTAAGACATTTCAGCAATAAAGCAATATAAAGATTTTAAAAGATGTGATTCTTTGTAGCATAATTTTAATAATAGCATTACCAATAAATTACCATCACTATTAAAAAAGAGAGAATATTAGCTCACTTTATTCAAATGTGTTGGAAAACATAATTCTTAACATGGTGAGCAGTATTATTAACCTTTTAAACAAAAGTTATAATCCTTCTTTTAAATATATTATTATTATAAATCTGTTTCATTTTTAAGATTTTCAGGAATCAATATAATAAGCTGTCCATTTTCCCTTATTTCACAAAGAAAGTAAATTAGAGGATAGGATTCGACTGGCATAAATTTACTTTACAGAAAACTATTGGAATGCCTCTGAGTCAATGATAAGAAATATTTTAATTCTTACTATGATTATAGTTGCCATTCTATGATTTACATTTGAAAGGAAGGGAATAAAATATGGTTTTTTGCTGTCTCCTTTACAACAGTTCAATTGTTCATTTCTTCACTTTTTCCTACTCATTTAGTCTTTCATTCACTCAAGAAATATTTGAGTATCTACTATGTGTGGACATTTCTGGCCACTTAATATTCATTCCTTCTTCTAGGAGACCCTGATTTCCTTCTAGGCCATCAGCTTCCCTCCACTGTTTGAAACCTTGTTTGGGTGGCATATCAAAGAAGTTCTCTCCTATTATACAGAAGTCAAAGGACTCCACAGAAGCTCAGTTCTCCATATTTTTTCTATCACCACCCTGGAACATCCAAAGTGCAGGCATGAGATCTGAACTCGGTCAATCAGACACTCCCTCCTGGAGTGATAAACTGAAGAGAGTGACATTCCCACAGCCAATTGACTAGAACTTCATTCCAGTGTTGGGGGGTGGGCACCTTTGAGCATTTCCTGCCTCTGAGATCTGTTAGTGCTTCCTGATTCCTGTCTACTCCAAACCTTCTGTTTCTGCCATCTCTTTTGTCCTCTCTGTGACTTCCTTCTTATTCTTCCAAAAACTTTTCTCTTTTCCTTCATTTAACCATATTCATTTCTGATGCTTGCAATCAAAGAACCCAAACTATAAAGGCAGAGTTTCTGCCTTTAAAAGGCTTACAGTCTAGTAAGCATATAACACGTCTTCCTATCAGAATACTTTTGAATTATAATGGGTATTATGTTCCTTTCAGCAATCTATTTTTCAAGCCACCAGCAATGCAGATTTGTCAAATACCAGGAGCAGACTGTCTCCATTTATGCAATACACAGTAGACATCAAGCAGTGAATTTCTGAGCTGCTCTGTTCCTCAGATGAGTAGACACATATCAGGTAAAACATGAAATAAGAATGAATTCATCCACATAGCAATGGTCAGGGCTGATATTAAAGATAACTTTAGATCTCTTCTTACTATGAGTCATTGATGGCAGAAATAATTTGTTACCACAAAGACCAAACCTAAACACTCAACAAGTTAATGTGAAGATCAATTTAATTTTCTTACCAAAAAGACTACTTTACATTATTTTTGGCATTTGATTACATTAAAAGCATGTTGAAATAAAAGCAACCAATCTGTTCAATACAATCTAATGAGAAATAAATCTATTATAGTATATAGTTTAATTGCTTTGAAAAGATAACGACGAGTAAGTTTAACTTTGTTTCTAAATAAATGTAACTGGACTACTTTCTTTTGCAACCTCTGCACTAAAGTTGAAAGAGATTTTATGCACAAATGCCAATAATGGTTTTAAACAATATAAATACTTGCTTGAAGATGGATACTAATGCCCTCTTTGGAACTATTGTGGTCCATCAGGTCAATAATATTCATTTAAAAAACTCTCCAAATGTGTTTTCATACAATAGCCCCTGAAGATAATGAAAGGCTCATTATGGTCTGCTGAGTCAATAATCTATGTTTTTAATACATACTCCAAAATTCATTTCCTCTTCTATGTCAATGTCTGTTTAAACTATTTCAATTAATTATTGTTAAGAGGAAAAGTTGCAATCGGTTTGAACTCTATATTTAACTGCTATTAAGCATTCAATTCTTATAATCAGTTACTTATCCTGATATGTTATAGATTATTACCAATAGCTTAGAGCAATGAAAGACCACAAAAAATTGGATGTTAGAGTGAAGCAAGAATAAAAATGTGTGCCAATAAAACAAAAGCAAAAAATTCCAAAACCTTCTGTAACAATAACTTGGAAGAATTAGGCAAAAGCTAGTTTGTGTGTCAATTGGCCAGGTTGTTGCAGATAATTTCAAGCTTTCTGAATATTTTTTAAAACTTAATTTTGTGAGATAGTTAAATCAGAAATGTTAAATCTGGCCAATCTAACACAAGCATGACTAGTGGGTTCACAATAGCCTGTTTTGAGATATAATTTCACATTTATTTGATTTGTGAGAGTAAGAAGCACTTTAATGTTTAAAATACAGACATTTTAAATATAGTTTGTATATTTAGTATCTGACAATTGAGACTAAAATTGCTTATACTTTTGTAGAAACTATGCCAAGGTTGTAAGGACTAAATTGTTAAATTTATTCTAGAGGGAAGCACTGACGATTTGAAATAAGGTTACATTTATTTTTTTTAAACATCTTGTTTGTATGTATGTATGCATGGTTTAAAGTGTTGGTATTCCGTAATTTACCTGTATGATTTTATGCCTACTGCACTTTGGATGCTCATGAAAATGAGACTCCTGTTCTCCTTGCTTTTCTGCTGAACGGTCTTTCAATAAGTATTTTCTTCTCCTTCCTCTCTATTGTGGTTTTGTGAAAATATCTTTTAGCTTAATAATTTAACCTTGGTTTATTTTACTGGGTAGAGAGGGGTTAGCATTTTTGTCGAGCTCTGTTACTTGAATCTGGCAAGGTTCACATTTCAGTTAAGCTGGATTTTCTAACCTGCTGGTCTTCATCTGCTGGCTGCAGTGAAATCCTAAAACACAGCAGCATGCTGGTATCATGAGTGATCACGCAGCTGTGTGAGTGAGAAATGAGAGAAACTCTGGAGGGGACTGAATCTGTGGCATGAGGGAAAAGATTCAACCTTGTGGAGGGGTATGGGGCGTGGAGCAGGGGCAGGAATGGTTGCTGGATTGGAGTCAGGGCAAATTCTAACTTCATAAACTCCATGCCCTGTCTGGCACCACCACATTTCTCTTACAGAATCTATATTCAAGTTAGCAAGACTAATCACTGAAATCAGAGCCTTTAATACCATATATTCATTGTTCATTCATTCGACAAAGACTTATTGTGTGCCCACCATGTACCATACCCTAAAAGCTTGGGGGAAAAATGGTGAGCATAGACCAGATCCAGCTGCCTGCCTTCATGGAGCTTCATGAGAGAGACATTTATAAAATATCATAGACAGAAAATTACAAGCACGATAGAAAGAGGGAGCAGATAGAAGAGTTGATCTGGTCAGCTGCGGCTGCCCCTAGAAAAGATGAGTTTGGGTGAGAGCTGAAGGATTATGAATTGTTCATAATGACAGTACTAATGATAGTACTATATAGTGAAAACAGGTAACATTTACTTAATATTTATTATATGTTATGAGCATTGTAATTATACATTATGGGCATTGTCATAATGTGATAATGTAATAACTGAGTAAATCCCTCATAACAACTCTTTAAAGTAGGTATTATATTTAGGTTCATTTTATACAAGGGGAAACTGGGATTAAGAGAGGTTAAGTAAATTCCCTAAGATCACACAGCTCATAAGGAAGGAAGTGGGGAATTTGAATCAACACTGTCTAGCTCCAGAGTTGTTGTTCTTAACCATGACGCTTGAACCTTCTTAGCAAACACAATCTGAATTTTAGGTCCTCTGCCACTAGGAAACAATTACAAAGTATTTTCTATTTTCCAGACACTACTCAAAGCTTCTGATTATGTTAATTCATTTGATTTTCCAAACAACTCTTTGAGATAGGTTCTACTATTACCCCCATTTTACCAGTGGGGAAATTACAGACTGCCTCCAGAGATGTTACTCTGGATCTCTTTGCTACCTGGCCTTGCAGGACGAAGGCAGGAGGTAGAAGTGCAGGACCCTTTTAACCATGCCGTGAGAGGACATTGGATGTCTGCTAGGGGACAAAGGGTGCAGCTAAAGAGACCTGCCAGAGGATGGATTAAGTGGTTCTGGAACAATTTTGTTTTCCTATTGTAAATATGTACATAATCTCATCACAAATAACAGTAACTGGTGATGAAGGAGACGCTTGGGAACACAACCATGGATTAAAAATGTTACCCTGTAGACCAGCCTGTTGAGTACTTATATACAAATTAATCCAAGGTTAAAATTCAAATTTCTCTGAATCTGGGCGAAATATTTAAAAAAAAATTCTTCAAAAAAATGATTTTTGAAATATTTGACTTGCATATCTCAAGATATTTGCAAACAAATTAGTTTATTGGCATTCTAGTACCACATTAACCAAAAGCACTAGTTACAAGCATGATGACCATTTGGTTTTCTGTAGAATGAAATATAATGTGTTATCTACAATTTTAGAGTATGAACAGGAATACTTTTATTAGTTAATATTTGTGTTTAAAATTGCAAATTGCTATCTGCAATTTCTAAACAAGTAACCAGAGACAATACACATATTTTCTTCTAATATTATTATATTATTCTAATATATTTCTATCTAATATGAGATTCATATGCATTTTTGGGGATTTTTTTAGTTTTTATTTTGTTTTGGATTCATAAGCATTTTTAAAAATATTAAAAAGAAAATACTAGAATGCTGAAGTTTGGTTTGTCATTTTTGAAATGATAGTCATGGAGTATACCCTTATCATGAAAGGACACTCACTACATGACATGAGTGGGGTCAGTGTAAATGAGAACAATGAAATGTTACCATGAGATTAATGGGTCCTAATTTGCCACAATTAGTTGATAGTGGCCTTCACCCAGCTAAGAACAGGACGTTCCATTTTTAGTGACTTCAACCTTCATAATCTGTTGAATTACATCTCTTAGCATCAGCTGGTTCATACCTACTGTCAGGCCAAATGGAGCCATGCAATAGAAAAACCCGTTTTCTGAGAGTCTGAACCTTGGGTTGATGTAAATCTATTTATAGATGGCCTCAACATGTGTGCAGGAAACACACTTCTCTCTCCTGGTCCTGGTCTATTTGTCAAATACCAGGAGCAGAATGTCTCCATTTATTCAGTACACAGTAGGCATCAAGCAGTGAATTTCTGAGCTGCTCCATTCCTCAGAGGAGTAGACATGTATCAGGTAAAACATGAAATAAGAATGAATTCGTGACAGCAGGCATTTCTGGGATCCTGGACCGGGTGCCACCAAAGGCAGAGAGAGGACAGTTTTCTCTAACTGCAAAAAAAGAATATTTGGCTCCATCGATATAAAATTCAAATTCAGATTTGCAGTGGTAAAATTTCTAACTAGGGTGATGATTCATTTTCTAGACTTCCATTATTCTGAATTCCTAAAGGGTCCAGATTCCAAAACAAGAAGCTAGGACAATAATTTGAGTGAACAGACACACATACAAGTGCATGTATGGGATTGCACGGTACATATTACAGCCTCCTAAAATACATAATTCTGGAGATGGGTTACTATACAGTTTACAGACGTATTCTTGAAAGCCTTCTCACAACTCTCCAAGACCTTTGGGGGAAGCTCAAGTCCCTTTGTTATGTAATAGTCGTGATCCCAGACTCTGAATCCCAGGCTTGTTGTCACTGGTTCTTGGTCCTTCACAGAAAACAGGTAGTTCTTGGTACACATTGGAGGAATGAATACAGATATATTTGAACTTGACCTCTATAAGGCTTCCAACAGAGAAATGAAGATGTACAGAAATTAAAGTAATTAGGAGAAAATGTTAATTTTTAACTTGTATATTAATAGAAAGCCTCATTGATATTTTCTCTATGCATAGCATGTAAATTGACTTTTCCCATCATTATTAGATCGCTTCTAGCTTTTGAAAAGCCGTTTTAAAAAATAATTTTAAAACCCATCGTGAAAAACTGTAAAGACCTGTCATCTTTTCATCTTACCGGATAGAATTTATGAAGCGAGCTCCCTCTTCCTCTAAGTGACTGATCTAAGAAATTCACAGACCTTTACTTAGATCATGTGAAAATAAAAACCAAGCACGGTATTTCTATCATGAGAGACATCTTTCTTTCTTCTCCTATCACTATGTTTGATCATGGACAATGAGATATATCGTTGTATGCAGACACATACATTTGCCTTTCCCAGCTACAATTCTCACTAATATTTTGTCCATCATTCATCTTGACTATTTTGATTTTCTCCTGGTGGATTTTCCTCACTGCATTTATGAACGTTTCTTCCCAGACTACCAAATGTTTTCTTTCTTCTTCTTTTATTATCAGTTCTGAAAAATGGCTGTGAATTTCCACAGAGCTGTTGTTTTTTGAGGGATTGTTTTGTCTTCAAATGCTGAGGATAGGCCATTTGTATTTTGGTGATAAAGGGATAATTTTTCTTCAGTAGAATTGTCTCCTCCATCAAGAGATGGAAACATAGCTCCTTCCTTTCCTACTCAAATTTTAACACAGAAAAGCTTTAACATAGATCTACTGATAGACAGTTGAATCCACAGTAAGCCACAAATTTACCAAAAGAATTCGTGGGATTTACTGAGTCAGTAATTCCTATTTTACTCAATATTCTGAAAAGCAAGAACTGGAAGCAGAACTTTGAGCTCTGCTTTATAATAATGATATTGGGGTTGTTTATGAGGGTCATGTTTGAATTACATATTCTTTCAGGCTCATAAGTCAGAGGGGAATAGTAACTCCATCGACTCATCAAATTTTTTAATTCTGTGAAACAAATCCCTCTGGAAAAATGAATATTAATAATTAGACAATATCCAATTAGGGGCCATAGGCCAGAGCTAATCCTTCAACTAAAAAATCCACAAAGCACATGTAATAGTAGAAACTTAAGTTAACAAACCCTATTAACATAAAATTAATGATAATAGTATAGTGTGAGATATTTCAGCCTCCTCCAACTAAGAGCCTATTGCCATATTTTTTTTCTTTTTCTTAGGAATTCATTTTCAGCATAAGACTTTAATATTGCCCTTTGAAACAAACATATAATTTTCATTTTATGTAGTTTAAGAACCCACATTTTGATCAATTCTTAAATATGAGCCTTTTTCCTCTCAAATTAAGGACACATGTAAGCCTGCATTTTCTTTTATTTTAATAGAGAAATTACAGTGTCTTCAGCAAATTAAATGAGGACTCACTCCATTCCTGACTCATTTAGAGATGCCAAGCAGATTTCTCATAATAATTTAGATTTCTATTAGTGTACAATTTACTAAAGACTTGGCTTTCCATTATCACAGCAATCTGGAACTGGAAGTTAGGACCTCCATTTTACAGAGAAGACAAGGTTGGCGCTGTTTAGTAAAATGAGTTGTGCAACATCACCAATAAATATCAGTCGAATGAATCTGGGTGTCAGTATGAGCCCTGAGCGAACACGGTCTTTCCCTGCGCATCCAGACCTGTAACGTCACCTGCGGTCAGTCACCCAGGGACCTGAGGCTCCCCACAGTTTTGTTCCCTCATCGTGACCCCTTGCTTAGCCAAATGGAAGGAAAATATTAGAGGTAGGAGAAGTAATGAAAATAAAGTCAGTTCAACCCAAGCCAATGTTCCTTTTGGATCTGGTCTAGAGATTTTCTTGACCCCTTTACAATAAAATAATGTATTTTCATATCATTCTCCTTCATCTTGGTGGAAATTTTTCAGGATTTCAAGGACAAATCTGAAAAATACGTCTGTGTCTTTTTTATAGATACAAAGCTGGAGCCTCTGCATTCTAGTTGACGCATGTAAATAAAATCAACCAAAAGCTACCAGGCGAAAGGTAACCACTCAGCCTCTGAACAATAAAAGAAAAAGGGCTCCAAATATATTAAGGCCTAAATTATACAGTACACACAAGTAGACACAGGCAAGAATAATCTACAAACTGTTCCCTTTATGTATAATTCAGTACACAGATGCTTTTTATCTCACTAAATCAGAATTCAATCAGAAGAGCTAAAGCTTCATTATTAAGCAAATTTCTCCCCAATAAAATGCTGATGCTACTTTTCAGTTCCACAATTTAGAAATTCTTTTCATGGATACATTCAATTTGCTTGATTTCAGTTTTTCCTTCAAGTTTCTAGAAGACAAATTTCTATGGGATTTCAGTGTCCTATTTTAGCCTGGTCCAGTCTTTTTGAAATGACAATATCTGTTTGCTTTAGTTGTCAATGGTCTTTGGCTACTGCAAACTGGGAACAAAGAGAGGAAAGAAATAATTTTCTTTTATCCCTTCCATCCATATTCCTATGAAGTTTCAAAAAATGTTTATTTTAGCTAACACAAAAATTTAACCTCAATAATTTGAACAAGACAGATTTAAAACAACAAAGAAACACCAGTTTTAACCCATCAAATTGGCAAAGCTTAAGAAGTATGATAATGCTCTGTGTTGGCAAGGGTGTGGAGAAATGGGCATAATTTTACACAGCTGGCAGGATTTTAGAATTGGTACAGCATGTCTCTAGAGCAATTTAGCAACATCTGTCAAAATACAGTAAAATGTATCTAGCATTTCCTAGGAATTACTAAGGAAAATATTAAACATATGTATAAAGATATTTGTTCTGAGATTTTACTTATGCAGTTATCTATAGAAAGAAAGCTTTTTAAAATATTCAATAATAGTGGATTAGTTAAGTAAATTGTGGCACACATACATTATGTAAAAAAAAAGTTGTACAAGAATGTATGACATGAGAAAATGTTCACTGTTCTCACAGAGAGTTTTTAAGTAAAAAAGGGAGTCTGTGGAACAGTATGCTCAGTGTGATGCTGTTCAACTCTATTGAGATCTATTTCTGGAAAAAAACACACTAAAATGTTATCTGTGGTTTAATCTGTGTAGTGGATTTCAGGCAAGCTCGTTCTTTCTTTTTAAAAATTTCTTTATGTCTCTTTCTCTCCTCTTCCCTCCCCTTTCTCTCTTTATTTCATTCGTTCTTTCTGCTCTTCTTTCTTGTAAGACAATTTGAAATAAGCAAAAAAGTATTTCTGAGTATCTTCAGTGGAAAACTGCATTGTTTTGAGCGTACCTTTCTGAGTTATCTGATTTTAGCCTTCCCTTGCCTTTGAGTTACTTTACAGTTCTGTAAATTGTAGAAAGCTGAGAGCAATGTAAATTTTTTTTTGTCTTTGGAAATGCAAATTTATTCTGTTCAGTGGAATTGTCAGCCCTCCTTTCTGTGGGAAAAATCAGGTTCATGTCCATTTGTAAATTCATTTGAATATTCTTTTACTTCACATAAATTTGTGCTTCTTTGACTTGTCCTTTGAACTAGTTAAAACGTCTTTTCTGGTTCCCACGTGTAATAAATAGGCTAAATAAAATATTTGACAAGTGTTCCTTTTATACCTATATGACAGTTATGATTCTACATTTTCTGAAAATTACACTTTAACACTGGTTTCCTACTTTTATAAATTAAGCATTTGTTACTTTTTTATTAGAAAAGGAAGACCGCAGTAAATGTGATTTAAAAGAATATATTGTGCCACAGCTCCACATTACTATGTCTAAATGGCATTTTTATAAAACATCTTGCATTGAATTGTCTTAATATTTCTACAAACAAATTTGATTGATACTTATTAAACACATTATTTTCAAATCAATATGCTATATTGGAGGGTATATAAAGAAAGACAATGGCCATAATGTTAAACATCTTGCAATAGCTACCATTTTCTTTCTAAATATCAAAGTATCTGTTTCATTTTTAAATATGTGAAAATATAAACTGTATCTATATCTACTTTTTCAAAATGGCTTTGATCATTTGTGGCTTGATCCCTATGTGGGAGAAACAATGTCTTGTTGAGAAAAATATAGGCTGCTTTGGGCATAACAGTTATTAATTTATAGAACAGGCACTAACAGGTCCGTATAATCTCAAATATTCACAAAAGGCTATTTTCTTTCAGAACCTGGCCATTAAAATATAGTCTATAATAAAATGAAGAGTTAGAGATGGTGGTAATAAAAAGAATCTGATACACGGCTTTGGTAGGCCAGGCAAATCAACTGTGATTATTCATAAAATATAATATACACTAGGTTGGAGAAAATAGTAGCCATGATCACTGCATGATCTGTTTCAATAATCAATTATTTTCAATGTGTACAAAATGAGTTTTATTAATGATTGTTTTTTGGTTAAAGTCCATAATCTACGAATATGGAGAGAAATGTTATTGTTAAGTGTTTGGAGAACCTCCTTCCCCATTCCCTTGGTTTTCACGGGGAGCAAATTGCCCTAAATCCTTCCAGCTTATTGCTCCTCCTCTGCTCCTTCCCTTGAAGATGGGTTGAGGAGGAGGTTATGGGTTGGCCAGGAGCATTAAGCAAGTGGCTTTTCCTGCACAAGGAAGGATATATCAAAAAGGGGATGAAAGGCTCTTTGCCTTCATCAAAATGACCAGCTGGGCTCCACAGAGACAGCTCTAGGGGAGCAATTTGGTCTGGAATCTCCTACTTCATGGGGGAAAGTGGTGCTTCTCTTCCTTGGTCATAGCTGCTTAGATGAGGATCGTTGTCACTTGACTTCCAGGTACAATTCATTCTAATTTGCAAGGGCAAAAATAAGAACCTAGTTAGACCTCACTGCATAATCATAGCTGGTAGAACATATCATCCCATAATTCTCATGGCATCCTAGAAATATGCCATGGTTTGAATGTGTCCCTACAAAAGCATGTATTGACAACTTAATCCTCAATGCAACAGTTTTGGGAGGTAGGGCCTACTGGGAAGTGTTTAGGTCATGAGAGTGGAGCCCTCATGAATGGATTAGTGTCCATTATAGAAGAGCTTGAGGCCGTGAGTTTGAGCTCTTGCTCTCTCTCACCGTCTCTTTTTACCCTTCCATCAGGGAACAACACAGCAAGCAGGCCCATACCAGGTGCCAATCTCTTAATCTTGGACTTTCCAGCCTCCAGAACTGTGAGCCAATAGATTTCTGATCCTCATAAATTACTGTTTGGTTGTAGCAGCATGAAATGGACTAAGACAGGGAGAAAGTAATTTTAAGACAATGTGAAATCCTAATATTTTACATGGTTAGATTAGTTAATTGCAGTGGCTTCTTCTCTCTTTCCAAGGCCTATAAGTAACTATCTTTGCTTTACTCAGCAAGATCTAGAAATAAATAATGGACATATATGTATTACAACAATGTATTTTGTCTCCAAGACCAATGCATTTCCTGATCTAGCTAATTTGAAACTCTATGAAGAAGACAGCCCCTCAATTTGAACAGCCTTAGGTTTTGCTAATTTATCTTACCGTAGATCTTACTCTTTTGTAACATCAGGTAGAAACAAATCTTTTTCAATTTCCCCAGCTCTAGCAACAAGCATTTAAACCCCAGAGGTCTCCAAAATAGATATAAAATGTATTCCACACAGCCAGAAAGGCATCAGGATTTTCAGAAATTTTTCTTAAGGCTCTTTGAACATCTGAAAGTCCTGTACCATCATATCTCTGTTAGACATGTGAGTCCATTTGCTGGGTTTCAATTAACATTTTAGGTCACATTTTCTATTTCATCTTTCTCCTCTGTTAAACAATTGATCTCCCTACTTAGCATTTCCTATTAAAACATGAATTGCGACATTTTGATTACTTTTTAATATTTCTCTTTTTTAAAAATTTTTTTCTAGAATTTTGAATTGGCATTTCATTTTATAACTATAACATTTAATTTTTTAATTTTTACATTTTCTTCTATGAAAAAAGTAGCATTTTATACAATAGAAAACCTAAAAAATACTGAAAAATATTGGGAGAGGGAAGGGGAGACGTCATCTGTACTTCTTAACAGCTATGAACATTTTTGCCTATGTTCTTATGAGTCTTTTTCCCTAAAGTTATAATAAAAAACTTTCTTTAATAGTGCTGTGTATAGATTTGTGTTACGAAAGTAGGACTAAAAGGATGAAATTTGTCACTCCGTTGGCTGATTCTCTGGCTCTGTCAGTGATTACTCCACCCTTTCCTGTGTTTGTTCCACGATCCATCCACTGAAGACCAGTGAGAGAAAAAGGACACTGAAAAAATAGCCCGTGACTTTTAAACTTAATGGATGGCTGGAGGCTTTTGCTTGTTTTGTTTGTTGGTTGATTTCTTCCACCCCAGTGTGGGGAGTGTCACTAGTTGACTATTCCTTCAGTTGTGCCAAGAAGGGGAAATTAAGGATGAATGATTTCTGCAATTCTAAGTTACCTGAATTTTTTACTTAAATATAACCCTTTATTCCTTTTTTTTTTTTTTTTTTTTTTTTTTTTTTTTTTTTGACGGAGTCTTGCTCTAGTTGCCTGGGCTGGAGTGCAGTGGTAGGATCTTGGCTCACTGCAACTTCCTGGGTTCAAGCAATTTTCCTGCCTCAGCCTCCTGAGTAGCTGGGATTACAGGCACCCGCCACCATGCCCAGCTAATTATTATTATTATTTTGTGTATTTTTAGTAGAAATGGGGTTTCACCATGTTGGCCAGGCTGGTCTCCAACTCCTGACCTCAGGTGATCTGCCTGCCTCAGCCTCCCAAAGTGCTGAGATTACAGGCGTGAGCCACCACGCATGGCCTATTCTTATTTTTAAAAGAAACATATGTTCATTACTAAACAAATCAGAAAACACAAATAAATACAAATAATTTTTTTCAATAAGCAAACACCAAATAGGATGTCATTTACCACCCATTTCTTCAGAGACAGTCAATGTCACTCCTTCAGATAGACTTACTGGTTAAATCCATAAACATGTATTAAAATGTTTATTCTAGGCTCTTTTTTAGGCATGACAGTAAATAAGACAGAAAAAGTCTCCATTCACAAGAAGTCTGCATTTTGGTGGAGAAGAACAGACAATAAACAGAAAACAAATTGTGTGCAAAATTACTTTATATCATTATTAGATATAAAGATATTAGATATGAAGGAAATGAGCAGGGTGAATTAACACTTACAGAAAAAGGAGAATCTCTATCTATGTATCTATCTATTATCTATCATCTATCTATCTATCTATCTATCTATCTATCTATCTCTGTCTAATCTATTGTCTACGCATCTATTTATCATCTATTATTATCTATCTATATGGAGACTTTATATTTTCTGCCTTGTAATATCTTTGAGATTCTTATTCTTCCATTGAAAAAAGTGGAACTTTATTCCCTTCCAAGAGGAAAAGTAGGGCAAATTTCAGAAGCATCTTCAAGTAATGGACTCATGGCTGGGTGACACCGGTCATATCAGTTTTATACTATGCATCTTAGTTTCCTTGTGGGTTAAGAAAGGGCACAAGGTCATCTTCTCTGAATCTGTGGTCCATGAAAGGATTTGAGGGGTCTCCTAAAGTAGTGTGTAGAGGTTTTTTTTTATATTTGCAATTAAAAATTACATTAAAGTTTCAAAAATATCTATAAACTCACAGTCAAGAACTACTGGATTTAATTCCAATGCCCCCATACCAACAGTCTATGAAATCTGTGTCATGGGAATTTGGGAGCTGTTGACATCCTGACAATATCAGGATCCATCCATATTTATCTGGTATATTTGAGTCAGTTCAGGTTTGAAGCAATATTTTGGAATTTTACGTAAAATTTACTTCTGGTTTTCTCTTGAAATCCTGCCTCTTATCTCTGTTTTTGGATTCTCTAATCTCCTAATCTCTGCAGATTTTCATTTCTGCTCTTGCAGAGTGGGTTTACTTGTGTAGTTGTGCCTGTAAATAAAGAATCTCTCTCTCTCTCTCTCTGTCTCTCACACACACACACACACACAAACACACAATCTCAGTTCCGATGAATTTAAAAAGCAAGACTAAAAATGGCTTCACAATCATATGCTATGGTCTGGAATATAATAATTTAAATCACTGATCACAAAATAAATAAAGTGCGTGTATATTGGAGGCTAGGAAAATGAGAGACAGCTGCCTTAAATCTTATTGGAATAGGCAGGGTAAGTATAAACAAACAAACAAACAGCAAACATGACAATGATGAAAGTAGCCCAGGTCTTCAGGGTGGTGCAGCAGACTCTTTGATTCCTTTATGCGCTCATTTTTCATTCTGAAAAATAAATGTAGCCATCTCCTTGTAATTCACTCTTCCCAGTGGAAAATATAATCAATGGTAACTGTATTTATTTATGCAGAATTTTATACCCCATTGACATCCTCAAAATGAGTTTTCCAACATCCAGAAAGAAAACTCTCCAATACATGTCAAGGAATTTAAAGTACCTTCCTACTGACTTGTATTGTACGCTGAAACCAACACTGTGTCAAAGAAAAAACACTTACGTTCCTTCACTGACGTGTTGTGCATGCCCATTCATTTGTTTTTCTAATATTGAGTCTTGGCATTGATTCCTCTTTCCTGAAGTCAAAGAGAAGAGAGCTCCAGATTTTAGATTAAGAAAGAAAGCTCATAGATGTGTGGATTTTAGTGACAAGGAAGAAAAAGTCTCAAGATCTCAAACTGGAAGCCTGCTGACTAATTGTATTTTCTAGCTCATTACGTTGGTAACTATAATTCATTGCATGGACAAGTACAACTTACCCTATAATCTATGTGCATATCAAATTTCTGTAAGTTGATTTATATTTAAAACCCACTTTATATGCTCCCTTGCTCAAACTCTGTGAGGGCAGGTGTTTGGTCTATTCTGTTCACTGTTGAGTTCCTGATATTAAGGCAGTGCCTGGCATGTATAGAGACCTTAGTAGTAATTATTTGAATGAATACCTAAATGAATGGCTGAATAAATGAGTTAATTAATGAAGATACAGTACTAGGAGATGTTACTAGTTAAGACTTCCAATGACTAATTTCTATACATGTACATTTTCCTGATAGCAAGTTCTCAAAACTCACTTAAGTACTCTAGTGATTCTTTTATTCAAGAGCCATTTTTTTCCTCTTCTTGTTAATAGCTACAATGAACTGAGGCTTTTGGGCAATATCTCTACAAGATTTTATTTCTATTTAGATGTGGAATGACTTGGAAATGTTACAGTTTTTTTTGGCTGAATATTCCTGATGTATGGTAATTTTGGTAAGCAGTGTTTAGTCTGTACGTTACTCTGGAAGTTCTTATAACATTCTGTGGCTGAGGAATCCAGAACCAGGAAGGGACAAGGATCTGGGGAAACTTACCAAGTTCTGGGGCCAGCAATTGGAGGCCAATGCATTTGTCCAAAGGCACTTGGAGAGCTCAGGCTTAATTTGGGCAGGAATAGGGGTTGCAGCAAGAATGGAAGCAGCCTGGGATGCTCACAATTAAGCATGGGATGGTGATGTGATCTCTGGATTCAGGCCTAGGTGGGATGTTGCAAGGGAAAGGCTGGCCTTGTGATGAAATATCAATCCTAGAGCCTCTATTTGGACCTGTATTAATATGACATGATCTGAGGAAGGCCATAGTTTGGGAGCAAATATGCCCAAGGGGAGATTTAAGATCTGTCCTACACCAGCTCTATGATGTTGAGCCAAATTCCAAATGGCGAGGCTAATTTCAAACTCCATGTGGAAGAGTTGAGGGTTTAATCTGCTTTCCACTCTATTCTAGAATAACTCAGGGACCAGGAGGGGTGTATCTGTACATGAGGCTTCCTGAGTACTATGGATGTGAGGCTTGAGAGAGGCAGACTGATAAAGTTAATCCATCAGGAAATCAGCACCAAGTCTTTGTTCCAACAATTCTCATCCATTTGTAAATCAAAGGTCTAAGTATCATTGTTAATAATAAGAGAAATGTGCAAATGTGTGAATTTGCAGCCCAATGTTACACTTCTCGCAAATACTATATATCTTTTCAGGTTCCCCCCACGATATGCACGCATGGGCGCAAGCAAACACACACACATACACACACACACGCACACACACACAGGCTTAGTGTTCAGGTAGGAGCTTGTCAAGGAAAAAATAAATCTAGACTTAGGATTTTATTCAAAATCCAAAAGGATTCTTTTCATTCAAAAGGACTTTTGTAAAAGGAATGAGGGGAGAGAGACGATTGCACTAAGCAGGGCGAGGTGACAGGTATTGCCCTAGAGTGAATGCTGGGACAATTAAGCCTGCAAAAAGGAGTTTTCATTTACAGAGAGAAGTAGACAAAGCTGGAAAGAACTGGATGTGAGGTGGTGGAATGAACGGGTCTGGGTCAGATCGCAGATCAGAGAATGTTTGACTTTGGGGCCAGAGTGTTCTCAGGAGAGGCTGCATGCTGGCTAACGCTGAGGGAGGGCCAAAGTTTAAGGACCTGGGGGAAGAAGAAAAGCTTGACCAAGATGTATGTCAATTGATCAGCAGAGAAAAGCAGTTCAGCTCCTCATTTATGAGTCAAGAAAGGGAATTTGGGGAGTCTGTGTCTCCCTTGTCTTAACTTGTCCTAGGTAAACCAGGGGGCAGGTGTCTGTAAGTCTCAGTCCTACAGGTAGAGTGGTTATTTGCAGTAAGCCCTTTTCCAAAACACAATAGGGTGCAGGATTCCCTGAACAGTCACTGTTTTCCAGGATCACAAGGCTCAGGGAGGATTTGGCATGGCCAAGCTCAACTCTGGGGCAAGCTAGGGTCTCACTTCACCCTAGAAAGGCATGGAAGCTGCTGTAAATCCTGGTTCCTGCTTCAGATGGCTCAGGTCCATGCTGCTCTCGTTGGCTGGTGGAAAGAGGAGAACAGGGGGGATCCAAGTGACAGCAGGGAGGGCTTGCTTATTGGCCCAGCCCCTGACACCAACCTGGGTGAACCTCTAGCCATCCAGACCACTGCAGGCAAATGCCTAACTTATTGAATTTGTGAAGTTCCCTCTCTGCTGCCTGCATTCCCAATAGTGAAATCCATTTACCAGGCTAAATATATTTAGGGAATTCAGAATCTTGGTAGCATGAATACTAAATTTCTGGACTACTGACTGATTTTTTGGTCTCTCTGTATCATATTAGTACAAGGGGTTGGCTTTTCCAAGGCCAACTTAGCATGGTCATAAAACTTATCCTGTTGGCCAAAGAAAGGTTGTGGCCTGGTGTGGTGGCTCATGCCTGTAATCCCAGCACTTTGAGAGGCTGAGGCGGGTGGAGCACTTGAGGTCAGGAGTTCAACACCAGCCTGGTCAACATGGTGAAACCCCATCTCTACTAAAAATACAAAAATAAGCTGGGTGTGGTGGCGAGCACCTGTAATCCCAGCTACTTGGAAGGCTCAGGCAGGAGAATCTCTTGAACCCAGGAGATGGAGGTTGCAGTAAGCCTAGATCATGACATTGCACTCCAGCCTGGGCCACAGAGCGAGACTCCATCTCAAAAAAAAGAAAAAAAAAAAAGGTTGCGATATTTGTGTGCAAGCAACCACCAAGAAATACAGTAGCATTTTTTTTCTGCATACATTTAAAAAGTAAAGATCCATATGATGCCAGGCCATTGGCCTGGGAGGCAAGAAAAACTAGCTCAAATAAAATATACTGTTTCTGATTAAGAAAACACTTTTTATTCATATAAAGTATTTATTAGGTATTGGATTTTATAAACTGTTTGGTCCTGGAGTCTTTATTTTAAAAAGGTTATTCTGAATGCATTACCAACTATCCTGTGGAATATTTCACATAAAAGAAGCAAAAAATGTGTAAATGTAAACAGGCTAATTGTATGCAGATATAAATTATGGATGCTGGCCTTATGAAAAAGCATTGCTGATTTGCAGGGGTCTTACTCAGCAGCTCTGTGTCTTGTCTAAGGGGATATTTAGTATGGCTGTGATGTGCAGAATTTAAAACAAAACTTTGAATTCTGGAGAGTAAAATATAGCCCAATTGTGCTAAGATCACACTGTGGGGAGAACGAGGTTTTTATCTACCTTATTGCTCTTGACTTTGACACTCATTAGCTCTGTTATCCTACGTGTGCTCTTGTCTCCAGATGCGCTGCAAAGGCAAAGGTTTGGTCAGGCCTGTTTATGGGTCTGCAATGCTTCTCTGCAGTCACTGCAGGTGACACTGTCTCCAACACTCTACATGGTTTTCATTGCTCAAGTGGGTATGTCATACCCACGGCTAAGGTTAAAAAGGCATCTGGAGTCTCGGGTGATCTAGGTTATTAAAGATTCCACCCCCTGACCCCCGCCGCTTACAAAACAAATGAAAACATGAAACTTGTAAAGGATGCTGCAGACAAAAGGCAATCATGTAGAACGCTGCAAACAGAAAGCCCTGTGGTATGATTACCTCTGATGCTGGAAATGTGCCAGGCCACCACCAATTTTTATCTAAGTTATGCCAACATGTTTAACCTTGAGTTAAAGAAACTGCCCATCCCATCCCAAAGCACTGAGGAAATAGGGAAAATGAACAACTTTCTACGTGTAAAATAATTGATCTCATATTTTATGATATGTGACACCGAATGTTGTAAAGATTTATGTGGACAGCATAAACCTTTATCTGACATGTGATGTAAATGCTTCACAGTAAATAATTAACTAGAACAGGCTGACTTTCCTTTCCAGGAATCAGGTACTGGTTAGTCCAGGGCAGAAGGACAGACTGGAACTACGAACAAAAGCATTTTGTCCTTGTTCTAAATTATGAGTAGTAAACTTAGTATTTAGAAACAATGGGAGTTTCTAAGGTCTATAACGATAAAGTATACTTTAAGGTAATTTTAACGCAGTCTAAAGAAGGTAGCCGCCATATTAACTCTCTGGAGGAATGGAATAAATTATATAGCAGAGTTCTCCGGCAGGATAGAATAAAAAAACACAAAGAAGGCTTGTGGTCGGGCACAGGATCTGCATTTTCCCTTGAACTGTAATGTTTGTAACTAAGTCACTCACCATGAGAATGTTTTATGGTTTGAATCTGACTATAGGCCAGATTATCTGGAAGAAGCTTGGCCTTGCTCTTGGTTCTTTTTTTAAAACTTGCTCTTCACAATAATGCTGCTTTTTGCCTACCCTGATTGAAGAGCTCCTTATAACAAATTTCTCTTCTCAGTAACCTCCAGATTTCTTAGCCTGGACATGATATCCAGGGCCTTTCCAACACAATTTAGTGGGTCATCTAATTTTAATGAACTAGACTATATCATAGTGTTAATATGTCAGCTTCTCTGAGCCCAAATACTTTGGTTTTCATTGGTAGCTGGAAAAATGAACTTTAAGCTAGCACTTTGGGGTCATCTATTTAGCATATATTTATTGAGTGTTTATTGTAAGCAAAAGCGACACCAAAATATTGTCTTAATAACCTTTTGAAGCCAGGTGTGGTGGCTCATGCCTGTAATCCCAGTACTTTGGGAGGCCGACGTGGGCAGATGATGAGGTCAGGAGATTGAGACCATACTGGCCAACATGGTGAAACCCCGTCTCTACTAAAAATGTAAAAATTAGCTGAGTGTGGTGGCATGCACCTGTAATCGCAGCTACTCGGGAGGCTGAGGCAGGAGAATCACTTAAACCTGGGGGGCAGAGGTTGCAGTGAGCTGAGATTGCACAACTGCACTCCAGCCTGGTGACAGAGTGAGACTCCATCTCAAAAAAAAAAAAAAAAATCTTTTGAGATTGGCATGAGCCCAGTTTTAAGATGATAGCATTAAGGTCACAGATGTTAAGCGTTTGTTGCTGCCCTTTGTTGTCATTTGTAATTGGTCTTGGATGTTTTGTATACAGAAGTCTGTCAAGTAGAGACTAGCAGATGATTTGGTTAATTTCAGATGTGTGCACAGGCTGGGGCGTGGTGGCTCATGCCTGTAATTCCAGCACTTTGGGAGGCCAAAGCGGGAGGATCTGTTGAGACCAAGATTTTCAGACCAGCCTTTGCCACATAGCAAGACCCGCTTCTCTACAAAAAAACACAAAAACTAGCCAGGTGTGGTGGCGCACACTTGTGGTCATACCCACAGCTAAGGTTAAAAAGGCATCATACCACAGGCCTTTCTGTTTGCAGCATTCTACATGATTGCCTTTTGTCTATAGCATCCTTTATAAGTTTCATGTTTTCGTTTGTTTTGTAAGTGGCGGGGGTCAGGGGGTGGAATCTTTAATAACCTAGATCACCTGCTGTCATACCCACAGTTACTTAAGAAGCTGAGGTAAGAGGGTTGCTTGAGCCCAGGAGGTTGAAGCAGCAGTGAGCTGTGACTGTGCCATTGCACTCCAGCCTAGGCGACGGAGCAAGGCCCTGTCTCTGAAGCGAAAGAAAAAAATAAAACCCAATATGTGGACAGCCTGATCGTATTCCAATCTGAAGTCACGGTAATCTGGTTTGATAGTCTCTGCTGCCTACGTTGTCCAGGCAATTACCAAGGAGCTCCTCCACCGTGTGCTGGGTAGACTCAGATTTGCCAGTTTGAAAACTGGAGATAGCCATGCTTTTCACAGAAAACACCACCATTCCATTATGTCATTTTAGATCTAAAAGAGATTCCTCAAAGTGCTGGAAGATGGTTGTTTAATTGTATGGTGCTTATTCCCCTTCCCAATCCAACAACACTCCAGTAACCCCAGTAAAAGGCCCCCACCCCGAGGCAGGCATTCACTGCGGGATAATAAAGCTGACAAGTAAATGATAAATTATAGGACATACTAAACACTGACTTGGTTGGACAAGTTATCTCAGCTCAAAATGTGGACTAATTTACTGAAATCTAAAGTTTAAAGCATATTTTTACTACTACTAAGATAGCTCTGTAAATGAAACCAAAAAAAACCTGTTCATAATGGCTATTGTATCTGAAAATTATTGCTATAATAACTGGAACTCCATAACATTTTCTCAAAATTTGATGGCTTATTTTCCCTTGATAAAAATTCTACTTGTATATTAAAAAAAACTTTTTGATGTTGTAAAAATGAAGTAATAGAATTCGGGAAGGCCACTTCCTTATGGGGCACCTAAGAGCTGAATTATCAAAGAGAACCCAGAGAAGTGGGGGAATTCATCCAAATTTAGAAGGGCTTAATGAGCTCATCTCTGACTTTTCATCTCTATCTGCAAATGAGCTGAAAGCTGGAGCTGTTTTCACAGGCAGAAAACTGGACTTTGGTGGACAGCCACAAAAGAGTATGTGACCTTTCATTCAAGAAAAGATAAAGAGCTATTTGTGGATATTGGAAATGCGAAGGTAACGTCTACATCCCCCAGGGAAGCAACAGCTCCGAACTCAAGGCTATCAAAGCGTTTTCAAAAGTGAGACTAGATATTAATTTAGACTAGTAAGCAGCAAAGGAAGTTTTATCAAAGCATCAAAAACAGAGTTCTTATTGCTCGTGCAGCTTAATTCTCAAGTTGAGTTTGAGCCACAAATTTAGATTCTGCTTTATCATTGAATAAATTAAATGTGATAATTTTGAAGTGGATTCAGTTTTTTGTTTGTTTATTTTTAAGTTTACTACTCTTCTTGATTCCATCCAGAAAATGGATGAATTTAGGTGCCAAAACTACTGGATTCTACTGTTGTTAGTTACAAGGTCAGGTCAATTTAAAATTTAAGATCCTAAAAATGAATTATGGGCACTAGACACTAAAATGCATATGTAATATGCTGTAGCATTTCATATTAAAATGCTGAATACATTTAATAATGAGGTAAATAAAAAGAGGGCATTTTTTAAAAAAATTAAGTACTCCAGTGCCTGGACCAGAATTCCGTCAGGCAGTTATAAAATGAAGAGCAGAGGCCAATTGACTGAAAAATGCAAAATATGTTTGTGTATGATGATAGTGTGAAAAGAAAGCTTGTCTTGTCTTGTGAGAAATAACTGTTTGTGCCTCATGGCTGAGAGGTGCTGTTCAGGACCAGTTACTCCACTGCATGAACAATCAAGCTTACAGAATATGTGTAAACCTATGATTTCTGTTGATTTATGTAATTTGCATCTAATGTATTCATCAGTGAGTGCTGAATAAATACATATGAAACAAGATTTTTAAATATGTGAACCTAATATATAACACATTTCATTACTCACCTTAACACTGATAACCTGAAAATTTAGGATGCAGCCTGGGCAACATGGCAAGACCCCCTCTCTACAAAAAGTAGAAAAAATAAACAAATTAATCAGGCTTAGTGGTGCATGCCTATAGTCCCAGCTACTCAGGAGGCTGAGGCAGGAGGATCTGCTAAGCCCAGGTAGGTTGAGGCTGCAGTGAGCCAAGATAGTGCCACTGCACATCAGCTTGGGTGACAGAGTGAGACACTGTCTGGAAAAAAAAAAAAGAGATGTGTTATTGGGAATTCAGGAAGTTTTCAGCCCTTCTACTATTATGCTACCATCTTGCAGGACAGATATGAAGGTGTATTTATGAATTGATTGACTAATTTCAGAAGTGTAGTTCACACTACTCTTTAGAACTAAACTTTCTTTCTTAAACACGTGTCTCTGATGTGGTTCCCCACACATTTATTGGAGCAACTTCTGTTTTTTTTTTTTTCAACTGGAAAAGTGTTCTCAAATCTTTACAGAATGTGTCCCTGGGTTTCTTCAGCTTCTAATTTCCTTAGTAATAGGAGAAGAGATCAGATGTTATGTGTAGGACTTGTGCCAGCCCTCTGGGCTCCCAGCTTAGGCTCTGCTAATACTTTGTTTAGGCCAATACTCTTATACCTCATCGCTCCAATCTCTGCCATCCCTTCTTGGGAATGACAACACAGGGCCTGAAAAATAATACAGGCTATTCTTAAGTATAATATTTTTCCTTCCATGTCATAGCCATTTTTAGATGATCAACACCTATAATTTTATTACTAATAACCACATAAGACATAGTCTTGATTTAGTTGTGATTAGACTATATATATATATATTTCCATATAGAAATATACCCATTATGACTTTTTCTCATTCTTTTATCTCTTTACTAACCAATATTAGTGTGTATAATAATTTTCTGTTTAATAGATTTAGCTCAAAGCAAAGCCAAAGGAAGCTGAACTGCAATGATGCTTCCTATTTATATATTAAATTACAGTTTGTAAAGCATTTGGAGAATTTTTACACATTTACTGTCCCAACAACTTTGCAAAGTAGTTACAGAGTCAGGTCAATTTAAAATTTAAGATCCTAAAAATGAATTATGAGCACTAGACACTAAAATACATATATAATATGCTACAGCACTTCACATTAAAATGCTGGATACATTTAATAATGGGGTAACTAAGAAGAGGGCATTTTTTTGAAAAATTCAGTACTCCTGTGCTGTTATCCCTCTTTTACAGATGAGGAGAATGAGAGAGGTGAGTGACTTGGCCAAGGTCACATGCCTAGGAAGTGGCAGAGCCAGTAGTCAGGTCTAATGGCTACAAATTGGAGTATGTCGCAGTACACATGGGGAAGGAGAAGGCCCTATGTAAGCATGTGTATCTCCTTTCATGTTAAATTTCCTCACTAGCAATTTCTTTCTCTCCTCCATTCCTTTCTCCCTCCCTCTGTCCCCCCTTTTCTTTCCTTCCTTCTTCTTTTTCTCTTTCTCTTTTTACCCTCCCTCCTTCCTTCCCTCTCTCCTCCTCCTTCCCTCCCTCCCACCCTTCCTTTATTCTTCCCATCTTTCCTTTCTTTCAACAACTCTCAGTGAGCATTTACAATGTCCTAGACACTCTTCTAAATATTGAAGGTAAAATGATGAAGAAAACAACAAAAATCATCAAACTAGTATATGGAGTACTGTAGGAATCAAACTGAGCTCTTTATCTCCCTGGCATAACATGACAAAAAATGTACTTCTTGTTCATGGAAATCTGGTGCAGGTTGGAGACCCTCCTTCTCCTGGGGTTGTACCATCTGAAAAAGGTAGCTTCCAAACAGTCATGGCAGCAGGGGAAAATTGGAATGAAGGAGACACCTTGACTCTTAATGATTTGGTCCAGAAGTGACACAAGTCACTTCTGCTCACAGTCCACATGGCCTCTGCCTGGCTGACGGGGAGGCTGGGGAATACTAGGGTGAGCAAACTATCCTTTTCATAACCCTGTCCTCACGGAGCTTTTAGTCTGTAGGTGGGGAAGGCACAGATAATTAATAAGTGAACAAATAATTGCAAACAGTGATAGGTACAGTAAAGAAAATAGGCAGTGGCAGGTAATAATAGACAGAGCCCAGAAAAAATTGGGGACATTGAGAAAATCTCTCAGGCTTTTGCCTTTTGGGAGGGCATCCAGCTGAGACGTGCCCAGAAAATGGGAGATAATATACGTGGGATGTTTTAAGCCACTAAGCTCGTGGTAGTTTACCATGCAGCAGCGTTAAACTACTACAAACAGTGTCACAGTTTTCTCATAATCTGTTAATATCATACTTAAGTTTTTATTATGGGCTTTTTTAACTTCTTCTTTAATAGTTTGTTAAAACTGGAATACATGCAAAAAGAATATTTAAAATGTATGTCACAAATATAAAGTAAAACAATAATTCAAATACCTCCTAGCTTATGAGATAGAGTTTACCAATCCTCAAAGAGTCCCTGGATATACCTCCGCAAACCCCCGAGTATCAGAAGTAAATGACATCTTGAATTTTTTTGTGTGTATTACTCCTATGCTTGCTTTTGCAGATTTACCCCATATGTATGTATCCTTTAAACAGAGTCTCATTCTGCTTTGCACACCTTTGACCATTTTATGAATGCATCATACTGAAGATGTTCTGCAAATTGCTATTCTTTTTCTCCATTATGTTTAGAACATCAACTATGTTGATGTGTGTAGCTTTAGCTTATTTATTTTTCTTTTTTCTTTTTCTTTTCTTTCTTTCTTTCTTTCTTTTTTTTTTTTTGACAAATTCTCGCTCAGGCTGGAGCGCAGTGGCGCGATCTTGGCTCACTGCAACCCTTGCCTCTCGGGTTCAAGCGATTCTCCTGTCTCAGCCTCCCAGGTAGCTGGGACTACAGCCACGTGCTACCACATCCAGCTAATTTTTTTTTTTTTTTTTTTTTTTTTTTTTTTTTCAGTAAAGACGGACTTTCATAATGTTGGCCAGGCTGGTCTCGAGCTCCTGACCTCAAGTGATCCTTCTGCCTCAGCCTTTCAAAGTGCTGGGAGTACAGGTGAGTTTATTTATTTATTTTTCATTTCCAGAGAGTATTTCATCTTATGAGCATACCATGATGTATTTATCTATTCTTCTCTCCGAGGATATTTGGGTTGTTTATTTCCAGGATTTTTTCTGTTATAAACATTGCTAGGATGTACATTCTGGTCTATGCCTGCCAGTGAAATAGCTGGATCATAAGTTATGCACATTTTCAACTTTTCTAGGAAATGTCAAATTATTTTCTGAAGTGTTTGTATCCAATTACACTCCCACCATTGGTTTGTGAGAGTTCCCACTATTCTACATTCTTGCCAAAATGTGTTACTATCAAGTGTTTTTTAACTTTTGCCAATCTGGCGAGTGTGAGATGATATCCCTTTGGTTTTATTTGGCATTTTCAGGATTAATCATGCTGTTGAGTTTTCTCTTCCTAGATGGCTGAGATGCCATTTGCATTTCTTCTAATGTGAGGGGCCTCAAAGTCATGAATTGAATCAGTTAGGGTTCCAGAAGGAAACAAGTGGCACACCCACACTGAGGAATTGGAGGAGATTTTAATAAAAAGATGATTTACAAAGTTGTAGGCAGGATCCCAAAGCAGATAACAGTGCTGCTTCTCGTTACACTCTTAGGCTGGAAGGTGTGAAGGAAAGGAGTGGTAATGGCCCTGATTTGATCCCTGGGGAGGGGATCAGAGGTTGTAATGGGAGCTGTGGAGGATGAAGTCAACCTCGGGTGGCCCCATCAGGAAAGAGGTGTAAGGGGATAGGAAAGATAACTCTCAGACATCAGTCTCTGTCTTCCCTCTCATTTCCTGCCAGTGTTTCCATTGTTTGACTCCCCCAGGAGCCACAGGGACCAGGGAACCTGCTGCTATGATCCTTGCAGGCCCAGAACAGGGTGGAGAAAGGAGGGAGAATGGGTCTGAGGGGCAACATGAAAGTCTCCAGTCAATATGCTGCTTTTCTACTGAATTGGTTGAATTTCTCTTAGTGATGTGTATGTGTGCTTCTACAGAAGCACAGATGTTTCTTTAGCCTCTGCCCAGCTGATTTCTGTGTGAGAATCTCACACCTTTACCAAGTACCCATTTGCTATTTGGCGTGAAGTGTTTCTTTACACTGAGTTACAATTTGCCTCCCTGAAACATGCAGTCATCAATCATGTTCCAATTCCCCTTAAAAAAATGGGCCTTCAAAATCCAGAAGACGTTTTCCTAGGTATTTTTGTGTGTGTGGCTATTGTAAATGAGATTGCATTTTTGTTTAATTCTGTTTGAGTGTTATTGGTGTATAGAAATGCTACTGATTTTGTACATTGATTTTGTATCCTGAAACTGAAGTCATTTCAGTACTAGGAGTCTTTTGGCAGAGTCTTTGCTGTTTTGTAGGTACAGAATCCTATCATCAGTGAAGAGAGATGGTTTGACTTCTCTTTCCTATTTGGGTGCCTTTTATTTCCCTCTCTTGCCTGAATGCTCTTGGCTAGGACTTCCAGCATCATGTTAAATAGAAATGGTAGATCAAGGGTCCTTGTATTGTTTCACTTAAAGGAATGCTTCCAGCTTTTGCATGTTCAGTGTGATGTTGGCTGTGGTTTGTAATTAGATGGCTCATTATTTTCAGGTTTGTTTCGTCAGTGCCTTGTTTGTTAAAGGTTTTTATCATGAAGGGATACTGCATTTTATTAAAACTTTTTCTGTGTCTGTTGAGATGATCATATGGTTTTTGTTTTTAATTCTGTGTATGTGGTGAATTACACTTACTGATTTGCATATGTTGAACCAACCTTGCCTCCCAGGAATGAAGCATACTTGATCCTGGTGAATTAACTTTTTCTTGTGCTGCTGCATTTGGCTTGCTAATGTTTTGTTGAGGATTTTTGCAGGTATATTCAGCAGGGATATTGGCTGGCAGTTTTCCGTTTTCGTTGATTCTTTGCCAGGTTTTGGTATCAGGGTGATGCTGGTTTCATACACTGAGTTAGGGTAGAGGTCCTCCTCCTCAACTTTTTTGGAATAGTTTTAATAGAATTTGTATCGGCTCTTCTTTGTACTTCTGGAGTTCAGCTATAAGTCCATCTGGTCTGGGGCTTATATTGGTTGGTAGGTTTTTGTTAATGATTCAATTTTGGAATTTGATATTTTTCTGTTCAGTGTTTCAATTTCTTCCTAATTCAATCTTGAAAGGTTGTGTGTTTAAATGAATTTATCCGTTTCCTCTAGACTTTCTAGTTCATGTGCATAGAGGAGTTCATAAAAATGTCTGAGAATCTTCTTTCTGTGGGATTGGTTGTAAGGTCACCTTTGTAATTTCTAATTGTGCTTATTTGGATATTCTGTCCTTTTTCCTTTGTTAATCTATCTAGCAGTCTATCAATCTTGTTTTTCCTTTCAAAGAGCCAATTTTTGGTTTTGTTGATTCTTTGTATGGATTTCTGGTTCTCAATTGCATTCATTTTTGTTCCAATTTTAGTTATTTATTTTTTTCTGCTAGCTTTTGGGTTAGTTTGTTCTTGTTTTTCTATTTTCTCTTGCTGTGTAACCAAGGAGGTAAAAGATCTCTACAAGGAAAACTACACAATACTGCTGAAAGAAATCATAGGTGACATAAATAAATTGAAAAACATTCCATACTCATGGATTAGAAGAATCAATATCATTAAAGTGGCCATACTGCCCAAAAGAATCTATAGTTCAACGCTAATCCATCACACTTCTAATGTAATTTTTCACAGAATTAGAAAAAGCTATTCTAAATTCATATGGAACCAAAAAAGAGCCCAAATAGCAAAAAGAACAAAGCCACAGGCATCACATTACCTGACTTAAAACTGTACTATAAAGCTACACTAACCAAAACAGCATGTCACTGATACAAAACCAGACACATAGTTCTGGTTCTTTCATGGTTCTGTTCATGTCTTTGCCCATTTTTAATGGAGTTATTTATAAACACAATTAGAAATTACAAAGGTGACCTTACAACCAATCCCACAGAAAGAAGATCCTCAGAAATTTTTATGAACACCTCTATGCACACAAACTAGAAAATCTAGAGGAAATGGATAAATTCACATAAACACACAACCTTCCAAGATTGAATTAGGAAGAAATTGAAACACTGAACAGACAAATATCAAATTCCAAAATTGAGTGTTCCAATGGAACAGAATAGAGAACTCAGAAATAAAGCCACACACCTACAACCACCTGATCTTCAACAAAGTTGACAAAAATAAGCAATGGGGAAAGAACTCCCAACTCAATAAATGAGTGCTGGGATATCTGGTTAGCCATATGCGGAAGAATGAAAGTGGACCCTTACCTTAAGATAGATTAAAGATGTAAACATAAGACCTCAAAGTATAAGAATCACAGAAAAAAACCTAGGAAATACCATTTTGGACCTTGGCCTTGGGAAAGAATTTATGACTAAGTCCTCAAAGGCAATTGCAACAAAAACAAAAATTGACAAGCGAGACCTATTTAAATGAAACTCATCCATTAAAATAGGCTCAAGAAAAAGAAACTAGCAACAGAGTATTCAGACAATCTATAGAATGGGAGAAGATATTCGAAAACTAGCCATACAAGAAAGGTCTAATATCCAGAGAATCTATAAAAAGCCTAAACAATTGAACAAGCAAAAAAATAAATGAATGAATGAATAAATAAATAAATAAATAACTCCATTAAAAATGGGCAAAGACATGAACAATCACTTATTAAAAGAAGACATATAAGCAGCCAATAAACACATGAAAAAAATGCTCCACATCACTATCAGAGAAATGCAAATCAAAATCACAATGAAATACCATCTCACATCAATCAGAATGGCTATTAAGAAAAGTAAAAAAAATAACAGATGCTGGCAAAGCTGTGGAGAAAAGAAACACTTATACACTGCCGGTGGGAATGTAAATTAGTTCAGCCGCTATGGAAAGCAGTCGGGAGATTTCTCAAAGAACTTAGAACTACCAACAATTCCATTGCTAGGTATATACCCAAAGGAAAACACATTGTTCTACCAAGAAGACACATGCGTTTGTATGTTCACTGCAGTGCTATTCACAATAGCAAAGACACAGAATCAACCCAGGTGCCCATCAACGGTCGATTGGATGAAGAAAATGTGGTACATCTACACCATGGAATATTACACCATCATAAAAAAGAATAAAATCATATCCTCTGCAGCAACATGGATGCAGCTGGAGACTGTTACCCTAAGCAATTTAATTCAGGAACAGGAAACCAAATACTGCCTATTCTCACTTATAACTGGGAACTAAGCATTGGGTACACATGGACATAAAGATGGGAACAACAGACACTGGGGACTACTAGAGTAGGGAGAGAAGACGCAGGGCAAGGGCTGAAAAACTACCTTTTGGGTACTATGCTCACTACCTGCATGACAGGATCATTTGTGCCCCAAACCTCAGTGTAATGCAAATGCCCATGTAACAAACCTGCACATGTACTGTCTGAATCTACAATAAAAGTTGAAATTACTTTTAAAAAATCCCAAACTCAGAAAACACTCTCATGACATCTTTATTTCTCCAATGCTGCTCCCCCAACTTATTCTTTTTAGCACTCATACCAGATTGATGGTTCATACGGAGCCTGTAGTTCACTAACCGCCACTGCCCACACCCATTCCATGTGAGCTGCTATCAAATCTCACCTTCTCCATCCTTCTCATACGCAAATTAATTTTAAAACTAAATTCTCACTGTACATTTATGTCTGTTCTATTTTATTTGATTTGATTCCAATCTTGGACATATTCCTGTTGGAAACTGTATAAATTTGATACATAAAATGTATTAGCGCTTTTTCCTGGTCTTGAGTCATATACAATCTTTATTAATGCGGACTTTGATTTAAATGTAAACTTAAATTCAAATGTGGCTCTGACACAGTATGCCTTGGTATAACTTTCTTATCTTTACTGAGATTAATTTTCTCATTAATAGAAAAGCAATAATATCTATCTTGTAGGGCTATTGTTCGTTATTTTCAAAAAACATTGGAGCATAGAGAAAATTAATTAAGATAACATGTGAAAATGCCTTCACAATAGCCACTCTGTAGTGTAATGGAAGTGTGGTTTTAAACATCCAATGAGCTTTCCTTTTGTGTTTTACCAAGTGCCAGACCTTTGCCCTGGCTCACCTCAGCATCCGTCTGCCTAAAGTGATATTGGGATTTGTTACAGCTGAAAGGCAGAGAGAAAAGGCAATCAAAATAAGATTATGCAGCAAGAGAGTCATTTTCCCAGGCCAACTGTTGCACTGAGAAAATGATTTGTTCTTCCACATTGCTTTTTTCTCCTTCTACAGTCTATGGGAATTCTCAATAAACAGCATTCTCCTATAGTGCAGGAGAGAGAGAGCTTGTCCACCATTAGGGCTTACCTGGAATTAGAAAGGAAATCATGGCACAGATAAAGTTCAAACAAACAAACAAACAAAAAGCCTATCCTCTTTCCAGTCCTAGGGTCTATGGGAAGAAGTAAAAACATGAAACAATCAGATAGTGAGTTACATGTTTCCTGATTTCTCTGCTTTGTACTTTGGCCCAGAAGGGAGAAGATAGTTTAAATAACAGAAGGGAGACCCCCATGGCATAAGGTCTTTTCCTTCTGCTCATCTGGGATGTTGAGAGGAGACTGACTTACAAACTCTCCTACACCCAAGTGGAACAAAGGAAGAGGAAGCCTAGATGGTCCTGTGCCAGCAGGGATACCACCGGAGAGAGGCCAGCTCAGACACCATTTCAGCCTCATGTTTCAACTCCTAATGTTAGTCCAGAGGAAACAGAAGTCACTCCCCAGAACAACTGACACTATCCTGCTGCCATGGAAGTGTCTTAGCCATACATTCTCTCTACACTCAGAGATAACTTAGGTTCAAAATTGGAAGAGCATTTCCTTTAAATGGGACTACTTATATTAACATAATAGAGTAAATTCAAACAGAAGTGTATTCATAGTTAAATTTTTATCTACTTATCAGTAGATAGAGGCTCATAAAGAGAATAGCTACACATAAGATAAACTTTTTATCTTTGCACAACCAGGATGTAGTATAAGATGGGTTTTTTAATCCTTCTTCTGTAGAAATTTAATAAATGTTTATTTCTCATCTTTCAATTTTTCTGTCAGCAAATTAAAAAAATTGTTTCATAGCCCCAGTCTAAATATAGGATGGTACCTTTTTATTGAGGATAGATGAAGGCTTGCCCTTGATAATATCCACTTTTGCCTTTGTATTTTCAATTTATTTCTTTGTTATTTTTCTGTTTTAAGCTAGAAGCAACTCAAATCGGCTTAAGCAAACAAACAAAAAGGCTATTTAAAAAATCTGTGTAACTGAACATTCTAGGGTCTTTTTTCATGTATAGTTGGCTCTAGGTTTATGGTATGTGAGGACTTGGTATTTATTCATTTAATCTTTCAGCTTTACTTTACACATATGGGCCTCAAGCCCAGACTGGCTGCCTCCAGGTAGTGACCCTTAGCAGTTCCAGGTTAACATTCTACCAGTGTCAAGGACAGTGCCAAAAGAATGCTTTGATGCTGGAAATTTGAAAAAAAATATATATATATATATTTTATATATATATATTTTATATATAATATATTATATATGTTATATATAATATATAATATATTATATATAACATATATAATATATAATATATTAAATATAACATATATAATATATTATAATATATTAAATATAACATATATAATATATTATAATATATTAAATATAACATATATAATATATTATAATATATTAAATATAACATATATAATATATTATAATATATTATATATAACATATATAATATATTATAATATATTATATATAACATATATAATATATACATTATATATATATAATATATAATATATATTATATATAATATATAATATATTATATATAATATATAATATATTATATATAATATATATTATATATATTATATATAATATATAATATATTATATATAATATATATTATATATATTATATATAATATATATTATATATAATATGTTATATATATTATATATAATATATATAACATATTATATATAATATATATTATATATATAATATATATAACATATTATATATATAATATATATAATATATTATATATATTTTATATATATGTGTATATATATATCCTGGAACTGTCCAATTGGCATGTCTGGGATCTCTTGCCTACCCTTGAGACAATTGCTCTAGCCAGGGGGATGGAATTGCCCACATGGTCACGCCGGAGTCGGGTACCCACCTGTAGAGCCAGGGAGTCAAGTCAGCTTCATCTGAACCACATGGATTAAAGGTGGGAGGAAACAGTTTCCCAAGGAAATCAGGTTGCTGTCATCAGAAGAGGGGACTGGGTGCTGGGCAGGAAAACCCCACACACTGTGCCCACCGTATGCTTTCACCAGCAGTTTGTCCATAGCTCACTATCTGTGATTCCCAAATGTTCCCCTTGGAAGGTTCTGCTACGTAGGTTCACCTTAGAATGTTCCTCACAGAAGTTTCTCCAGAAAGATTTCACGATTGCAGCTGCTATTTCTTTCAGTAGCATGTAGTGTGATTTGAGAGGCCTGAACAGCCTTGAGTTTCCGTAGTCTTGACTGGGGAATGGTCTTCGCCTCTCTGGAAAAGGCCGCCTCCCCGATTGAATATTCCACCATGGGAAGTGGTGAAATGGCGCCCTGAGACCCCGGGGGAGCATCCTTCCCCATCCCGGCCCGTGGAACCAGCAGGTGGCAGATGTGGCGGCAGAGCCTCCTCACCTTGTACTCAAGGCCCTCTTACTTGTGTAGAGCTCAGCTTCCTGGTCTATGGACTTACTTTGCCTTTTCTGTGTGAAGGCCATCCTTGATGAACTGTAAAGCCAATCAGTGTTGAATGAGTGAGGAAAAAGCGGAATGAAAACAGTAAATAAGGAGTTGCCTTCTCTGTATTAATATTAGAATCTCTGCCTCAGCCGTAGAGAAAATCATTGACGTGCTTGCTAGAAGCAGCTCTGAAAGACGTTTTTGTAAAATGCTTTTTATCCCGTCAAAGGCTCAGCTCATTTGGGGCTAAGGCTTCCTGCATCCACCATGGGCTTGAACGTGAGGCTTGGGAAAAGCGGAGACAACGTTGGAAAGAATGAGGCCTGAGAACGAGTCAGTGCCGCCTCATCCGCGTCACGACATCCCTGTAGGATGCAGTGTCTTCATTCGTAAAACAAGGGTGTTGGACTACTGTATCTTGAGGGTCCCTTGGCGCTGAATTTCCATCTTTGAGAGACGATGGCACTCTTACCTTTGAGCTTTTGGGAGAAATCCCTGTGAATGTGCCCTGGGGTCTTGCATGCCTCTCAGCATTCTCCTTGGGAGGTCACAGGCGCCGGTCTCATCAGGTGAGAAGGACAAAAGCAGCCCTGGCCGCCGTCAGCTGAGAGCTGGCCCGTGCTACTCAGCCAGGGCGTTGAACACGCCAGGGGATGCCACAATCAGATGCGCGTGCTCAGTGACCCAAGGAGCTGAGGCCAAAGGGAGATCTTCCGCAGTCAAAGCTGAGTGCAGATCAGAACACTGCACACAGCACAGAAATGACCAGCTTTCCCCCTCCCAGCTAACAGGGCTTGTCTGCTCCAAATTTAGCCCTGCTCCACTCTTGCTACCTACTAGATAAAAATTATTAAAATATCCAACTATTAAACTACCTCTACTTCCTGACAGTGTCCATTCCAGAGCAAAATTGTGCTTTCTTAAGCCCTGAAGAGACTTAACACAAGCCCAAATCTCTAAGGACCCCTCACCCCCTGCCACCCCATTCCCCATGGTATTAGCATATAAGCCCACCTTTGACTCCAGGTGTGTCCCTGGTGGTCTTTGGTTGGTGAGTTTGACAGAAGTGTCCAGCTCTCTCACAGCTCTTTCATCTTTGTTTTTGAGTAGAATATCACAGCCTCCTTTTTCTGGAATCACACTTTCAGAATGCTGGAGCAGGTGTCAGACCAGATTCTGTTTTCTCTTCCTGGATTACTATACTACAGAAGGACTGGTCACCTTGTGGCTATTCCCTCTATTTCTCCCACAGCATTAAAACTGTCTTTTCCTTCTGGAGCTGAATCAGTCAAAAGGCATGTTTCCTCTCCTGAATTTTGCTATCTTCCAACTCTAGCTTCAATACAGGAGCATTGGGGTATTTAATATCATAAATATCAGTGCCAGGATTTTACCCTCAGACTCTCTAAGTGGCGTTAGTGGAGCTCAGCCACCTAATAATTTTTTTAAAAACTTGCCAAGTGACTCTAATACATAGGCACTGTTGCAGATTATTGTTCTAAGAAATGAAACTGCCAGCATGTCCAATTTCTGCTTGAGGTTGATGATTTCAGGTATTACCTTGCATCTCCCTCATCCCCCATCCCCAAGCCAAAATCCTCTCTGTCCAGTCTCCAATCCCTAAAGCAGCTTGTCTCTCTAACCCCAACCTCCGCGTCCCTCACTCTTGGCTATCCTGGTGTTGTGAATCGTGCACCTTGCGTCTCATGCTCCATTTTGCATTCCTGAGTTGGGCTTTGACTTCCATTCAGAGTTTCCCTTTCAGCCAAATGTGTATACCCCACCCCACTGAGGGCACTGGAGCCCTGACTTCTTATGATTTTGTCACTTCTTGAATTTTCAGCCAGTGCTACAACCCCTGCTCTCAAGGATAATCTCTAACATTATCTAATTATCTAGATTATCTAAGGATAATCTCTAACATTATTGCATTCTCTCTCCTTTGTCTTTTAAATGCATGGTTGTGTGAATTTCTATTCAAAAGTTTTGTCTGAACTGTGACTGGAGAACGCTGAAATTCTTGGAGCCCACACTTTGGCTGCTCAGCTCAGCCCCAGAAGCTGGCTTGACTTCCTGCAGCACCAGTCCCTCCAATGGATTCACATGGGTGGTGCTGAGCACAGGAAAGTTGACTTTATACTCCAGTTTTCTGGGGACAGCCCTGTTTACACCTGCTTATGTGGCGTAATTACTACACATCTCCAGAGTGTCTTGGTTTGGATAATAAATTATATGATCACGGAAGATGCAGGGCCAAGTGTGATCTGTTGTGCTTTGCAGTCTTGGTTCAACAAGTCCTGAAAAATGACAGAATGAGTTTTCTAACAGTTGTCCTAACAGCCCAGTTCCCCCATCACCAGACCAGGATACTTGTCTCTTGCTTGTTTTGTGAAAAGAGTTTTGCCTCTGTTTCTCATGTGACACACAAATACAGAAGATACGACTTTTCTTTCTTTCTCCTTTTGGGAATAGGTAATCTATGAAAGGATGGGAGGGATTTGAGGCCTTCCATATTTATATGTTTATTTTTCTGAGTTTCTCATACTTTTTTCTTTTTTTCATGTAGATCCATCTTTCATTCTATTTTTATTCATATTTATACTTCTTTTTAATCTTGTTTCAATTTATTTTGCATAAAACAAATTCTATTTTTTTCTAGTTCTATTGCTTTTCCTATAATTCCAGGAATATTTTTGGTTACCTTAAAGCAATATTTATTCATTTAGCAGAGAGTTCCTCTGGGATATAGTACCATAACCCAACTGTCCTCTGCTCCCAAGCTCTCCAGCCCATGTCTGTGGATCTAGTCTTTATCTAAAATTAGTGGAGTCAATTTTGTGAAGCCATCTTTCAAGAATGATGCACCCCATTTTATTCTCTATTTTCTGTTGTATTTATAGCATTTGTAGTTTGCAACACACAATTTAATGCTTGTTCACTGCTGAGTTTCTTTCTCTGCTTTGTGCTTGTTAGTATTCTTTCTTCCTCTAGATTTTTGAGCATGTTTTGGCAGGAGATGGGTTTTCTGCTTTTGTGTGTGTCCACATTAGTTATGAATGCAGTGCTGGACACATAACCAAGGATCAAAGAATATGTGCACCTCCATGGTTAGTTTCTCTAAATTCAATAACTGCAGCATACACATTGTTTTCTCTTACGTGAAAAGTCTCCAGATCCTTATTCTTTCATTGCTATTCCTTCTGCATTCACAGTTCAACATCATCTTCATTAAATCTCATTTCTGATATCTCCTGTTGGTGGGTACTTATTTCAGCCTTTTAAAAATTTTATCAGATTTTTCTGATAAAAATCTCACACCAACTCCCTTCTAAGCTTCAAGTTTTTAACTTAGTCTGTTTAACTAACTCTCTGCCTAGTTAACTAACTCTAGTCAATATGGAACATTTGGCGGTTGATTATTAGCCCATTTCTTGTGCAAATGTTTGTATCTTTTGACATTTTTTTTACTTCATATAAATAGCACATTTTGTATGTTCTCATTTCTACTGTCTGATGAGTTCTCTGTGCGGCCCTGTTTTGGTGATTGGCTTGTATCAGCCAAAATGTTTTGTTTCTAATGCAATTTTCTTGGATTCCCCATGAATTGATGGGGTGACTCACAGCTGGATAATGATGGTTCATTGGCAGATTCATTTTATTTTATGTTGTCTCCTCCACCTTTGCTTCAGATGGCCTGCAACATATTCATAGGATTCGCGGAGCCCTGAATATTTGGCTATATTACTTCCTCCCACATACATTGTCACCCAATGTGACAGAATGACAGGGTATCCCAGGGATAGTAAAAGCAGAGAGGCAATATTAGCATTAAGAGGTAATATTATTATTTACACAGTGTTATCATTTGAAGGTGCATAAGGTTGACACAGTAATCGCAAAAGGTTTAAAAGCACAATGACAGAAACTGTAATGTTTATTAACAGGCAAAGATAAATGATAATTTAGTGGTTGAAATGCTGGGGCTGAACACAATCAATTTGGATTAGATGCACATTACCAAATTGAATACCTTTTATTTCTGCATAATGTTGTATCATGAATCAGAATTTTATTTATAACACTTGACTACAGAGGCAATTGAAATTCTGAGTTCACCCTAAATTACTTATTAACAGAAAAAGTACAACAGGTTTTCATATTTCAAAACACACTAGGTTACTTAAAGGTAACTATTTAATCATAGTTTAAAGAAATGTGGACAGCCAATGAATTTAATTTCACCTGGGGATAATGTTTCACAATGTCAGAGGGAGAACTTCCCTATATCATGCTGGAACTATGACAATTCACTTTTTATGTATGGATAAAGGGTGATACAATGAACAGTACTTGCCTAGCAAAAAGGAAATCATAGAATACACATGATGGTAAAAGACAGTTGGTATTAAGTTGGACTAACTTGCAGAGAAAAGGTTTCGAAATACTCAATGACGATATCTGGCATAATCCAGAAAGCAATACAGCTTTCCAGGGGCCTCCCAGGAAGGGAAGCTGCCAGTGGGGACTTGGGGATTTGTGGGATATTCATGAATGTATTTAGCGAGGGAGCGTTACATCAGATGTGAACTGTCAGTTCAGAAAGACCAACCCGTGGAGCAGATGAGTCTGATCTACAGGGGAACTGACTGCCTTGAATTAAGTATATTTCCTGCTAAATCAAATATCTTAAAATTCTTCTGTTGAAAGTAATTTTTTTTTTTTTTTTGAGATGAAGTTTTACTCCGTCACCTAGGCTGGATTGCAGTGGCATGATCTTGGCTCACTGCAACCTCTGCTTTCCAGGTTCAAGCAATTCTCCTGCCTCAGCCTCTCGAGTAGCTGGGATTACAGGCACCCGCCACCACACCTGACTAATATTTTGTATTTTTAATAGAGACAGGGTTTTACCATGTTGGCCAGGCTGGTCTCAAACTCCTGATCTCAAGTGATTAGCCCTTCGTGGCCTCCCAAAGTGCTGGGATTACAGGCGTGAGCCACCGCACCCGGCCAGTAATATTCAAGTCATTCTGCCATATGTTACTCTACTACTTTCACTTAATACATCCTACTGGTATCCAAGAGGATCTATTAATGCTGAAATACTATTTAAAGCAAATGTACATGGTACATCCAACAATTACTCATCACCACTATCCCCTCTCCATTATGATTATTGAAAGCATCTGCGTGTGATGAATTTCAAAGCACAGCTCAGAGGGATTGAAGTGATTTCTAGAAACATATTTTTAAAGACACAGCTTAGAGAGACTAGAAAATGTTAAGCTTGTCTGTTTAAGAAACTCCACACAAATACAAGAATTTATAACATTCGTCCGGGTGTGGTGGCTCACACCTGTAATCCCAGCACTTTGGGAGTCCGAGGCAGGCAGATCACTTGAGGTCAGGAGTTCAAGATCAGCCTGGCCAACATGGTGAAACCCCTTCTCTACTAAAAATACAAAAAATTAGTTGGGCATTGAGGCTGAGGCAGGAGAATTGTTTGAACCCGGGAGGCAGAGGTTACGGTGAACCGAGATTGCGCCACTGCACTCCAGCGTGGGAAACAGAGCAAAACTCCATCTCAAAAAAAAAAAAAAAAAAAGAAAAGAAAAAAAAAGAAGTTATAACAATAACATTCTAGGGCATATTACATTAAGAAGAAGTGTGTGAATCATAAAATAGGTTGGGGCATTGTAAAGCACTTAAATTCATAATAAAATTGTTTTTTCTCATTACTGGGCTACTATTTTTCTTTTAAAACATATTTAGTTAACTTTTATAATATAAAATTTCAGTTAGGTAGGAAGTAGATACAATAATAAATATTTCCATCTTAGCCTCTTCTATACTTTCTATCAAATTTACTTTATTGAAGATTTTCTTCTTTGCTTTAACCACTTCGTTCATGATCCCAGAATTTACTATCTTAATGTCTTAGAGATTCTTTAGTGTCTAAGAAGTTGCTTTCATTTACTCATTTTTTACAAGCAAGACCCCTAATGTCCAGCTTCCCTGTGTTGTAGCAATTTCTTAACGTTTTGCTATGGAGTGACTAGCATTTGGATTAGCCTATTGGTCATTTTCTTACTTCCACTTATCTTGACTCTTCATTAATCCCTTATTTTTCCTTCTGTTGCTCCCTAGTCCCACACTCAAAGAATTACTGTTTTATTTTTACCCCAAACTTTCTCATGTTAAATGAATCCCGTTTGACCCTGTTACTCCCTAGATTCAATTATGTTTCAGAAACATTCAGGGTCTCTTTGTTTCTTCATATCTCTCAAACTTCGTACGTTATGATTTATTTGAGGCATTAAATTCCTCTCACCTGTTTTATTACTATATCCATGCATCTCCCACATCAATTTCTTTTTAATTCTGTTTTACACATGTAGTGTCTTTACTTTATAAGGTACTATACCTAAACACCATTTGGAAAGACAGAGCATGAACAGTTTTGCCAAATATGAAGAAAAGAAGTGAACAGGGTGATGGGAGTGAGAGCAGGGAATTTTAGAGTTTACAGTTAAAAAAATATCTACAACCACTTATTTGGGGCCCGAATGATTATTCTCATATTATGTGATTTAAAAAGGATCAGAAAGGTAAGTGAGTTTAATTAATGTCATACAACTAGCAAATGGCAACATACGGACATAAAATGAAAAATTCCTAATTTGACAGTCATTGTCTTCCCTTTAGATCGCACCACCTTCTTCTGTGGACAAATAGATTCCAAATCTCCTGGCTTCTGGTTCTTTGTGGCACACTTTAGCTCACTGACACATGTTGCCAAAGGTGGTATAACAGGCTGAAGGTGAACTGCCTTTGAGGTAAGGCTAGAGACCATTTCAAGGGCAGGCGTGGAAGAGTAGTTATCATGATTCAGACAGTTCTGCATTTAACACTAAATTCCAGGATTATTCTAATAGAACCCTTGTGTTCCTCTAGGGGATGAAATTGGAGCATAATCCTGATAGAAGCCCCTCCATATATTCTAGTTTTAAATGAGAGTGACATTAGAAGTCCTTGGGAGTTTATAACCTAGGACGACTGGTAGGGAATTTAAGCAAAGTGAATACAAATATTGCTTAAAAAATGAAAGGAGACTCAAATTCAATGATAAGAAAACATAAAAATTAAAATGGCACTGGTTTCCCGCTTACGGTGTTTTAAAAATTAAAATGTTACTCGTAGGAGTAAGAGATGTTTGGTTAGATTGTCCTTTATAGGGAGTGGGCCTAATACCTTCAGTTTGTGAGCTATGATGGATGTAAGACCCCCAGTGGCTTAAAGAGTGAATGGGGAATGAAGTTGTGAGTGGAGCAGTCATAGCCTTTTATTTTGCGTAACCTGGCTACAAAGAGAAATTAAGAAAAAGAGCAGGTTTTAAGGAGACACAAAAATAAGAGAGTGATTTTTTTTCCTTTAAGATTTTAATGTTAGAGAGATTATCAACATATTTCTAGACTATGGTACAGAAGTTAGGAGAGGGTAGTTTAGCTTTTGGTAATAGATGTTAGGTAATTTAGATTAATATTTTATGAGAATTAGAAAACTTAGACCAGAAATAGTCTTCGTAAAGATCTAACAATGCAAGGAAGAAATCTGAGGCCACGATCTCATGGAAGACAGAAAGCTACAAAAGTGATCATAGGTGTTTCACTAGGGATATCTACTGATTTCAGGAGATATAATTAAGAGGCTGAGAAGCTGAGAAGAGTTTTTGCTAGACTATTACAACTAAGCTTATATGAAATAGAGTCCAAAAACCACAGAAGTCCAAGGTGTCTGGCAATTAATGAGACTTTGGGTAGGGAATGAGAAGAACAGCATCTTAGAAGTAAGAGATTTTTGGTTAGATTCATCTCTATTGGTACTAAATCCCTTATTGGCTGATGTTATCCTAAATTGCTAATGCTGTTAGCCACCTGCCAGAAATAAACTTATATTTTCCCTGGAGGAAGAGCAGCACAATTCTGGTCATAAAATTATTTATAAAATAAAATTTCAAGCATTCAGTCAAAAATAAATGATCAAAGAGACATGAAAACATGATCAAAATTCAAAAGAAACAGGTAAGGGCAAGAGATTACATGAAAATCACATAACAGAGTAATCAGAGATAGACTCTAAAATATTCTTTAAATTTTCAAGGTCATAACAAATAAGAAAGAGAATTAGAATTGAGAATTATGACAGAGAATAAGAAATTAAAAATAGAAATTTTAGAACTGAAAAAATACAACAATCACAGATAAGATATCAATGAATGAATTCAATAGCATCTTAGACACAACCGAAGAGATAATTAATAAATCAGAAGACAGATATATTGATTTTTTGAGGCAGGCGGATCACTTGAGGTCAGGAATTCCAGACCAGCCTGGCCAACATGGAAAGACCCCACCTCTACTAAAAATACAAAAATTAGCCAGGCATGGTGGCACACACCTGTAATCGAGAGGCTGAGGCAGGAGAATCGCTTGAACCCGGGAGACAGAGGTTGCAGTGAGCTAAGATGGTGCAGCTGCACTCCAGTCTGGGTGACAAAGCAAGACTCTGTCTCAAAAAACAACAAAACAAAACAAAACAAAAACAAAAAAACAACAAATCTCCTGATTTTTGTATGTTGACATTGTATCCTGCAACTTTACTAAATTTATGTGTTGGTTCTAACAGTTTTTTGGTGGAGTCTTTAGGATTTTATATATATATGATCATGTTTGCAAACAGGGACAACTTGACTTCCTCTTTTTCAATATGAATGTTCTTTATCTCTTTCTGTTGCGTAATCGTTCTGGCTAAAACTTCTCATACTGTGTTAAATAAAAGTTGTGAAAGTGGGCATCTTTGTCTTATTCCATATCTTAGATGAAAAGGTTCTGACTTTTCCCCATTTAGTACAATGTTAGTTGTTGGTTGCATTGTATGTCCTTTATTGTATTGTGGTATGTTCCTTCTGTACCCGATTTGTGGAGAGTTTTATTTATCATGAAGTGACATTGGATTGTATCAAATGCTTTTTCAGCATTTATTGAAATAGTCATATGGTTTCTGTCCTTCATTCTGTTGATGTGCTGTATCACAGTTATTGATTTGTATATGTTGAACCATCCTTGCATCACTGAGATGAATCCCACCTGATCATGGTGAATAAGCTTTTTAACATGTTGTTGAGTTTAACGTGTTGCTAGTATTTTGTTGGAGACTTTTGTACCTATCATCTTCATCAGGTATACTGACCTTTAGTTTTCTTTCTTTCTTTCTTTCTTTTTTTTTCCTTGTTTGGTTTTAGTATTAGGGTAATGCCAGGCTCGTGGAATGGGTTTGCAAGTATTCCCTCCTGTTTTTTGGGGGAGGTATAATTTGAGTAGAATTGTTGTTAGTTCTTCTTTAAATGTTTGGTAGAATTCAGCAGTGACATCATTATGTCCCGAGCTTTTCTTTGACAGGAGACTTTTTATTATTGCTTTGATCTTATTACCTATTATTGATCTGTTCAGGATTTCTATTTCTTTAGGATTCAATCTTGGTAAATTGTACATGTCTAGGAATCTATTTCTTCTAGAAGAAATCAAGAACACAATACCGTTTACAATAGCTACAAAAATAAACCTAGAAATAAACTTAAACAAGGAGGTGAAAGATCTCTGCAATAAAAGCTATAAAACATTGATAAACAAAATTGAAGAAGACGCAAATAAAGATATCTCATGTTTGTGGATTGAAGGAGGTATATTGTAAAAATGTCCATGTCACCCAAAGAGATCTAGAGATTCAATGCAATTCCTATCAAAATATCAATGACTTTCTTTATAAAAAGAGAGACAATAATCTTAAAATTCATATGGAGATACAAAAGACCTTAGATAACCAAAGTAATTTTGAGCAAAAAGAGCAAAGCTGAAAATATCACACTACCTGACTTCAAAATATACTAAACAGCTATAGTAACCAAATCAGCATGGTATTGACCTTAAAAAGACACATAGAGCAATAGAAAAGAATAAAAAACCCAGAAATTAATCCATGCATTTACATTTTTGTTTGATTTTAAACAAAGGTGCCAAGAACAGATTTCAGGGAAAGGATGTTCTCTTGAATAAATGATACTGGGAAAATCAAATAGCCAAATGCAGAACAATTAAACTAGTTACTTATCTCTCTATATAAAAATCAACTTTAAACGAATTAAACACTTAAATATAAGACCTGAAACTGTGAAAATACTAGAAGAAAACATTGGGGAAATGCTTTATAAAATTGAACTGGATGAGAGTTTTGGGATAAAACCTCAAAAGCACAGGTAACAAAAGCAAAAATAGACAAACATGATTACATTAAACTAAAAAGCTTCTGCAAAGCAAAGGAAACAGTAAGAGTGAAGAGACAGCCTACAGAATAGGAAAGAGTATTTGCAAATTCTGCATCTTACATGTTACTATCCAGAATATGAAAGAAACTCAAACAACTTAATAGCCAAAAAAACCCCAAAACAAAACAAAACAAAAAAAAAACTCCAAACAATCCGATTTAAAGTGGGCAAAAGACTCATATAGATATTTCTCAAAAGAAGACATACAAATGGCTAACAGCTATATTAAAAAATGCTCAACATCACATACTATCCAGGAAATGCAAATCAAAAATCACAATGAGATATCATCTCACCCCAGTTAGAATGGCTATTATAAAAAAGACAAAAAAATAACAAATGCTATTGAGGATGTGGAGAAACAGGAACTCTTATATACTGTTGGTGGGAATGTAAATTACTACAATTATTATGGAAAACAGTATGGAGGGTCTTCAAAAAACTAAAAAACCAGAACTATCATATGATCCAGCAATCTCATTACTAGGTGTATAGTCAAAGGAAATGAAATCAGCATGTTGAAGATATACTGCACTCCCATGTTTACCACAGCAGTATTCACAATAGCCAATATATAGTTTCAACCTAAGTGCCCATCTATAGATGAATGGACAAAGAACATTTGGTATGTGTGTGTGTGTGTATATGTATATGCACACATATCTCTTTCTCTATCTAATATACATATATATGTATATACATATATACATTTATGTATACAATTATGTATATATGTGTATATATATTCATATATACACATATATACATATATACATTTATGTATACAATTATGTATATATGTATATACATATATACATTTATGTATACAATTATGTATGTATATATATGTGTATATATATGAATATATATATATATAATGGAATACTATTCAGCTGTAAAACAGAATGAAATCCTGTCATTTGTAGCAACATGGATGAACCTGGAGGACATCACGTTAGATGAAATAAACTAGGCAAAGAAAAATAAACACCGCATGATCTCACTCATACGTGAAATCTAAATATGTTGATTCTACAGAAGTAGAGAGTTAGAATAGTGGTTACCAGAGGCTGGGAAGAGTAGGGGGAAAGGAAGAATGGGGAGAGATTGGACAAAAAGTACAAAGTAACAGGAAGAATAAGTTTTGGTGTTTCATTACACAGTAGGGTGACTGTAGCTAATAATAATGTATTATGGCTCTAAATGTATTGTAGCCGTAATGTATTATAACTCTAAACAGTCAAGATAGCTTGACTATTATCATCCTAAAGAAGTGATAAATATTTACGGTGATGGACATTCTAATTACCCTGATTTTATCATTATACAATGTATACATGCAGTTAAAATCACACTGTACCCCATAAATATGTACAGTTATGATGTACACATAATAAATACAACAAAAAATGAAGAATATTGATACAAGAAAATATCCAAAACAAAGCATGGAGAGAAAAATAAAGCATGGAGAGAAAAAAACCACAGACGAGAGGCCAGAAATATCTAAGATACAAATAAGGAAGTCTTAAACTAATATCATTGGAATCTCAGGAAGAAAAGAGAGAATGAGTTAAAACCAATATTTGAGAATTTTCTAAAATTAACATAAGACATTAGGTCACAGACTCAAGAATCCCGAATATGGCAAATACAATGATTACCAGATTTAGAAATATCAGAATAAAACCAAAGACAGAAAAATCTTAAAAGGCAGATAGAGGCGAAAAATGTTATCTTGAAAGGAACAACCATTCAATGGAGAGAGATCTTAACAGAAACAAGAAAGCCAAAGACTGTGGAATGAATCCTGATCACTTCGGAGCAGACCTTGAATTTCACCACCAATGAAAATACCCTTGAAGAATGAAGGTTAAGAATAAAAAATTTCAGATAACAAAAACAGAGGAATTTATCATCACCAGATCTACACTAATGTTAAGTACCAAACAATGTTTTTCAGGCAGACGATGAATGATTACAGATGGAAACTCAAGGAAGAGGGAAGGAGTGAAAAGGAAAAATATGTAACTGAATAAAAATCGGTAATTAGTGCAACAACCTACCATATATATCAAGGCAAAGGTTATTAGTAGAGATTAAGGGAGTTTTATTAATAACACTAAATGTAATTCACCAGGAAGATAAAACAATCCTAATTCTGGCTATGTATACATTGTATGTATAGGAAAGCCACACGATATATAAAGCAAAAATTAATAGAGCCAAAAGGAAAAACAGATTCCCAATCATAGCAGAAGATTTTTAACACATTTCTTTCAGTAAATGATAGAATAAGCACCTAAAAAAGTACTGCACCAGACAACTATATTCTTTTCAAAAACCAGGGAGAGATTGAAAATAGGTGAGAGCAGGGGACTGCCCTTCCTCCAACAGCTCACTCCTCAGCCCCCTGGAACTACTTGGGTATCCTCAACGTGCCGGTCTTACACATGGCACTATCACTGCAATTTCCTAGCTTTCCTCAACAGGTGAATTCTTATTAATTTTTTTCAAATATTTGGTTCAGACATAAATCCGTTGTTATTTCTCTCTTCTCTTCTGGGCTGTTTTAGAACCTGGATAATACTTGGGTTGTATTGGGGCACACGTTGCATTGCGATATAGGATTTATTTAGATCTTGCATTGTGCACTGTGACTTCTGCTAGATACCTCTAGCACAGTTCTGATATTTAGGAGATGCTCTATATGTGCTTCCGGTCTTACAGTCATGTATCACTTAACAACAAGGATACAGGCTGAAAAATGCATTGTTAGATGATTTCATCATTGTGGGAACATCATAGAGGGCACTTACACAAACCTGGATGGTAGAGCCTACTCCACACCTAGGCTATATGGGACAGCCTATTGCTCCTAAGCTACAAGCCTGTATAGCATGATACTGTACTGAATACTATAGGCAATTGTAACACAATGGTAAGTATTTGTGTATTGAAACATATCTAAACACAGAAAAGATACAGTAAAAAATATGGTATTATGATCTTATGGGATCACTGTAGTATATGCAGTCAGTTGCTGACCAAAACATCTGATGTGACACATGACTGTATTTGCCAGATCACAATCATCTTTTCTCCCTCCTCATCTTTACTTTAAAAGTAAACATCTACCCTCAACAAATGCTCATACATAGTCCTGTACCAACAGCTAAGATAATTGAATTTTTAGAAACATTTAAAAATGTGGAGACACTGTAAATGACTGGAGTGTGTAGGAACTCACTGGCTGCATCCTGAATGTCAAGGTTAAAACCTAAGCACCAACAAATATGGAAAGTGAAAGATGAATAATTAAGAAATGGGCTAACTGTACCATTTGAAAATTTCCATTACCAAGGCTTAATATTTAAGTAATGCTTCCTGATTTTGGCACAAAATAATTAATTACGATTAATAGTGCTTGGGAATGTATTTTCAAGTTCTGAAAAAATGATGTGGAATGTATCATAGTTTGTGAACTATGCAACTTTGTCTTGTTATTTCAGCCCATGGAGAAGAGAATATTTCTTTGTCTTTACCTCATGCAGTAGTATGCCAGGCCACTGCTGGGTCAGGCAACAAATAAGTTGTTTGTGCCTGAAAAAATCATGGTAGCCCTATCTTCTTTCAGAATAGTCATGGGAAACAATGAAAACAAAATAGCAAGTTATAAAATGGCAACTTTATTTTTTCAATAATTCTTACCTCATTTATAACTATTAACTATTTGTGTAGTTTTTCAAAATGTTTTCTGCCTACTGTATCTCTTCACTGTATCCCCAGGTTAGTGTGTTATTGAATTCATTGTGCTCAATAAAGGTTGGAGCCAATGAATAAATAAATAAAATGAATGTCTGTCTACACTAACTCTAGAATCTTAACTTTAAACCATAAAAAAAGAAAGGTGAATGTTTTCCAAACAACAACAACAAAAATAAAAAAACAATTGTAATTAATTAAATGGAACATAGACTTTCGTTCCCAATTTTATTTTTGAATTCCTTTAATTTCCTCTTGTCTAAATCTTGAACACAACATGTTTAAAAACCAAATCTTAACTACTTGCCACCAAAGTGGCTGCCTTGTTTTGTCTGACAATGTGTTCCAGCTTTTCTTCTTTCAGACATTTCTTTTCACAGCCTCTCCTTTCTCTATAAGTTCTCTTAACAAGATTCCTCAATTGCCTGACACTTCTCTACTAATCTAGTAATACATCTTCATTAAAATTTTATTTTTCTTTTTGAAGAGCTTGTCTTTTCCTCCTTATCATTAAAGCTTTAAATACCCAAAGGAAAACTAGTTAATAATTTCTCAGAACATAAAATCTAAGAACTAGAAAAAAAAGATATCAATTTGTTTATTTTCTTAAGACGGTGAAATCCAGTCTTACTTACAAAAATGGAAAGCTTTTTCACACTTTACACTGTCCAGATGTCAAGGTATAACCTTTTAGTAAAACAAATAGAAAATTAATACTCCTTATTGGTGTGTAAACATTAGGCTACTTTTCTTATATTGCTGCAGGAGATATGCCAAGCTATTTGTCTTTTTAAGCTTTGCAAATGTAAAATATAGTAATGTGGTTTACTCTAGTCTATTACAAATTCACCTCACTGTCTATTAACATATCTCAACTCTAACTCAATGGCACTTCTACCTGTATTATTCATTTTTCATTATCCCATAATCCAGAGCTCTTGGATGAGACTCCGTAAAACACAACTATTAGGTCCAAACTCAGGGATATTCATCTGTTGGGACGCGGATTAAATCATCAAGTTATTTCAGCAGGCTAAACCAACTGCCACTCAATTGTAGTGTGCGTTTCCTACCAGTGCTCATTCTAACCACAATTCATGATTAAAAATTTTTGTATTCAATTCAGATTGCCTCTGGCACCAACCTGAATTAACTTGCCAAAGTACTGTGCATTTTTAGTTACTTAGCCAATAAACTGGCAGCCTAAGTCTCCTCCTGTATATTGTGATCTAAATGAGGCTTTACAAGCCTCAATTTCCCCAAAGAGCGTTCACACTGAGCTGAAGACAAAAAATTTTCACATTTTATCAGTCTCAGGTCAGAACATCATCTGTCAAAATCAATTGTCTTTTTTCTCACTTTTCTCGTTATTAAAAATTCCAGCAGAATATGTATGAGGTGAAGCCACAGAACAAACTTGGTAGCCTGGAAAGTTTTAGAGTTTTAAAGTCAGCTCAGTGTCAGGGCAAAAAGAACAGAATATAGGTATGAGTTACTGTGGTTCATCAGAATACTTTAAAAAATATCGGTAAGTTAGAAACACTTAACTATTCAGTAGTAGGAGATGAGTTAAATAGATTATATTGCATGCATTCAGTGGAATGCTATGTGATCATTAAAACTAATGATAAAACATTTTTATTGACTTGAAAGGCAAGTTATAATATAATTTATTTCCCATATATATGTGCATACAAGAAATTAAGGGAGATTACTAACAGTGATTATATCTAGGTTAGAAAATTTCAGGCAACCTTATTTTTTACTTTTCTATATTATTGATTTGTATTTTTATTAAAAATGAACACATCTACTTCTAGCCACAATAGAGAAACAAGAACCAGATCTCCTTTTCCACTTTAAGCAACTGAAAAACTAGGTAAAATATATGAACCAATGGTTTTCAGATATGGGACCACAGGCAGTGCAGGACGGTTATCCTTGAGAGAAGAAAAATGTGAGATGGGCTTCACAAGATCTCAGCTTATTGTCAGGGTGAGTTTCCAGGCAGCAGCATAAGAAAGGTGTATTACTGCTTTCTCACACTGTTAATAAAGACACACCCGAGACTGGGTAATTTATAAAGAAAAAGAGGTTCAATGGACTCACAGTTCCACATAGCTGGGGAGGTCTCACAATCATGGTGGAAGACAAAAGGCATGTCTTACATGGTGGCAGACAAAAAGGAAAATGAGAGGCAGACAAAAGGGAAAACCCCTTACAAAATCATCAGATTTTGTGAGACTTCTTCACTACCATGAGAACAGCATGGGGGAACTGCCCCCATGATTCAATTATCTCCCACTGGGTCCCTCCAACAACATGTGGGAATTATGGGAGCTAAAATTCAAGATGAGATTTGGGTGGGGATACAGCTAAACCATATCAAAAGGGAAGCCCAAATTGAGCCGGGAATATTCCTGGGTTGAGGAGACAGAGCTCAGAATTTGGGGAGTACAAGGTGGCTAGAAGTAGCAGGGCAGGATACCAGAGAGAAAGAGTGGCAAGAGAGTGAGCCCCAGAGACCTGCAGAGGAGTTCTCTGGAGTCCTCAGCTCAGCACTTCACAGCTGACGCTGTGAGGAAACTTAAAGTTAGGAAAAGAATCAAGAATGCAATAGAGTCCCACCAGGACAGAATTACTCTTGTTTCAGTAACCAGAGTGGAAAGTTCATAATGTATAAGTATCAGTACTCAGAAGGATATTGCCTCAGTAAGGGGGCCAAATTAACCCTAGATAAAAGATTGCTCTCATCCTGTGTATCAAAGTGCCTCAGAAGGACTGATCTATTTCTAGGTACTGTACCTTAACTGTATCCAGAAACAAAGCTCAAAAATATTTAAAAGATTCAGCATCCAACAGCATAAATTCATAATGTCTGACATCTATACGGAAATTACAAGGCATGCAAGGAGGAAGGAAAAACAATCTATGAGGGTAAAACTCAACCATTACAAAAGACACAAAAATGGAAAGTACAATAGGATTAGAAGACTAAGACATTTTTAAAAATTGTAAATATACTCTATATGTTCACAGAGGTAGAATAAAGCAGAGGTATGTTAAGGAGAAATATGGAAGCTAAAAAGAGGCCCAAATTAAACTACTAGGTTTGAAAAACATCATGTTCAGATAAAAAAAATGTACTGGTTGAGATTAGTAGCTGATATGGTTTGGCTGTGTATCCCCACCCAAATATCATCTCGAACTGTAATCTCACGTGTTGAGGGAGGGGCCTTTAATCTTTACATGTCCTGGGAAGGAGGTGATTGGATCATGGAGGTGGTTTCTCCCATGCTGTTCTTGTGATAATGAGAGAGTTCTCATGAGATCTGATGGTTTTCTAAGTGTTTGGCAAGTTCCTCCTTTGCATGCTGACACTCTCTCCTGCTGCCTTGTGAAGAAGGTGCCTGCTTCCCTTTCTGCCATGATTATGTTTCCTGAGGCCTCCTCAGCCATGTAGAACTGTAAGTCAGTGAAACCTCTTCCCTTTATAACTTACCTTGTCTTGTGCAGTATCTTTATAGCATTGTCAGAACAAGCAAATACAGTAGCTAATAATGGTGTTAAAATGGAATAATTAAAAGTACACAAGTCATTCTAAAGAAGGGAGTAAAGAAGAAGGGTATAAAGAACAGAAAGAATAAATAGAAAGTAATAGCATGATGGTAGATTAATACATAAAGAAATCAATATTCACATTCAAGGCATATGCTTTAAACACTTAGATTAAAAGGTAGAGATGACCAGATTGGATTTAAAAAGACATATCTGAAAGATACCCATTGTATTATTAAAAAAAAATCGGCTAAAAGCAAATGTATGAACATTGATATACTATGCTAACATTGAAAGAAAATTGAAGTAGCTATATTCATATCAGGCAATGTAAATTTCAGAGCAAATAATATTGCTGATGATCATTTCATGGTGACGAGAGTTTATTAATTAAGAGGTACATGTTTTATGTACCAAGTAACAGAGCTTTAAAATATTAATACATGAAGCAAAACTGATAGGACTGAAAAAAATAAATGAACCTACAGTTACAGCCAAAGGTTTCAGCATTTTTTCCATCAATAATTGATTGGCCAATGAATAGAAAATCCAAGGATATAAAAGACTAATAATATTAGCAAACAGCTGACCTAACTGATATTTATAGAATCCTATAACCACCAGCAGCAAAATTATCAAGTATAGACAATATTTACCAAGATAGGCTATATTCTGAGTCACAAAAAACTCTCAATAAATTGTAAAGAATTGAAGTTATAAAAAGTATGTTTTCTGACCATAATAGGATTAAATTAGAACATAGTAACAGGAAGATATCTCGAAATTTCTGAAGCATCTGAAAAATATAACACACTCCCAAATAACCCACAAGTGAAAGAATATTAGAAATCATTTTGAATTGAGTGAAAATTGAAATATTACACAAAAAATTGTGAAAGACGCAGCTATTCAGAGTCCAAAGGGATTTTATAATATTAAATGTTTATATTAAAAATAAATAAATACCTTAAATCTGTTATCTTACCTTCTACTTTAGGAAACTGAAAAAATAGTAAATGAAATCCAAAGAAAGCAGAAAGGAGGAAAAAATAATAAACAGAAGAGCAGAAATCAAATAAAAATTGCAAAAGTAATGACAAAATCGGTAGAAGAAAAGCTAGATCTTTAAAAAAGTGTCAAAATTGATAGACATTTAAGCAAATTAGATCAGAACAAAAAGAGAAAAATGAAATTACCAATATCAGAAATGAGACAGGGCATATCTCTACGTATCTTTCAGAAACCATAAGGATAATAATAGTGTGAAAAACTTTATGCCAATAATCAAAAACTTAGATGAAATTGAGAAGTTCCTTTCTAGGCACAAACTTCCATAGCACCTTTAAGAAGAAATAGACAACCTGAACATCTCTTTATATATTAAAGGCAGAATTTATATTTGAATAACTCACAAAAGACAAAACTCCAGGTACAGGTAACTTTTCCGTTTTTTTCTACCAAGTACATTAGGAAGAAAAGAAATTATGCAAACTCTTCCAGAAACTGGGAGAGAAGAGAACACTTTCAATCTCAATTTGTGAGGGCATAATTACTCTTGTAACAAAATCAGACAAACACACAAAAGGAAAACTAAAGCCTAATATCCCCCATGAATATAAATACATAATTTCTTCAGATTTTAATGAATCAATTCCAACAATATATAAAAAAGATAATACATGTGATCAAGTAGGGGTTATCCCATGATTACAAGTTTGGTTTAATATGTAATTCATCACATTAGTAGGCTAAAACGATATAATTTACCACATTACAAGCCAAAGGAAGAAAAATCATCTGATCCTCACAATAGATATAGAAAAAGCCTTTGACAAAATGCAATGTTGATCCCTGATTAAAAAACAAACAAACAACAATAAAAAAAAACTCTCAGTAAACAAGAACTAGAGGAGAATTTCCTGAATCTGATAAAGAACATCTAGGAAAAATCTGTAGCTCCATCACTACACTTAATGGTGGAAGCCTGGATGCTTTCCCTGTAAGATTTGGAATCAGTTAATGATGTGTGCTCTTGTAGTTTATACTGTAGTGTGCTGCTGGTCCTAGCCAGTGCAATAAGGGAGGAAAACAACAACAACAAAAAAAGGTTTTCAGATTGGAAACAAAGAAATAAAACTTTCCTTTCAGATGATATACTTGTTAATGAGAAAATGTAGGAATCTACAAAATGGCTTCTGAAACTGATAAGTGACTTTACCAAGTTTGCAACATATCGATTTAATCTATATATCAATGGAATTTCTATATACTGTCAATAAGTAAATAGAAATTAAAATTAAAGAGACAATGCTCTCATAAAGACAAAATATTAGGGATATGTTGACTAAAGATATAGAAAAAGCCTTTGACAAAATCCAACGTTGGAGATGTGGAGCAACTGGAACTCTCAGACGCTGACCGTAGGGATGACAAATGACACTATCACTTTGAAAAACAGTCTGGCAGTTTATTTAAAAAAGCTAAATACCCCCCACCCCCAGCATAAGACACAGATAACCTACTCCTTGATATTTACCCAAGAGAAGTGAAAACCACATGTCAGTTTGGGGCTACGATAAATAAATCTGCTATGAACATTAGTGTACAAGTCTTTGTTTACAACAAGCAAAATAAGTTAGTATACTTATTTATCACAAATAAACAAAGTGTACTTATTTATCATAAATAAATAGTACACTAACTTATTTTGTTTGTTGTGAACAAAGACTTGTACACTAATGTTCATAGCAGATTTATTTATCATAGCCCCAAACTGGAAACAACTGATAGATCTATCAATAGGTTAATGGATGGAGAAATTGTGGTGTGGAATATCACTCAAAAATATGATGGAATGAAATGTGGAAAATTGCAACAATATAGATAAATCCCAAATAATTTTTCTGAGTAAAAGAAGCCAGACCAAAAAGGAGATTATATACTATATACATATATTATATGATTCCATTTATGCAAAACCCTAGAAATATCAGACTAGTCTTAATGACAGAAGGCAGATTAGCTGTTGTCTAGAGGTAGTAGAAGAAGGTAGGAATGGATTATACAGAAGGAGAAAAACACTTTTAGGAGTGAAGGATCTGGTCCTTATCTTGATTGTGGTGATTGTTTCATGGGCATATTTATATGTTAAAGCTAATCAAATTGTATACTTTAAGTGATTGTAGTTGATTGTATGACAATTGTACTTCAATAAAGCTGTAATAAAGGACAGATATTATCTGTACAGTAAAACACAAACATAGGGCGATAAAAGTTCATGGCTCTCTGCTCTATTCTCCCAGATTTGTTCTAACTAGTTGTGTGAACTTAGGCAAGTAATATTATACTTCTAGTCTCAAGGTACTCCTTGAAGTAGAAAGAGCTGATAGGATGAGATGATTTTTAAGGATCTTTCCTATGAATCTGTAATAGCAGCAGCTGTCTTTTATTGTATGTTTGATACATACCAAGCACTGTACTCACTTTACATCATGGGATGTGACTTAGAGAAATCAATGACTTTTCCAAGATCACAAAGTGATTAACTAGAAGATCCAAGGTCAAACTGTTCTACCTGACCCTAGAGCCTGTGCTTCCAGCCAGTCTTCTCTGCCTCTATGAACACAATTGTTTCACCAGTGCTCACCACCTAGTAACCCTCCTAGCAGTTTAGCTTTGATATGGTCTATGACCTACCACCTGACCTATCTAGTCCCCTTATATTTGCTATCTTTTCCCATGGTTTAACATCCGGCATAGATAATTCTTTATGTGATTTGTGGAATTTGATGGCACAGCTCTTATTAATGTTAATGTGAGTCATGGAGCAGAACTGTATCCATTGTGCTGAGAATTTATACTAGATACAATTTCATCACTAACAGAACAGCTCACAAATTAGAAGGATTTAATATAATTTTGAATCTTACTTTTTATTTTCTATCATTGCCTTTTCACTCAAGAAGAAAAGTGGAAGAAAAAAATTCATCATGTACAAGATTATGTGTAATTTCTTCTCCTATGGAATTTAACTTTACTTGAAAGAAGAGATGATAGAAATCCCTGAAGATCCCTCTCCTAGGAGATATCAGTTATAAGCTTCTCGGTCTTTTGCTTGCATATATTTCTCAAGAGAGAGCATATAGTATTATTTATCATCAAATGAAAAAAAGAGTATGCTAATTAATTAATTAATTAATTAAGCATATGCAATGGAGGGAAATAGGCTCATCAGAAAATTTCACCACCACAAATCAGCCCTGGACCCCCTTCCTATCTTAAGTGGGCCGTCTTGCTGCTGAATTCATAATAGCCTGGAGGGTGAACTGATTAACAATAAACTGTTCAGCTTTACAGCAACACTTTTTTTACTTACACCGTGACTTACACTTTTTATGATAGGTCCAAAATAAGGATTTCAAGAGGCCTGTAGAAGAGCCTCCTGCCAGGAAAAGACCATAGGAACAGAGGAAGGATGGCGCAGAAAACCAGCCAGACCATAGGAACAGGGGAAGGATGGCACAGAAAACCAGCCAGATCATAGGAACAGGGGAAGGATGGCACAGAAAACCAGCCAGATCATAGGAACAGGGGAAGGATGGCGCAGAAAACCAGCCAGACCATAGGAACAGGGGAAGGATGGCACAGAAAACCAGCCAGATCATAGGAACAGGGGAAGGATGGCACAGAAAACCAGCCAGACTATAGGAACAGGGGAAGCCTGGCACAGAAAACCAGCCAGACCGTAGGAACAGGGGAAGGATGGCACAGAAAACCAGCCAGACTATAGGAACAGGGGAAGGATGGCACAGAAAACCAGCCAGAGTATAGGAACAGAGGAAGGATGGCACGGAAAACCAGCCAGCTCATAGGAACAGGGGAAGGATGGCACAGAAAACCAGCCAGACTATAGGAACATGGGAGGGATGGCACAGAAAACCAGCCAGACCATAGGAACAGGGGAAGGATGGCACAGAAAACCCACCAGACTATAGGAACAGGGGAAGGATGGCACAGAAAACCAGCCAGACTATAGGAACAGGGGAAGGATGGCACAGAAACCAGCCAGACCATAGGAACAGAGGAAGGATGGCACAGAAAACCAGCCAGACTATAGGAACAGGGGAAGGATGGCACAGAAAACCAGCTAGACTATAGGAACAGGGGAAGGATGGCACAGAAAACCAGCCAGACCATAGGAACAGAGGAAGGATGGCACAGAAAACCAGCCAGACTATAAGAACAGGGGAAGGATGGCACAGAAACCAGCCAGACCATAGGAACAGAGGAAGGATGGCACAGAAAACCAGCCAGACCATAGGAACAGAGGAAGGATGGCACAGAAAACCAGCCAGACTATAGGAACAGGGGAAGGATGGCACAGAAACCAGCCAGACCATAGGAACAGAGGAAGGATGGCACAGAAAACCAGCCAGACTATAGGAACAGGGGAAGGATGGCACAGAAAACCAGCCAGACCATAGGAACAGAGGAAGGATGGCACAGAAAACCAGCCAGACTATAGGAACAGGGGAAGGATGGCACAGAAAACCAGCCAGACCATAGGAACAGAGGAAGGATGGCACAGAAAACCAGCCAGACTATAGGAACAGGGGAAGGATGGCACAGAAAACCAGCCAGATCGAATTGTACCCTTTTTTTGGTCCCTACCTCTCCTTATTTTCCTTACCTATGTTTTGTCTTTCTTCTATCTCTTATGATTCTATTAGTTCTTAATTTCTAAGAAACAAGAGGCTAAAGGAACTCAGAACTCAGAGGTGGAAGAATAGGCTTCATGTCTTTCATCCTCCCTGTTCCTTTCATTCCAAATTGCTCTCAAGTTTCCCGTGACCGCTAGCAAAAAGGCTTGGTCCATCACAATGCCTTCTTCCTGTCCTGAGCTACCTTGAATCAGGTACATGAGAAAAGGGACGCTGGAAAGTCTTTGTAAGTAGAAAACACATTTATTTTTATTTTATGGTTGTTTAATGTTGGAAGGCATATGCTTTAAAAAAAACTTTTAGAAATAGCTTTTTCAAGGTATAATTGACCTACAATCAAGTGTACATATTCAAATTGTACAGTAAGGTTTGACATACGTATAGGTGAGGAAATCAACACCACAATCAAGATAAGCATCTCCATCACTCCAAAAGCCAAACACACTTATGATTTCATTTTTCCTCCTTACAACCTGTCCCCAACCCCTGCTTATCCTTGTCACCCATGTGACAGGATTCATACATCCATCTGCAGGTTGTACTTAACCCACACGTGTGTTTTGTTTGACTGTTATATAGTATTACAATTTCTAAATCAGTTTTCAAAAGTTAAAAAGCAGTAGATTTCACATACTAAACCTAGATTTCTGTCTGTTTAAAAACTCCCAAATTCTGGTGAGTCTGGGCCAGCATTTTGACCGTCAGCATGCATTTGTCAGACCTGTGCAGTTAACAGCCTCTCCAGACGGACACACATTCTCCAGTTTCCTTGAGTCCCCACAGGCTTGCTTTACTTATTGATGTTGTTTGTTTGGCCTTTGAATGTTTCATCCCTGCCACTCAATCTACCCTCCATCCTAGGACAAATGCTTGCCTGTCTCTCCAAATACCACAAACTTTTCTTGTTTTGCTTTTATTCTTGCAAAGAGCTCTTCCGTTCTCTCCTTACCTAGCTCAGTAGTTAGCTCTTTAGTGATGCTTTTTATTTTCAAAATCTCTTTAGGCAGAATACATTGCTCTCTGATCTGCATTCCTGCAGCATTTTATAACTACTGTTATTAGGGAGCATGTCACATCGTTAGTTGTTTGCACATCTGGCCCTCCTGCTAGTAGATGGTGACCTCCTCAAATCCAGGGCAGACATTTTTTGTCCTTAAGTCCTCAGCATCTAGCTTAGTGCCCTATGCAAGGCAGAGCCCTATGATATGTATCTTACATGTCAAACTAAAGTGATTCTTAAAACATAAGTCCTCTATTCTGTATCTGCAATTCAAATTTGTGTGCGTGTGTGTGTGTGTGTGTGTGTGTATCTCAACTACCTTGATGCTGATTTAGATGCAATAATTGCTGGACTCACATGTGGCATCATTGAAACAGAGAGATCATCTAGATCATCTAGCTTGTAGGTGGGAAGCTTCCCGATCTAATTTCCCACATTTGGAAGGTGTATATTCATTATGGTGTGTCAAACCATTGCTAAATTAGTATGATATTTCTTCCGCCTCACACATATGTGATTAATCCTTGTATCCATGAGCACAAAAGAGCTTAACATGTATGTACATTAATCAAAACTTTTCTAATTGTGAGCTTCTTGCCCAGAAAGTTTCCTAAACGTAGGCAAGTTTTTTCATTAAAATCATAACATTTATTTCTAGCTAGTTTTCCTACCCGTTGCTGACTCTCTGACTATAATCCATCCTATTTCTGACCAGAGGCCATCGTATTTTCATTGGGTCTACGTCAAAACAAATCTTGACAAAAAACTTCATGCAACAAATCTTTCCTTAGATACAATGTGTTGGAGTTCAATGCTGCTTCTCAGAAGCGAGCATGAAAAAAAAAAACAAAACCTGGCTTATATTTTTCAATCCAATTCTTTTTACAAAAGCATTTTGTGAACGCCTAGCATGTTCAAAAAGCTCTATATACATTGTGGCATGTTCAAAAAGCTCTATATACGTTGCGGAGAATAAAGAAATAGTAATACCTAGTCCATTTCCTCAAGGATCTCACAATGTACTGGGAGCAACTGAAAAATATAAGAGCATTTCAGGTACTGGAAGAAAATCGAAGAAAATCAAAGAAAAGCCCAGAGATTGGTACATCAGCCAGCATATTCATAGAGTAGTCAAATATACTATGGGCCACCTGAAACACAGTTTATATGCTGGGGTTGGAGAGGACATGTGAAGCTGAGGGTTGGGAAGGGGTGGGGGGTTAAATATGACATCATAAAAGATTTATCACATCTGAGGAGTCTGAATTTTTATTCCATATGGGTAATAGGGAGCCATTAAATATTGTAGGATGAGGGTTCATATTGGAAATGAATATTTGGTTATCTGCTTTGTGTCAGGGTATTGTTTCAGCATTTATGCATGGAATCTTAAGGTTAAGGTAAGTTTTGGTCTCTCTCTCTGGCTCTCTTTCTGTAAATAAAACAGATGTTTACTGATGATCTGAACGGTAGTTTCAAGTTTGTAACAGAGTAGTGAAGACCCACAGAAAATGAGCCATCTTTACAACCCAGAAAATTCTGTCCCCAAGGATGATAATTTTGTAGCATGTTTAGGATTTATGTAGTCATATAATGCTGGGCACATTTTATTTCTAAGAAGAATTTTGTTGTATTTGTTTTGATCTGGTATAAAAAGTGACTCCTACCTGGTAGTTTTGGGCCACTGAAGATGGAGACCATTATCCTGACGACTCTAGTGAATCTGCTTGTATTTTAAAAACAGGCATTTGTGAATCCAGTACACAGCAAGAGAAGGCAGGGCTGAGACCCACAGGGTGACTGCATTAAGACTCTTTTCTTGTCTCTTTCGCCACTCTGATGGATGATAATAATTTTCTTTTTCCCTGCTGATAATAAATTTATGCTTTCTTCTATCAGTATGTGACTGTTTCCAGAGTTTTTCTCAGCTTAGCCTTGATAAAATTATCCTTCAGGGGAAGGCGATGGAACTTTCCGTCCTAGCCTCTTAGGAATGGACCCTTGGGGACTGGCTTCTGCAGGACCCACAGTATAAGGCAAAGAACCAGCCTTGAGACTCTCTTAATAAAGCTGAGCATTTCATGTGTCAGGCAAATAGCCCCGGGCCACAGTAAAGGACCCCAAATGTAAGCAGATGGCAATATTCCTTGCATGAGAAGGAACTGGGGTGGATCACGAAGACAAGCGCACTGCAGCCTAATGGCCCACGTGAATTTAAGCAAAGAGGCTTGCCTTGACATTGTTTCCAGGAGGGAACCAACGCCCACTGAGAAATCTTCCTGGGCAGCAATCTCTCCAAGAGTCAGGATACCCCTCAAGTCTGCACCGTTAATCCCTGTCCAGATGGGCCTAACCAGGAAAACTGTGATGATTTCAGTCTAAATTTCACCTTAGCCTCACTTGTGGATTTAGTTCTCAATTGTGTATTTTTACCCCCTAGGTGTGGATGTTTCCTGGCTGGAAACTATTTTGTTTTGAAGAGTGTTTTTGTGACACAGCTTAAATGGATAGATATTAAGTCTGGAGCCTATTTTAAGCTTTTGAGGGGGTCATGTCAGGGGCTGGGGGACCAGAAGCAACAGTGGCAGAGTAAGAATCAAGACATTTTGGCTGGGCACAGTGGCTCACACCTGTAATTCCCATCATTTTGGGAGGCCGAGGCAGGCAGATCACCTGAGGTCAGGGGTTTGAGACCAGCCCGACCAACATGGCGAAACCCCATCTCTACTAAAAATACAAAAATTAGCCGGGCGTGGTGGCAGGTGCTTGTAATCCCAGCTACTTGGGAGGCTGAGACAGGAGAATCGTTTGAACCCGGGAGGCGGAGGTTGCCGTGAGCCGAGATCTCGCCACTGTAACTCTAGCCTGAGCAACAGAGTGAGACTCTGTCTCAAAAAAAAAAAAAAAAAAAATAGACATTTTCAAAACAACTAAAGAGCTCTGTTCTCCTTCTCCTGCCTGTTGCCCATCTCTGATCCTCACAACTAGCAAGGAGAATATCATTAACGGATTGCAGTTGAGGGATTCTTGCCTCTATATACAAGCAATCTCACTCTGAGAGAACGTCTAAGAAAATGACTGTGAGAATTCCTAGTTGAAAAAGTTAAAATACTTATGAATATGATTTTATAACTGAAGAAACCATGAGCTGAACCTGCTCACCATGATAATTTGAGGTTTAATTAATTAATGACTAAAGTACCTTGAAAACACAAAGGACTATATAAATGCTAAATATTATTAAATGTTAATAGCCATGTTCTCGAATAACACTGATATTAATTTAAATTCCTAAACCTTATTATCAGAATGAAATGCATGCTAATGAGGCTTTCCTAATAAATATTTTGTTTATGATGTATTTAGAGTGGTATTACTTATCTTGCTAGAGCAAATATAAATTACGGCACATGGCAAAAGGGTGGCTGTCTTTTCTTCACGATAATTAAAATGGAAATGTAGAGAAATATAATGAATACATTAGGCAGAAATTTTGTGTTAGAACCACTGAGGTTTGCTTTATAACTGAGCTGGTGATTCCATTTCTTCTTCTAATAGTGGTTCCAGGATTTGTTTGTCCACTTTTGCCTCATTAGACCCTCTTAACTGATACTGAATGAAGCGTATTTACATTTTCAAGCAAATTGAATGAAAATTTAAAAATTCAAGGAAAATCGCATGTCATTCTTTGATATTCTTGGATGCTTTCAATCAAGCTTGGGGATTTCTTTTTATACCGCTTCTTGCTGGGACAACTGACAAGTCACTATCATTGCTCTACAGATGGGAAGCGGGCTTGCCTTGCTGTTCGTTTCCTGCCTTGACTGGCTGATAAAGCTAGAGTTTGCTTCTTGGGATGCTGAATCATTCGTGTTTCAATTAGTGAAGACCTGAGTGAATTTCAGGTAGAATATATATTCATACATTATTTATATGTGGTTTTTTATTCCAAATTGCAGTGGCTGCTTATATGTAGGGTACAGATGGCTTAGTCCAGACCCCTTCAAGTTTAGAAGTCTGAAATTTATGCATACTCTGGAGTCATAGGCATCAAACAACTTTTCTTTCAACCTTCTTCTTACTAGTAGGGTGACCACAACTCTTGTTCCAACATGTAAAAATAATATCTAATACTAGTATTGTCATGTGCTAGCATAGTGCTCTATACATATATATACACACACATATATATACACATATATATACACATATATGTATATATATACACATACACACACACACACACACACACACATATCTTTTTTTTTTTTTTTGACACGGAGTCTCACTCTGTCACCCAGGCTATAGTGCAGTGGCATGACCTCGGCTCACTGCAACCTCTGCCTCCTAGGTTCAAGCGATTCTCCTGCCTCAGCCTTCTGAATAGTTGGGACTACAGGTGTGCACCACCACACCTGGCTAAATTTTTTTTGTATTTATAGTAGAGACAGGGTTTCACTGTGTTAGCCAGGATGGGCTCCATCTCTTGACCTCATGATCCGCCCACCTTGGCCTCCCAAAGTGCTGGGATTACAGGCATGAGCCACTGCATCCAGCCCAGTGCTATATATTTTACCTGTATTTTAAAATTCAATCCTCATGAAAACTCTATGAAATAAATAGGTAATAACAATATATCTAAAAATAGCACATATCGGCCAGGCACGGTGGCTCATGCCTGTAATCCCAGCACTTTGGGAGGCCAAGGCAGGCGGATCACGAGGTCAGCAGTTCAAGACCAGACTGGCCAATATGGTGAAATACCGTCTGTACTAAATACAAAAAATTAGCTGGGTGCAGTGGTGCACTCCTGAAGTTCCAGTTACTTGGGAGGCTGAGGCAGGAGAATCACTTGAACCTGGGAGACGGAGGTTGTAGTGAGACGAGATTGTACCACTGCACTCCACCCTGGGCAACAGAGGGAGACTCCGTCTCAAAAAAAAAAAAAAAAAGTACACGTCTACTTAAACATACACATCTGTTTCAAGCAATCTATAAATTAGAAAAATATATTTTTATTATTGGTTTGTAAAGACACTTCATAAAGCAATGATCATAGCTCTCTGTCATTTTTGGGCAAAAGCTTTTAGAATTTTTCTTCTAATTTTTAAAGTTTTGGAAGTATTACAGTTTAAAGAAAGCATATTATAGTTAGTCGTATCGGGCCATGTTTTCCTTTGGGATTTAGTCCATTGTATCTGAATTTAGAAAACCTTTTCCTATCAACAGATGAAAAAACAATTTACAAATAATTTTTTCTTGCTCTTTAATCACTTGAGATTGCTTAAATGTTTTCTCTCTTTTTTTATGTTTAGTTCATTAATTCATCTGAAATGTATTATGATATCTATTCTAAAGCCAAGCTTCAAATAGACCTTTTGTTCCAAAGGTTAACCACTATTTCTAGGATTTTTATAAAGCATGATTAGAACTTAGAAAGCAACCAGGCTTCTCAGTGTGGCAATAACTCTGTAAAGTATCACTATGCTGCATCTGCTCAACAGGTTTTTGTAGCACTGAATATATCATATGGGAACAAAATCATGTTGAAATGGCCACCCAGGCTTGGCACATCTTGGCTGAATCCTCATGAGGGTCAGAACCATGTTCTTGAATCCCTTGGGTGTGAACAGCAGAAATGGCTGCCCTGAAAGAACAAGAACCTTGGCTTTGTTCCTATCATTTTTTCCAAAGGCCAAGACTTAAAGTCACACACCGATACAGACAGCTAAAGAAAGTCTCCAGATAACAAGCCAGCAATGCATCAACCCATGATGCAGCTGCGGTAGAGATGATCTTTATGTCAAAAGCTGCTTAATGCAGTCAGAATATTGGCTACAAACCAGTCATATAGGAAATGGACTCATGTTGCCTCATTGATTATTTTCTAAACAGTGGCAATTTTAAGGCCTCTCGATAATAGCTTTGCTGTTGAACCTAAACAGGAAAAAATTGATGATTTCTGGAATTATTACGCATAGAAGATGAAAAAGAAATTAATATGCATGACATCCAGCCGGCATCCAGCAATGTTGATAATGGCTAACATGCTCTGAGAACTCACTATGAGTGTGCAGTACACATTTTACACGTCATTTCCACTTCAACCCTCACGATAATCCTATGGAATTATCAAACTATTATCACCTGGAACAATTTATCCTCATTTAATAGACATCCACCTAGAAAGTGGAGAACCAGGGATTTCAATCTGATTCCAGAGCCCAGGCACTTAATCTCTGTATTGCCTATTTGAGTTAGGTATAGTACCTATTTAGTAAGATTTTGAATAATAGAATGAGTGAGTTAATTATTGGGGAAATATCTAAAATAATATTACCTATAAATATTTAAAAGCAAACAAAATTATAATTACCATAAAAAGATTTATTAGTGCAACCTATAAAATCTACTTCAACAATGTTACAAAGTAAAAATACATCTTTGGCTGATAGTGTGAATAAACACAAAGTATCAACTACCAGAAAAGGCCATGTATTACCCTCATATTTTAATACCAGCAATTATAAAGAAAATAATTTAATTTGATCTGCCTATTTACAGATTTTTAAATATAGACAGTGAAAATAGACATGACAGGAGAGAGACTGAAACTACCACAATAAATGACCAATGAAATTCAGCTTCTCAAGACAGTTGATAATTTTTATCGGGTTTTCTCATATTACATTTATGCACACATTAAAAGATGCATAAGAGAAATATGACTTAAAAATGTTTATGAAAATTGATTATCTATAACATTCAAATGTAATGGGAAAAAGCAATCAAAAAGTAGAAGAGTAAAAATCTTAAATATGTATCTGCCTACATAATTTTTCAGGTTCTGTTTGCAAAAATATAAACTAATGCGTAAACAAATAATTGATGGATTCCACAGGTAACTATTGAAGAAGAGTTACCTCTGTTCACACAATCTTAGAAAAAACTTTCAAAGAAAAGAACATGAAATTATGATAAATATTTCACTGCAATCTCCTATATCCAAATATTTAGAAAGAATATCAGTTTCACATTGTAAACTTTAGTTTAGAAAACTAAAAAAATGAAATGAGGAGTCATTATTCCATTATTTATTATTTGTCTGAGTTTAAGAACATCAGGAATTTCTGTATCTCAGGTAAATAAATCAAGCGTAAGTCAATCTGCAGAAATATAAGGCTCCCTACAATGGCAGATGACATGGGACACAGAGATACAAATACAGGTGAAACATTAAAGGTTGAAAACATCATAATAAATAAAGACAGACAATCTCAACAGGATGGTGACCAGTTAGTGACACCACTCTCGGATTATCAAGAAAGAGAAGGTGGGTTAAAGGTCACAGCACCCTGGCTGAGTCCTGGTAGCAGGGCATAAGCAAAGTGCTTTTCCATATCAGCATTTTGGAAAATACCTTTTTCTCAACATACAGACCATTGAAGAAGTCACAGGATTTTAAAGCTGTTAGCTGGAAAGAAAGATAAACAATGCGTCAAAAGCCATTGTCATGCTATTAAAATCTTGGCCAGATTCTTCTTTGTGCTTTCCACATCTCCCGAAATTTATGCAGTGAAATGTGTTTGCAGTAATTATTTAAAAGAATAAGTAGGTCCTCATAGATAAATTACCAATCTGTTAATTCTTTATGAATAAAATTAGTTTAATTCTAAAATTGAAATTTAAGAGTTCTTAACCCAAGCCTTTATAATCAATAATAGTCCTTTCCTTCCTTCCATCTCTTCCTCTCCTTTCCATTCCCCTTCCTTCTTTCCCTCCTTCCTTCCTCCCTTCCTTCCTTCCTTTCCCTCCTTCCTTCCTTCCTTTCCCTCCTTCCTTCCTCCCTTCCTTCCTTTCCCTCCTTCCTTCCTTCCTTTCCCTCCTTCCTTCCTCCCTTCCTTCCTTCCTTTCCCTCCTTCCTTCCTTCCTTCCTTCCTTCCTTCCTTGCTTCCTTCCTTTCCCTCCTTCCTTCCTTCCTTCCTTCCCTCCTTCACCAGTTATTTAAAACATTTCTACTAAGGAAACAGAGTGTTCCAGATTCCTATTTATTTGGGGGATAGGAAGTCTCATAAGACAAAGTTCCTGATGTCCAGGAGTCTAAGGTTTACTATGGAAAATAAACATATTATAAAGTAATTTGAATAGTATAATTAAACTATAATCTTTTTTTAAAATCTACTGTAATTAAAGCTGTTGCAGTGGGCCTGGCTATAGCAAAAAGGAAATTCTGTTTGGATGCACCAAGGAAGGGTCTGCAGAGAAGGAGGCCACTGGGCTGGAAGGGAATGACGCATTAGGCACTGGGTGGAGGAGGGGTGAGAGATTCCCAAGCTCTGGAGCATCATGTCCAACCCTGAGGGAGAACTATGTAAGGGGGACTAGATGGTGTTCCTTATGACCTGGGCAAAAGCTACTTTTAGAAGGGGGTTTAGAAATAATGCCAGAGCCAGGTGCAGTGGCTCACACCTGTAACTCCAGCACTTTGGGAGTCCGAGGAGGATGGATCAAGGGGTCAAGAGATTGAGACCATCCTGGCCAACATAGTGAAAGCCCATCTGTACTATAAATACAAAAATTAGCTGGGTGTGGTGGCGAGCACCTGTAATCCCAGCTACTCTGGAGGCAGAGGCAGGAGAATTGCTTGAACCCGGGAGGCGGAGGTTGCAGTGAGCCGAGATCGCGCCACTGCACTGCAGCCTAGTGACAGAGTGAGACTCTGTCTCAAAACAAAACAAAACAAAACAAAACAAAACAAAAACAAACAAAATCAAATAATGCCAGAGAGACCAGTTGGTTACGGAATGCTCATAGCTCCCATTCTCATCCCTCTTCACCCCATCCCAAAAGAAGAAAATGAATTGCCAAGGTTTGCAGAAACGTTTGACCGTCTCTGTTCCAGATGCTGCAGTTGCTCCTGTTCTGGCTCTTACGGGCCACAGAAGACAAAAGGCCGGGCCACCTTGCTCCTCCTCAGACTCCTCCATTCTTCTCTCCCCTTCCGGCACTTGGCAGATTCTTTCTCTACATGTGGCCGGTGCACAAGCTCTCGGGACTCCTTCTCCTTGGCAGGAGGCTTAGCTGCATCTCCACTGGCTCCTTTCTCACAGGATCAGAGGTCTTGATGGACCCAGGGCTCTATTTCCCTGGTAAAGAAATGCACCCATTCCTTACCCACCCCATCCCTCTTCCCTCAACACCCCTTTCAGCTTTGTGGAAAGGCAAGCAGAAGAGGAGACTTGGAAAAGGACTTGGACCACCTAACCCAGAAAAAAGGAACCTTCCCGACTCCCTATAATCTAGCCCAGTTCACCAGTTTCCATGCACTGGGGCCAGAGTTCCTACTGGTAGTAAAATGTGCCTTTGCCTTATATGAGTGTCTATTCAGATATTTCTCCCTGGAAAGCTCTCAGAATGTGGTTGCTGTGATTTCAGAACTTGAATACTCCTGAGTTTCCTAATCAAAACAATGCCTGCCTGCCTGCCTGTCTGTCTGTCTGTCTCTCTCTCTCTTTCTGTACATTGCAAGGCCAATGTCATAAGGGAGACTTATATGCCATTCTAAGGTGTGGTGGGAGTGGGGTTATATAGGTGACAACTGAAGGGTTTTAAGCCACATGTTCAGAAGAGCATTTCTAAAAGACCATTTAAGTAGGTGTATTTAGACTAGATTGTGGGGAGTGACAGGGTGGGGGGTGATCTAAGAGGCAGAGGACTAAATTAAAGATGGTAAGGACCCTAGCCAGGGAAAGAAGCACAAAGGAAGGCATATTTTAGTCAATGGGGCTTAGTAATGAGTGGAAAATCTCATTGAAAAGCTGAATGACACAATCGCCAACTAGAGAAGTTACTCAATGTGGAGAAAGACAATGGCTTATATTTTAAATATCCCCAAATAAATGAGTTTGGGGTGCTTCAGGAATAGATGTGGAGTAGATTTAAGATATGGCTCTGGCCTTTGGAAGATAACTGGGATGTCATGGAAGCCATAGATTTGGGTGAGATCAACCAGGGAGGGTGTTTGGAACACAAAGGCCACAGAGCTGGGAATGGAAATGTTGGGAGTATGTATACCTTACATTTATCCGTATCACTTTACAAATGCATGTAAAGTGAATAGAGAAAGAAGAAGAGAGATGGAGTAAGAAAGATTGAGAAGAAATTTTCCAAGATGTAAAATTCTTCTGGAATTTATCAATGTCTTTAGACCAGGTGTCAGAAAAACTATGGACTGTGGACCTATATGTATAGATAAGCCTGGACCAGAGAATGAGCTAAGTGAGCAGGAGCTTCTTCTGGCTATCTTCTCCACCAAGGCCCTGGGCTGTCAGTGATGCATCTGACAATTAGTTACCAATAAATACCATGGGAGCCATTAGGAGACACTATAAGTTTTGCAGAACATTGCTGAAATCGCCAAAATGTCCTATTTAAAATATTAATATCTAAAAGTATTTGGTGCAATTATGTGTGAATTTAATAGAAACAAAATAATCTATCATCTGGTAAAGACTCAAGAAAATTAAAGGGAACTGAATGAGCTGGTCTTGAACTTTAGTCCCTGTTTTTCTACATCTGCTCTGCGTATCTGCTTTTAGAAGCTGGCGCTTATTGTTTGGGAAGAAAGAATACTAATGAATTCATTCTACTGACAATATTTTATGTAGGCATATTATTTATCAAACCATAAAGGAATAAGTAGATGGTTTCTTACGATCTCTTCTGGACAAGTTGGCCGCAGAATTTGCAAAATAAAAATGTGGAGCCCTTTGATCAAAAAGCAGGAAGAAGTGCCATTAAAGGTACTAAAATATACAGCTTTTTCTTTTCTTCCATAGTCTTTCTCTCAACTCATCATGATGTTTTTTATTTTTTATGTAATGTTGTTCTAAGTAAAGAAAAATTAAAATTTCAAGTCATTACCATATATTCTTTAACTTTATATTGTGCATTGCCAGTTTAAAATCCAAATATAAAAGCATTTAACTAGATGCAGAATCACTGAAATGACAAAAGTCATACATGCTCATACATGCATAAGTAATGTACAGAAGTAACATGAGGAAGAAAGAAGATGATAGAGATCTTGGTCACTCGTGTTTCTTAGAGACCACCATCACACTTCTGCCTTTGAAGCTGCTCTGGTTCACATGGAAAGCCTAGCCTCTCAGGACTGTCAGCACCCCCGCTTCCTCAGTCGTAGACATTACACACTTTATACTTACATTGAGACCCGTGGAACACTCGCCTATCATGGGTGCACTGGAATTCTGTGCTCACAGGACATGTCAGTGGCAGCAAGGAATGGCAGGCACGCACATTGCACCCTATCTCCCCTGCTTATGCTCTGCTGTGGTATCCCATAGGGCTTCTCTTACAACACAAAAGTTCAAAGATAAAATTGTTAATTTCAGTACAGCAACAGCAAAGCGTTAATCCACTGAGCCCTGGCCCTGCGCAACTGCAGAGGTTGCATGTCCCATGAAGCCTCCTGGGCTTGCAGGTTTCAAAGAGAAGCCTGCTCATGCCAGCCAGCATCCATCATCTCTAGGATCTGCCAGCAGTGCCAGGAGCTGAGTACACATGGACTTCAGATCAGTTGTGAGCTCTGAGCTCGGTGTCCACCTTCTGCAGATGCTGCTGCTGTCCCGCTAGTACAGAAGCCTTCCAGGGCTCTCTGCTCAGTCCTAGCAGCTCTCAGAGTCACCTAACAGACCTTCCTAAACATACTTACATCCTGTTCAAGTGGCTCTGATGTGAGTGAGACTGGGCATTATAAGCATCCAGCTGTTAAGAATCAACTAGGGTTTTTTGTCTTTGGAAGTACCTGCCAGGGAGGGTGCCATGGGAAGAGGAAAAAGAACACTCCTCAAGTAACCCTACACTTGCCTCCTCCAAAGAGAAGCAAGCCTGGCACCTCCCTCACAGCTGAGCATTGCAGGACCTCACCACATTTTGCCTGTCCAGGACAGGATATGGTGTTGCTTTTGTACACACCGCACGATCAGGCACAGGCTCTGACATGGATGACAAAGCCTGTGGATCTGGACACTTCCCAACCAGGTTCATGGTCTCTGTCATCTGTCACCCTAGAGTGGAATAGTTAGAATGGGTAGCCTTGTCGTTGAGTGTCCCACATGGAGACGTTTGGTGTATTTCGTATTGGATAACATCACAGGCCTCCAAACTCATCGGAACCTCTTATAACATCTCTCCCCTGGGCTATAAGTGTGTGAACAATTTATCCACATCATCATTTCTCTCTGGTCCAAATCACCTAACCTAATGCCTTTCAATACACTCCTGCACTAAATATTTGCCAGTGCCAGAGCACAAATGAGCAAGTCAGGGTCAGCACTCTGAAATGTTGGTTGAATTATCAAATGCCTATACTGATGATGATGTGTGTCTTCTTTGAGTCTTATACCTTAGCTCTTATTTATACACTGTTCATCTCCTCTGTATTTCACAGCCTTTCCTCCTGAAATCTCGAACAGTGGGGGAATAGGTCTGAGGGCAATTCTGGAGGCAGCTGCCCGGCTTTGAAGTCTCAAATTTTAATCTTATAACTTCACGTAAATTTTGCATTCTACCCATAAATTATCCAAATTTGTTTTAATATGATCTACTTTAATTAACTCTGTTAAATTACTTAACTGGTCTCTCAAACTTTTCAGAAGAGTTGATCCTCAAAGAAGATATTTATCTAGTGGCTTTACATAACATGCTTATGCAATCTGTGAAGTCTAGATGCAAATGATGCACTCAATTTTTGATGTTTTCCAACCAATATTGACTGAGCACTCAATATGTACAGGCAATGTGTGGGGAACTGAGGATATGAGGGTAAGTGAATATGGACACGGTCCCTGGACTCTCAAAACTTACAATCTAATATCGGCCAGTTTGAAGGACTGAGATAAGGCTACTGTTATTTCACTGGAATCACATAATATATTTAGTATTTTTAATAATAGAAGTTCATACAATGCAGGAACATAGGTCTTCTGAAACCACTTGTCCGGTAGGTCTTTCCAATCTTCAATACTGACTCTTAGAGTAAAAAAAAAAAAAAAAAAAAAAAAAAATTTAGCCTGGATGTGGTAGGGGGAGTGGGATGGAAGGAAAATGAAAACTAGGAAGTTGATTGCTCCAAACAGAGTTTCAACGTAGACTCATTAGTAAAAATGAACTACCTTCCTGGTTAACTGAACTGAGTTTAATCACTATGAAATAATTCAGTGCTGACAGACAAGATGGGCATCATGACCTTGTTCCTTGTATTCCACTTCTGGATTTTTATGAGACTTTTCCACCTCACTGGAAAGTCGTCTTCGTCAATCAATTTTACGTATTCGGTTTGGATCACTTTCCTAAGGTAGATTAAGATCCAAGTGTACTTTTGTGTTTTTAACTATATTAATTGCTTGATCAGCTCCCATTTCAGAGAAGCTCAGGGAAATGCTTTGTGCTTACATCTCTAGTCTCTGAAAGCTGCTTCTTTGCCTTTTCCTTCTTGTCTATTAACCCTGCACTTGCCATGCAAATTATACAAATGTTGCACTTCTGGCACTAGTAAATTACATTTATATTTGAATTTCATTAGATGCTTTCACGGGTGATTGAGCTTGTTTACGTTCTTCCTTTCTAATAAAACGACTGAAATCTAAGGTCTGTCTCTGACTCAATGGTATGGCAAACAAGTTTTATTCTTGCAAAATAATTTCTAAGTAATTGAAAATGGGAAAAAAAGAGGAAGAAAAAAGCGTCTTCAAATGCAGACTTCTTTTTTCTTTTTTATGAGCAACTGAAATCCTAGAATTGAAAACTGTTTAATTAAGCATTTTGAAATAAACACCAACAACCCAATGAAGAAAGTATAAACACAACCATTTGTATATTTTCGATTCTTGTGCTGAGGATAACTGTGTTGACACTTTAAAAAATCTATGTCTTTGTAAGGGCAAAACAAAACAATCAAATTGTTCCAAATGGATTTGGATATTTAAGAGGTCCATGCCATTAATAAGAATTGACCTCAATCTTGCCTTGAATAAAATACTGTCTTCTAGTATTTATGAAGACCTTTGTAACAGATAACAAAGCATGGTATTAAGTAAAAGTTGACATATTCTCTCTAGAGAATTATAAGTAATGAGATTGTGTGAGTAAACAATCCATCTTTCATTTGGTGTGATATTTCTAGGTATGTTAAACATATATTTTTCAGTATTCTAAAATAGCACAAAAGGATTAATTGATTTACTAAAGCGTTTAAAACTTTTATATTCTCTTTCCAAAGAAATACAAATTACTTTGGAGATCTCTCCTTACAAAAATGACTGTTTACTTGAGAAGAAAAACAAAGAACATTAAAAACACAATTGGCCTCGGATGATAATTTGAGATTTCTCTAAACTCTATGTTATGTAGGACTAAATTTTTATTAATGATTTCTCATGTCCTACTTCTAGTTTCTCAAATTTTTAATAAATGAGCACACATTATATATTTAAAACTACCCATTGTCTTTCCTTTTGTCTCATCCAGATTTTTAAATCCACTGTACTGCAGCCAAACTGGACTAGCGGTTAGTCCCCAAACATCTCTATACTCCCAATCTCGGGCTTTTCTTGAGGCAAATCTTTCCATTTGCCTAAAATCTATTCCCCGGTATCTATGCCTAACATTGTTCTGCTGGCCTTTCATTTCTCAATACAAATACCGGATTCTCTGTCGAAATTTTCCCTAAAGAGATCTCTCCCATCTTTGAAGCACACATTTAGAATACTCTGAAAAGCAGTGTTTAGAGTGAGACCTGGGTTTAAATGATAACTGAGCACTGGTTACATATCTTTGGGCAAACTGACCTCTCAGACTTTATGACTTTTGTCTGTGACATAGGAGGCACATGCCCATATGACTGGGAGAAACAAATGAGATAATTTAGGGAAAATTCTTGGTTGGTCCAGTGTTAGTTCCATAGAAGGGCTCAGGATTTGTAGCCACTGCTATAATTCTATTACTACCCACATTTCATCCATGACAAATCATCTACTTTAGTTGGGAGAGTACATGTATACTTTCCTAACTATTGATAGATCATAATGATAAGAAAATATCTATGTTTCTTTGCTTTCATCCATCACAATATCTAACACAATGTCATGGCACTTAATAAATAATTCTTAATTAACTGTTTCTTCCGTGAGTACCTTGAATGGCTTATTCACTGAAAAAAGAAAAAACATATCCAGTCATTCTCTTTTCTCACCCAACTTGTGAGCTTGCGTGTGTGCACGTGCAGGGGAGGGGGAGAAAAGTATGTGTACACTCTCATAGGCTTAGCTGGCAAACTTCTCTGGAGTGGGGTGCCAGCTAACGTTATATTCCTGTGGTGGGAAAAAAAAATGCTTCTAAAAATTGGTAATTCTCATCAATACACAGAATGTAATTAAATATGCCAGTAAATTACATTTATATTTGAATTCAGAGCCTTATCAGCCAGGAGATAACTAGAAACAAATTTTCCTAATAATAAATTCTTAAGGATTTAATCTAGAAAATGATATTTAGTTCAGCATCAAGTTTTCAAGCTTATTTTAGCTTTGGAAAATTATAATTTCTGAGTAACTAAAACTTGAGAAATAAAAGACATCTTGCTAGCATAATTTGTAAAGCATTCAGTGGTTAAAATAAGAAAAATTAGCCTTTGAGTGAAACTTAAAACACGTTTGTCAAAAGCTAGCAGCCAAAACACAGGAAAGCAATTTATCCAAAATTAGATTGCTTTGAAATACTAAGGTTAATGGAATCAAGAGAGGAAAAAGGTGGTGAGATAATTTGGGATCGTTAAGACCTTCAACTTAGATGGGACGTAATCTAAGTTAACTATGTGAACATTAACTCATGTCTTAAAATGCTCCAAACAGAGTGGGGGCTGGCAAGATGGCCAAATAGGAGTAGCTCTGGTCTGCAGCTCCCAGTGAGATCAATGCAGAAGGCAGGTGATTTCTGCATTTCCGAATGAGGTACCTGGCTCATTTCTCTGGGACTGGTTAGACTGGGTGCAGCCCAAGGAGGGCAAGCCAAAGCAGGGTGGGGTGTCACCTCACCCAGGAAGCACTAGGGGTTGGGGAGCTCCCTCCCCTAGCCAAGGGAAGCTGTGAGGGACTGTGCCCTAAGGAATGGTATATTCAAGCCCAGAAACTATGCTTTTCCACGGTCTTCACACCTGCAGAGCAGGAGATTCCCTCAGGTGCCTACACCACCAGGACCCTGGGTTTCAAGCACAAAACTGGGTGGCCGTTTGGGCAGACACTGAGCTAGCTGCAGGAGTTGTTTTTTTTTTTTTTTTCATGTCCCAGTGGTGATTGAAACACCAGTGAGACAGAACCATTCATTCCCCTGGAAAGGGGGCTGAAGCCAGGGAGCCAAGTGTTCTAGCTCAGTGGATCCCACCCCCATGGAGCCCAGCAAACTAAGATCCACTGGCTTGAAATTCTCGCTGCCAGCACAGCAGTTTGAAGTTGACCTGGGATGCTTGTGCTTGGTGGGAGTAGGGGCATCCACCATTACTGAAGTGTTTGTAGGCGAGTTTTCCCCTCACAGTGTAAACAAAGCTACTGGGAAGTTTGAACTGGGCAGAGCCCACCAGAGCTCAGCAAAGATGCTGTAGCCAGACTCTCTCTAGATTCCTCCTCTCCGGATAGGGCATCTCTGAAAGGCAGCAGCCCCAGTCAGGGGCTTATAGATAAAACTCCCATCTCCCTGGGACAGAGCACCTGGGGGAAGGGGCGGCTGTGGGCGCAGCTTCAGCAGACTTAAACGTTCCTGCCTACCAACTCAGAAGGCAGCAGCCGATCTCCCAGCACACACTCGAGGTCTGCTTAGGGACAGACTGCCTCCTCAAGTGGGTCCCTGACCCCTGTGCCTCCTGACTAAGAGACACCTCCCAGCAGGGGTCGACAGACACCTCACACAGGAGAGCTCTGGCTGGCATCTGGTGGGTGCCCCTCTGGGACAAAGCTTCCAGAGGAAGGAACAGGCAGCAATCTTTGCTGTTCTGCAGCCTCTGCTGGTGATACCCAGGCAAATAGGGTCTGGAGTGGACCTCCAGTAACTCCGGCAGACCTGCAGCAGAAGGGCCTGACTGTTAGAAGGAAAACTAACAAACAGAAAGGAATAGCATCAACATCAACCAAAAGAACGTCCACACAGAAACCCCATCTGAAGGTCACCAACATCAAAGACCAAAGGTAGATAAATCCATGAAGATGAGGAAAAACCACTGCAAAAAGGCTGAAAATTCCAAAATTCCAAAATACCTCTTCTCCTCCAAAGGATCACAACTCCTTGTCAGCAAGGAAACAAAAGTGGATGGAGAATGAGTTTGACGAATTGACAGAAGTAGGCTTCAGAAGGTGAGTAATAACAAACTCCTCTGAGCTAAAGGAACATGTTCTAACCCAATGCAAGGAAGCTTTAAGAACCTTGAAAAAAGGTTAGAGGAATTGCTAACTAGAATACCCAGTTTAGAGAAGAACATAAATGACCTGATGGAGCTGAAAAACACAGCATGAGAACTTCGTGAAGCATACACAACTATCAATAGATGAATCAATCACGTAGAAGAAAGGATATCAGAGATTGAAGATCAACTTAATGAAATAAAGCATGAAGACAAGATTAAAGAATGAAAAGAAATGATAAAGACTCCAAGAAATATGGGACTATGTTGGAAAACAGTCTTCAGGATATTATCCAGGAGAGCTTCCCCAACCTAGCAAGACAGGTTAACATTCAAATTCAGGAAATACAGAGAACACCATAGAGATATTCCTCCAGAAGAGCAACCCCAAGATACATAATTGTCAGATTCACCAAGGTTGAAATTCAGGAAAAAATGGTAAGGGCAGCCAGAGAGAAAGGTCTGGTTACCCACAAAGGGAAGCCCATCAGACTAATAGCAGATCTCTCTGCAGAAACCCTACAAGCCAGAAGAGAGGGGGCCAATATTCAACATTCTTAAAGAAAAGAATTTTCAACCCAGAATTTCATATCCAGACAAACTAAGTGAATCATATCCAGCCATAAGCGAAGGAGAAATAAAATCCTTTACAGACAAGCAAATGCTGAGAGATTTTGTCACCACCAGGCCTGCCTTACAAAATCTCCTGAAGGAAGCACTAAATATGGAAAGGAAAAACTGGTACTAGCCACTACAAAAACAGCAAATTGTAAAGCCCACAGACACTATGAAGAAACTGCATCAAGTAACGGGCAACATAACCAGCTAGCATCATAATGACAGGATGAAATTCACACATAGCAATATTAACCTTAAATATAAATGGGCTAAATGTCCCAATTAAAAAACACAGACTGGCAAATTGGATAGTCAAGACCCATCAGTGTGGTGTATTCAGGAGACCCACCTCATGTGGAGAGACACACATAGTCTCAAAATAAAGGGATGGAGGAATATTTACCAAGCAAATGGAAAGCAAAAAAAAAGCAGGCATTGCAATCGTAGTCTCTGATAAAACAGACTTTAAACCAACAAAGATCAAGACAAAGAAGGGCATTAAATAATGGTAAAGGAATCAATGCAACAAGAAGAGCTAATGAGCTAACTATCCTAAATATATATGCACCCAAACAGGAGCACCCAGATTCATAAAGCAAGTTCTTAGAGACCTATGAAGACACTTAGACTCCCACAATAATAGTGGGAGACTTTAACACCTCACTGTCAATATTAGACAGGTCAATGAGACAGAACATTAACAAGGATATTCAGGACTTGAACTCAGCTCTGGACCAAGTCGACCTAATAGACCTAAAATCACTTGCATGTGTGCAAAAGAAAGCCACAGAATGTGTGTCAGCATTGTTTATAGTCATAGGAAATTTCAAACATGTGTACTTTGTAAATCATAGGACAATAATAAATTATTTGTGACATATTCCAATAATGGAAAACTCCACTGCAGTTTGAATGAATGACGGGAAACAAGATGCATCAAAACAAATAGAAATAAAAATGTATTGTGTTGGATAAAAGGCAAGTTACATCATCATTATATAAAGTGTTTGATGTTAATTTTGTACATTTTAATTTATATACACTACACACAGTATAAATTTTAATGTATGTATATACATATATAAATGTTAGTTTATATGTATGTAAATATATAATTTATTTTTGATTAATTATAATATTTAAGAATAAAGAATACAGCATATAAACATAATTTTCTATAATGTGTTATATATAGTACTTAAGTATAAAATTTAATTTAAATACAGTATGAACTTATATCTTTGAAGTTTATGCATTATGTGCATATGAATATGTAATAAAACTGTGAAATACATGTAGAACAGTAAGAAAAAAAGAAAACCCCATCGTCTCAGCCCAAAAATCCCTTAAGCAAATAAACAACTTCAGCAAAGTCCCAGGATACAAAATCAATGTGCAAAAATAACGAGCATTCCTATACAGCAATAATAGACAAATAGCCAAATCATAAGAGAACTTTCATTCACAATTGCTACAAAGAAAATAAAATACCTAGGAATACAACTTACAAGGGATGTGAAGGACCTCTTCAAGGAGAACTACAAACCACTGCTCAAGGAAATAAGAGAGGACACAAACAAATGGAAAAACACTCCGTGCTCACGGATAAGAAGAAACAATATCGTGAAAATGGCCATACTGCCCCAAGTAATTTCTAGATTCAATGCTATCCCCATCAAGCTACCATTGACTTTCTTCACAGAATTAGAAAAAAACACTTCAAATTTCACATGGAACCAAAAAAAGCCCATATAGCCAAGACAATCTTAAGCAAAAAGAACATAGCTGGAGGTGCCACGCTACCTGACTTCAAACTATACTACAAGGGTACAGTAACCAAAACAGCATGGCACTGGTACCAAAACAGATGTATAGACCAATGGAATGGAACAGAGCCCTCAGAAATAACACCACACATCCATAACCATCTGATTTTTGACAAACTTGACAAAAACAAGCAGTAGGGAAAGGATTCCCAACTGAATAAATGGTGTTGGGAAAACTTGCTAGCCATATGCAGAAAACTGAAACTGGACCCCTTCCTTAAACTTTGTACAAAAATTAACTCAAGATGGATTAAAGACTTAAACGTAAGACCTAAATCTATAAAAACTCTAGAAGAAAACCTAAGCAATACCATTCAGGACATAGGCTTGGGCAAAGACTTCATGACTAAAACACCAAAATAATGGCAACAAAAGCCAAAATTGACAAATGGGATCTAATTAAACTAAAGAGCTTCTGCACAGCAAAAGAAATGATCATCGGAGTGAACAGGCAACCTACAGAATGGGAGAAAATTTTTGCAATCTCTCCATCTGGCAAAGGGCTAGTATCCAGAATCTAGAAGGAACTTAAACAAATTTACAAGAAAAAAACAACCCCATCAAAAAGTGGGCAAAGAATACAAACAGACACTTCTCAAAAGAAGACATTTATGCAGCCAGCAAACACATGAGAAAAAGCTCATCATCACTGGTCATTAGAGAGATGCAAATCAAAACCACAACGAGATACCATCTCACGCCAGTTAGAATGGTGATCATTAAAAAGTCAGGAAACAACAGATGCTGGAGAGGATGTGGAGAAATAGGAATGCTTTTACACTGCTGGTGAAGGTGTAAATTAGTTCAACCATTGTGGAAGACAGTGTGGTGATTCCTCAAGGATCTAGGGCCAGAAATACCATTTGAAACAGCGATCCTATTACTGGGTGTATATCCGAAGGATTATATATCACTGTACTATAAAGACACATGCACATGCATGTTTATGGCAGCACTATTCACAATAGCAAAGACTTGGAACCAACCCAAATGTCCATCAGTGATAGACTGGAAAAAGAAAATGTGGCACATATACACCATGGAATACTATGCAGCCATAAAAAAGGATGAGTTCATGTCCTTTGCAGGGACATGGATGAAGCTGGAAATCATCATTCTCAGCAAACTAACACAGGGACAGAAAACCAAACACCGCATCTTCTCATTCATAAGTGGGAGTTGAACAATTTGAGAACACATGGACACAGGGAGGAGAACACCACACAATGGGGCCTGTTGTGGGGTGGGGAGCTAGGGGAGGGATAGAATTAGGAGAAATACCTAATGTAGGTGATGGGTTGATGGGTGCAGCAAACCACCATGGCACGTGTATACCTATGTAAGAAACCTGCACATTCTGCATATGTATCCCAGAACTTAAAGTATAATTAAAAAGAAAAGAAAAGAAAAATGCAACCTGTGTAAGTAGAGAAATTTCACAAAGTAATAGCTAAATGTGTACCACACCTGTGTTTTAGGGAGCTTGGTTGTTTTTAAAAATAATTTGGAATCAATACTTTAAACCCTGTTTTATTATTTACCATTATTTCTCACAATCAATATATCACATACATATATACTTGTTTATTTGCTTACTGTTATCTTTGCTTCACTGGGATATAAGTTCCATGAAATGAAGAACTTTGGACTTGTTCACTGCTAAATCTGCAGTACATAGAACAGTGCCAACATACAGAGGGATCTTAGAATATATTTGTTGAATATATGAATAAGTGAACAAGTAAATTTCACTTGGCATCTTTTTTTCTTTTTACTTATGTTTTGAGGATTTCTCCATGTTACTAAAGAGTAAAATACCTTTTTAAGGAAGAAATCAGCAGTGTCCCCACCCAAATCTCTTCTCAAATTGTAATCACCATAATCCACACATGTAGAGAAAGGAACCCAGTGGGAGGTGATTGGATCATGGTGATGGTTTGGTTTCCCTCATGCTGTTCTTGTGATAGTGAGTTCTCACGAGATCTGATGGTTTTATAAGGGGCTCTTCCCTGTTCGCTCCTCACTCTTCCCTCTCCTGCCACCTTGTGAAGAAGGAGGTGTTTGCTTCCACTTCTGCCGTGATTATAAGTTTCCTGAGGCCTCCCCAGGCATGTGAAACTGTGAGTCAATTAAACCTCTTTCCTCCATTAAAACAGCAACAACAACAAAATGCTCCAAACAACTGGGGAATGTTAGGGAAAATATTCCAAGAAAAAGAAGGGCCCAAGGTGATTACTGTATTTTCCTTTTAGAAGGATAATGGGAAGCCCATTGAAATTCTTTTCTGGTGAAGCTGCTTTTCACTTACAAATGACTTGACTGAAAACTCAAGTTTACAAAAAGAAAATGGCAGTTAATGTTAAGATGACTGCAAGTATAATTTGTAGAATCACTTGAGAAAAAAGTGAGTTTTTGATATGAGTTACTGAAATGTATCTCTGGATATTATTTGGGGCTCCTTGGAGTAACGGAGGGAAATGATGTAGAAATGAAACTATAGGGTTTGGCCATGAGGCTGCCTCACAGCACTTGCATCAATTACATTTGTTAATTTCATCCATCCTTTGACTTATATTCATTAATTAGTTCATTCATTTGTTTGCAAGTGTTTCAATGTGTCCTGAGAAGTATGACCATTGCAAAAACTACAATAACAAAAATAGAGTCATGAACTGTGTTTTCTTTTAATGGAAGTAAGTCATAACCATGTTTATTATAATAGGTCCCCTTGAGTTGCACTTAGTATTTAATATTTTTAAAGTCAAATAATTCTGTTGCCATGACCTTTTTTCCCCTCCAGATCACTAAGAAACCAGAAATGTGTAAATTAAATGTACCAGTATCCAAAGCTATAGTATTTATATTTTTTGAAAAGAGTAATATTATTTGTTAGAGATCTTGTTCAGTCATTTATAAATAGTCACCTTTGTAAAGCAAGAAATAACCTTGTTTAAAAAACCACTGACATTGTTGTTCTATTGTCACCTGCTGGTAATTGAAAATGTGTTTCTGCCAGTTCTACCTAAGATGGAATGTAATTCCTTCTAAGATCTTGATCTTAAATTGGTAGCAAGAAAGCCAAAAAGGAAAAGCAAGAAGTCTTTGCTTGTTCTTTGCATGAGTAATTTTGTACTGCCCTTTCTGATAATGTGAGTTATTATTCTCACCGACTCTTGGAAGGCAGCAGTAGGCTTCTATTTTTTTTTTTTTTGCAGCTCTGTTTTACTCAATTGATATGGAAGTGGGTCTCTGCCTGGCTTTGGAACACACATTTGTAATGTTTATTTTAAAATAAAATCCAGATTGCTTTGTTAGAACAAGCATCTATACACAGTAAATAGCTGAAGTCTTGCCACAGTCTCCTCAGCTTCGCTGCTCCTGAGAGACCACAAACTTGTCCTGGAACACGTGTAACCTAATAGCCCAGAGTATAACAATGATGACAGGGAATCAGTCTCAGTCTCAAAATATATGGATCTGGGATAATCTTAACTGTTACCAGCCTCGATTAGATAACTACCCAAATCTAATATTTCAGAATGATCACAGTCTGCCATGCTTATCTGTATTTCAAGGAATGCAAACAGAATTTTAATTACATTTGTAACACTGCCTGAGGTAATCATATCACAGAAAATACTGAAGAGCTCTTCTAAAATTCATATTTTTTTCCTGTTGGAGGAAATACAGAGGACAGCTGGAAGTAAGAGTAAAATTCTTTCTTAATCATCAGAGAATTTGAAAAATAAACAAACAAGTTGATTTGGGGGAGATGATATCTTCTCATCAACCAAGTACAAGGAGCAACTTAATCTTGGAGTTGGGATAAGTTTATGAGGTCACATAGGCAATTTTTTTCACTAGAGCTCCAACTCCATCTGTATTATTTTGAATAGAGGTCGCCCTGACTCTCACCACTTCTAGAGATTGGGAATTTACTATTTAGCAATGCAGTCTGGCCCATCCCATTTCTAAAGCACTCGAAATGTTAAGAGAGTTCCTTATATTGAGGCAAAAAAAATTAGCTTCCTCTGGAACTTCTTTGTATTGTTCTTTGTGCTGTCCTGTGGAATTAACCGAGTACATCTAATTAACTCCTGTTTCACATGACAGTCTTTCAAATATTTGATGATACCTACCACGACCAGTGTTTGGTCCAGTGGTGTTAATTTTCTTTCCTTTGATTTCCTGCACACGGCAGGGATGTAGGAATGGGGTTAACTTCTTTCTCCTTTTTCTTTTTAAATCACAACGGTGTCCTTTAAAAGGGCTACTCTTGCATTGCCTTTGTATAGGCTCTTAGCTAAATTAAGTACCATGCTTACTTTAGCCCTTCAATATATGTGATATTTTATATCAAACTGCATATGTATTTTGATGTTTAAAATTTCTGGTCATTAGGCATATAAGCATTTGGATTTTTAAACAAAGGATCATCTTGATGATACCATGTATGAAATTAGTACACTGATTACAGTGAAGTTTAAAAATTAGAACCTCATATGCCATAGTTTGTTGACTTATTTAAAATTAGTTCATGTGGCATACAGATGGTAGAAATACAAATCTGAAGCTGAACCATCATATGTTCAACTGCTTCAAGATATTGTGATAAATAAGAAGCAGCACTTAGCGAACTCAATCTATCAGTTAGTAGAGGGAAGACAGGTAGGTGGGTGTCAGACATGTAGTATGTTTCTCCCAAAGATGAAAATAAACTTATGGTGCATGTCTGGGAAGTTTTCCTGGTAAGCTAATTTGCTGAGACATTCTGACATCCACATGTTGTTGTAGATGACTATATGAATTAACTGAGCCTGCAGATGCTTCTCTGAAGCCAGAAACTCCGTGCTATGCACCTATGCAACATGAAGTGGGAGAGCAGTGGCATGAACTGGGAAATGTCAAAAGGCAACTTTTCAAGTTCTAGATCTTGATGGAGGCTGGACATTCAAGAGACTAACTGAATTATGGATTGCACTGTATGTAAACCGGATCTCACCTCGAAAATAAAGAAACCAAATCAAATAAATGTTATAGGGAACTTTCTGAAACCACACTACAATATCCAGATGTGGCTTTGTTTCTTTGCAAGTGAATCGTTGCAATGTGGTTTTTCAAATGCTGGTATCTAAAGACCAAATTCTCAAAACTTTAGGAACAAGGAAAGGAGGAAACTTTAATTTATCATGGACCTTTCACACATTCAGAGGATAAAACTTGATTCTCTGGCTGCAGTGGTGCATAAATCCCATAAAGCTAGTCAGCCATTGGTTAATATTCTAAAATCCCTAAGGCACCAGTTAGAGCAGGAGAAAGGAGTCCCATTTAACCGGGCATCTAAGATGCTTTACTGATAAAGCAGGACCAACAACTCTATCTGAGGCATTGCAGCATCGAGTTCCCCTGAAACTAATGGGATCATTGTACTTTATTAGCCTTTCTTACAAAGCGTCCGCTTAATGAAGCTTTGGTAGGAATTAACTTTTTCTTTCCTTTTGATGCCCAAAGAACTATCTAGTTAAGGTCACTCCACTTAAAAGCATTTTTTCTCGTTACTCAAATGAATCAACAAAATAGAAGTCTCAACTTCTTGCCTCAATAGGATGGTCCAGTCCCATATAGGAGCTCTGGATAAACAATGCATGAAGAGCACATAGAAAATAGCAGAACTTTGAGTTTCCTGAAGCAACTGTAACTACAGTCTCATAAAGACGAATGATTATGGAAAATGTTCAGTCAGATAAAGCTGGAAGCTCAAGGATGACAATTCTCTTTCATACAACATTGTACATAAGTCTATAATGTTCTCTTTTTAAGTGGTATTTAAAAATGGAGTAAAAGCCATATGAACATTTCATGTTTTTAAAGGTTTACCTCAATCAGAATTTTGGAATGCACGACGAAATATTAATTTAAAACCATGATAAGTTTGGTTAATTTTAATTAATTTAAAACCATTATGATTTGTAGCTAGATGTTTTATATGGACTCCACCTATATTTTGGAGCTAAAAAGCTAAGAAATTAAGAAATATCAAATATCAATCAAATATCAGTCATCAAATGTGCATGTAATTGTGCAAAATAAGAAAGAAATAGATGACAAGGTTCTTATTTCAAAGCTATTATAATCCGGGTAGGAGAATGAAATGAACACACATAGTCAACATCTAAATGATAATGAGATAGGCATACAGTTTAATGCTAGGGGGGCATAAAAGCTAAGAAGTGATGTGTCTGCATGGGCTACAGTTGTCATGGACCATGTAATGTAGATGAGGTTCTTCAGGACCTGGAGCATGGAAAATTGGAATTGATGGGGATGAGGAAAAAGAGCACTTTTCTAGATAGCTTTTTGGAATGGCAGTGATGGGGCGGGACTTGTTGATGCAGAAGAACAGGGGAGCTATTAATAGGTTAGAGAAGAAATGTGATGGAGGCCCTAAGTGCCTCCATCCAGTCCAATGTGAGAAGTAACAGACAACTTTGGGACATACTGAGCAAGGAGGAAATGGGATCGCGGTGGGTAGAGGAGGCTGGGTAGCACAGGGGAACCAGCCCGACTTATCCCTCAATCCCCAGAGTCCAGGTAAAGCTCAGTGTCTGCATCTCATGACCAGGATTCCACAGGACCAGCCACATAACACTTCCACATTGAGCAATGGGGAAAAAAAAATGCAGTTGCATTTGAAGAACTAGAAATCATTACTCACGTATAAGATGCTCGTGTTTTCATATGATGCTGGCAGTAGTGTTGACAGAAATAAAGGTTGCGAGGAGGTTGTTCAAAGCATTCATGTGTAAGCAGATGAGGACCAGGACTACGTTTATTAATGACTCAGGATGAAACTGAAGACTTAAATATAGAAATCGGAATTATTGGGTCCTGCTGTATTCTCACTTCTGATTTCCATCTAATGAGGTAAACATCTTTCCGGCTTTATTAGTCTCAAAATATACTTCAGGTCATAAACTTGTGACTTTTCATCAGTTGGTATGTTATGTAAATGCCATTTGTTATAATTTGCTCAATTATTGCCTAGCAAAATACCACACAACTAACACTCAACAAAATGCTAATTGATAACAACTGTGATTATGTCTAACAAAAATAAACATTCGAATAAAGTTCTTACCATTAAAATAAGCTCAAATACCCCCCTTAATAGTAGTAAGTTAATAACACTCTAATTTTTTTACATTTTCATTTGAGGGAGGAAAGTGAGAGATGTTTCAAATCTATGTTGCTCATCAGGCCTTGCATAGGAAGAGGGGAAGTACATTTTAAGGTTCACTTTTGCTTGATCAGCCAAGAGAATGGAGATGATAATGATAAAGCCTTATAAAAAGAAAGTGAATATTTTATCCGTAAAAGAAAACCAGCAAGACAACTTTTAAAAAATTCCATTAGGAAAGGAAGATAAGCAAAGTCTTGTTTCAAATCTATATAAACTGCAGTCAGGCTGATAGTTGGCAGCATAATTTGATGGCCTCTGTATATTTGCACACATACTGTTAGCAGCGAAAAAAAAATCAGGTGTGTATGTTTTCTCTTTATTTCAGAGAACTCTATGAGTTTAAGGCTGGAAAAGTCTATCACACGAGCTTGTGATAGCAATAAGAGATAAGAAGACAAGTAAAGGAAGGCCTTCCTGTAAAAAGTGCCTTGGAAATTTCTCATCACACCAAACTGATAAAAACTCAACATGCAGAGCACACTAAGAATACCAAGGTCTAAAATGAGATTCTATTTGCTCTGCAATAGAACAATATTGGGTAGAGTCAGTTTGTAACAAAGGATGAGGTGGAGTGAGTGAGCAGAATAACAGGGAAATACCCTTAGCGAAAAAAAGACACAGTGACAACAAATACCTCAGTGTCAGTGATGGGGCCCACTCCTAGAACAGTACTGAGATGCAAACCCGTTGGTGGGCCTCCTCTCTAAGCAGGACCCCAACGTTTCTATTCAAGAACCTTCTCAATTATCTGTTCAGCACTTCTTGGCACTTTTTCATATGCCAACTGTATGGGTCTCATCTTGTCCCCCTAAAAGATATGTTGAGGTTTGAACCCCAGTACCTGTGAATGTGACTTTATTTGGAAATAGAGACTTCGTTAAGCTGGGATCCTATTGGAGTGGTGCAGGCCTTTAATCCAATCTGACCGGGATTCTTATCAGAAGAGAAGAGACACAGGGAGAACGCCGTGTATCGATAAAGGCAGAGATTGATGTGGCTAGAAATCAAGCATTGCCAGGACGACAGGAGAAACGAAGAGAAAGGTATGAAACAGATTCTTCCCTAGAGACTTCATTCAGAGAGAGTGTGGCTGTGCCCACACCTTGATTTCATGTCTTCCAGCTTCCAGAACAGTGAGACAAGACATTTCTATTGTTTTTAGGCACCAGTTTGTAGTACTTTGTTATGGCAGCACAGCAAATGAATATACCAACCATGATTCATTATCAATAGTCTGGTGTAAAAAATCTTGTTTTCCACAATGAGACAGCAACCTCCATGAAGGCAGCGTCCATGTACTATACGCTTCTTCTCTGAAGCATCTAGTTCACTGTTACAATAGATACCAAGCCCTTCATTGTAACCACTAATGCCACGCAGTGTTCTGGAGTACAAAGTTAAGACTGCTGAACAGGTGGCAAATGGGTGCTAAAATCTGCTGGATGCTAATTGCTAAATGGATGAAGCCTCTGGAGTGGATTTGTCCTAAAGCAAATTGCTGTATATTTTACTTCGTAAGTGTTTTCTAATGATTTCTATGTTGCCTGCTTCCATAAAATATTTTACTTGAGTGACACAACTAACAAGCATAAAACAGGACAATTAAAACAAAATGGAAAATGTTGGGGGTAAAAAAGAAGGATCAGAAAAGATGTAGTTTTAGCAATGTGATAGTTACTACAATTGAGAGCTAACTGTACCTCTGAGCTTACTGGCAGCCAAGGAAAAAAGTTTTATGGTTGGTTTTGGATCAAAGGGAAAACATTTAACTTCACCTGAAAAGATGAATTTTCTATTTCTCATAAAACCTATAAAAATTTGTATGTGAAATCTTAAAGTAAATTTTTATGGAAACAATGTATAATCAAGAAACTAAATTGTTAGTTTCTTTGACAATTATTTGTCAGAAGACTTCGATGCATTTTGCAAATGGACATATTTTAAGTAACTCCTGAAAGGATACAGAGGATGTTTATGGATTTAGTCACTTATTCATCCCACAAAAATGTTTAAGTACCTAAAATGTGTGAGGTGTAAGGTGTTAAGACCTAGGTGCAATCCCTGTCCTCAACAAACTTTTTGATTGGTGAAAATACAATTCATAAGATAGAGATTGTAATGAAACATGGAATTTCAATAACCAAAAAAACGAACAAGGCATTGAGAAACACAGAACCTAGCTCAGGACATAACACTAGGATGTTATTTAAGGTAAGATTCGATGGGAGCTAAAATTACACAGTCCAGTTGCATTTTGTCCCAGTAGCTGGCAGGACTATTATAAATCCAGAGAAAAAAGCAGAGCTTAAAAATTTATGATCTGTCGGCCCAATCTCCAGTAGAGTGGCTTTTTTTTTGTTTGTTTTTGTTCACACAATCATATAATACTTTTTGGCACGTTTGAACATTAAAAATATTTTTGTGTTGTCAATTAACAACTTATGGTATAAATTTATGGGGTAGAAAGTGACATCATCATAATGGATGCAATGTGGAACCATTAAAGCAAGATAGTTGACATATCCACCAACTTCAATACTTATTGATTTTGTGGTGAGAACATTTGAAATTTACTCTCTTAGCAATTTTGAAGTGTACAATAGTCTATTATTAACTATATTCACCATGCTGTGCAATAGAACTCAAGGAAAAAGAATATACTCCTTGCATCTGAGATTTTGTGCCCTTTCATGATGTGCCCATCATCTCCTCATTCTTCCATCCCGCAGCCTCTGTAACCACCATTTTGCTCCCTGCTTCTATGAGTTTGATTATTTTAGATCCCACATATGAGTGCGAACATGTGTTATTTTTCTTTCTGTGCTTAATTTATTTCACTAGCATAGTGTTCTCCAGTTCCGTCTGCGTTGCCGTCAATTACAGATTGCCTTCATTTTTATGGCTGAGTAATATTCCCATGTGTGTATGTACCACATTTTCTTTATCCTTCATCTATTGATGGCCACTTAGGTTGAATCCATAACTTGGCTATTGTAAATACAGCTGCAATTAATTTTTTAAAATTACATTCCTGGCTTCTTTGGAAATAGGAAAATCTGAACCATATAGCAACAATTTGCTTCATGATTTGGTCATCTAGGTTTGGGAAAGCACTACCCTGGATGGTCTCCCACAATAACCAGTTGATTTGTGGTGTGTTTGTGGAGTGGGTTCACATAATTGATATGTTCTCTATGAGCTCCAAGTGTTAACACTCTTGTTTTCCAAAAGTAACTCATGTTTATAGATCAGAGACATTCAAGCTGCATGGTTATCATTCTGTTGCAAAAATGTAAGACTAGGCCTTTATTGTTACCTGAGTGTAATGCTAAGCTACTGTCAACCAAAGTGAGTTGAGGGGTACCTGAAAAATATGCATGCATTATTTTTCTCTCAAAAGAAGAGGATCAATCTATTCCAACAACTACTATGTTGGTGCAAAAGTAATTGCGGTTTTTGCCATTACTTTCAATGGCAAACCCGCAATTACTTTTGCACCAATCTTAATAAATGAACAAGTACTTCAAATTCCAGAGTTATGCAACACCTGGCATGGCAAGTCACATAAAGTGTAGTAATGACAAAAACCACCATTTACGGAGCATATATAGTGCATCCAGGCATTGCATTTCATGCTTTATCTACATTTTCTTATTTAATCTCCATAATAAACATATGTGGCCAAAGTTATTATTGTCACTCGACCAGCAAAGAACCTGGGGCTCAGGCAGAGATTTGGCAACTTGCCTGAGGTTGCCAAACTGGTAAACGGGCAAAGCTGGAATTCAATTCTAGGTCTGTTTGACACCAAAATCTGAGTTCTCAGTTACTGGACTATTCCATTTACGAAATCAAAGGTCTCAACACAAAACTATACTGCACACAAACAAACTATACACGTACATATGCATACACTCATCTACTGTTGATGCTTGAATAATGTGAGGCTTAGGGACACTGCTCCCCAACACAGTGAGAAACGCCAGTATAACTTTTGACTTCCCCATAAACTTAACTACTAATTGCCTAATATTGACCAGAAATCTTACCCATACCATAAAACAGTCGATTAACACACACATTGTATGTTATATGTATTACATTCTGTATTCCCATAAAAAGTAAGCTAGAGAAAAGAAAATGTTATTAAGCAAATTGTAAGGAATAGAAAATATATTTACCATTCATTAAGTGGAAGTGGATCATCGTAAAGTTCTTCATCCTCGTCATCTTCACGTTGAGTGGGGAGAGGAGGGGTGAGGGAAGGGGTTCATCTTGCTGTCTCAGGAGTGGCAGAGGTGGAAGAAAATCCATGTATAAGTGGACCTCTGCAGTTCAAACCCATATTGCTCAAGGGTAAACTGTATATACACAATACACATACACACACAATAGATATTCTGTGCCCAATATTTTAACAATTATGACAAACACATCTTGTCTGAAGTCTTTTTCAGAGCTGTGTTTGATGAGATATTGTGAAGTAAGTGGATTTACTGGATTCTAGCTACAAAGAGCTCGACAATCTACAGGACCATAATAATGGGAAAAGGTCAAACTGTTTAGAAGACAGTATTGAGAAAGCTGATTCATTGTATTGAGAATAATAAAAATACCTATAGAAATGCAGATTAAAATAATAATGATACAACACTTAACAGCTATTCTATTGGCAATATTAGAAAGCTGGAAAAAGCCAAGTGTTGGTAAGCATGTGGAAATACAGCAGCGGTTCTCAGCCTTATTTGCAAATTAGAATCACCCAGGGAACTTTAAATAATACTGCTGTGTCTAGTCTGCTCCCAGAAAGTCTGGCTTAATGAGCCTGGTTTATAGCCTAGGTGACTGGATTTTTAAAATCTCCCCAAGTGAGCCTAACATGCAGCCAGGCTTTAGCACCACCAAGATAGAAAAGCTGTCATGGTTACCAGTGCCCTTGTAGCCATTCTCGAGAACAACTGGCTGTACTTGAATTATATTTACGTATACCACATGATCCAACAATCTGGATCCTGAAGATACATCCCAGAGGAATTCTCACAATGATCCCGAAAATACATGTGTATACAAGGATGTTCATCCTATTGTTACTCACAGTAACAGGACTGCAGACAATCTGTTTGTCCATCAAGGGGGTGAATAAATGGCCAAGTGGACAATTTAGGCAGGAGGCTGGATACAAGAGCCTGGCATACAGGGGAGATGTCTGGGTATAAGTTAGAGGGTCACCAACATATAGATGACATTTAAAGTCACAAGACCTAATGAGATCACTTAGAATGTAGATGGGTAGATGAGGCAAAGGCCAAATCTTAGATATTCCTACATGTATGGATATGGTATAGAAAGAAGGAGCCAGCAGAGGAGATGAAGATGGAGTGGCTGGTGAAGAGGAGGAAGACAGGTGGAAATGCAGTGTCAGGAGAACCCTGACAATTGAGGAGTGGTCATCTCTGTCACCTGATGCTGAGAAGTCAAGCAAACTCTGACTCTGGTGAGAAATAGATTTTGGCGATCTTGATAAGAGCTGTTTCAGTTTCATGGTGGGGACAAAGGGCCAATTAAAATAGATTTTTGAAGAGAATGGGAGGTAGGGAAGAGAAAGGAGTGAGTGTAGTGAGTCCTTTTGGGGAATTTTGTATGAGCATAAAAGAAAAGTGGGATGATATCCCAAAATCTAGAGGAAGATGTGGGGCAGGGTGAGTGTTGCTTTAAAAGATGGCTAGTAGGAATATGTGGCTGACCGTCCTGGGGAAGGATCTAGTAAAGATGATTTGATTGATGTTGCAGGAGAAAAAGGAAGCAAGGTCATGGGGGAGGTGCAAGGAAGTGGATTCCAGGCACACATTTAGGGCAGGGGATGTGGCAGAAGATGCAAGTCTGTTGGTGGAATTGGGGATGAGAAATGTTTCTTTTTTTCCGTAAGTATGAAATACAGCCATCAGCCGAAAATGAGAGGTGTAGGAGATGTTGGAGATTGGATAAGAGAAGAAGTTGTGAAACAGTCACTTAATTTACAAGAGAACTGTTGTTGTTGGCTGGATCGTTCCTGTCATGACTGACGTCAGTTTAGATGCTATTTTCCTAAGAAATCTCTTAGCTGCCCTAATAGTCAGAACGTCCCCTATCCGAGCCCTTACACATCATGTTGTCATGGATGTTTATTTGCCTCTGTGTTCTTTCTTATCACTTCCTATGACAGAGTTTGGGTTTAGAGTTAGAAACCCAGTGCCTGGCACAGTGTTCTCCACATATATTTAATTGTTAAGTGAATTGTTGTGCATGTATGGAAAGAGTATGTGTCAACAGAGTGATACCTATTTTAAAGCATACAGGATTATTTTCAGTGAAGTCTGAAAGTGCCCTCTTGCGGATGCAAGTAAATCAAGGCTAAGTATTTAATATTCAACAATACTATCATCTTGATTCAAGATTTAAGTATCATTCCTCCTAGAATAATCCCACATATTGTTTTCAAATAATTGTAGCAATAATTGCATATAAACAGATATATACCTTTAAAATTCAGAGAGCTAGTATTGGGGAAATGACTCACAAAGATGCAATCTTCCCAGTCCAAATTTTGTAGGATAAAATCTCAGCAAAACCAATGCCTCTTAGCATTTTAAGTCAATGAGATCACATTTAGAGTGAAATGTGTTCAGAAATATATTACCTCGTCCTAAACCTCTATGGGCTCCATATACTCTTGATTTAGACTGCAATTTTTTCCAATAAGCTACATCTGGATTTGGAGGAATACATTTTCATTATATGTACCAGCTAATCCTTTAATAACTGAAACCAGTGTGGGTAGCTGACACTTAGATGCCCTCAAAATTACTTTGCTCAAATGTTGGCTGTAAAACTATGTAGCTCTATGCATGAGATATACAGGAAAAAATGTTTTTACAAACCTGGATCTGTCATAAACAGTATCTTCAGGTCCTACTCTCTTCACACCAGAGATAATTTTTTAGCTGTTGAAAAATATTCCAAATCACTTTCTAGGTAACGAAGATACAGTAAATTAAACATTTGTCGTTTGGGGCTTAGAATCATGTGATTATAGCTAAAAAGGCCTGACTTCTTTAAGTTAAAACATGGTTGTCTTCCCTTCCTTCCTCCCTTCCTCCTTCGGTCTCTCCCTGTCCACCTCCCTCCCTCTCTTCTTTCCTTCCTTTCTCTGTCCCTCCCTCTCTCCCTTTCTTGCTCCCTTTCCCTATCCTCTCTTCCTCTCTTTTCTTCCTTATTATCTTTATTTATTGTAATTATATATGTGTGTATATATCTATATCTATCTATATCTATATATCTATCTATATCTATATATCTATCTATATCTATATCTGTATCTATATATAGTTTTTTTTTTTCTTTTTTTTTTGAGATGGAGTCTCGCTCTGCCTCCCAGGCTGGAGTGCAGTGGTGTGATCTTGGCTCACTGCAACCTTCACCTCCCAGGTTAAAGCGATTCTCATGCCTCAGCTTCCCAAGTAGCTGGGATGACAGGCGTGCTGCACCACGTGTGGCTAATTTTTGTATTTTGGTAGAACTGTGTTGGCCAGGCTAGTCTCCAACTCCTGACCTCAAGTGATCCCTCCTCCTTGGCCTCCCAAAGAGTTGGGATTATAGGTGTGAGCCACCGCATCTGGCCTTATTATCTTTCTTTTAAACAACTATTTATCAAGGTTCTACTCTGCACCAGGAACTGGGGATATAAAAACAAACAATGACTTGATCGTTACATAGTCTATGCAAGTAACAAAATATCACATGTACCCCATAAATATGTAAAATATTATGTGTCAAAAAATTACAAAAAGAAATGAAAGACACTGCAGTGGGAGCGAAATTACATGAATGAATAAAACACTGAGTGATAAGCGCCAAAAGAGATAAGTAAACATTGTCTAAGAGAACAACGGGTTAAGGAATTCATGTTTTTGAGAATAAATGCCAAGAGCTTAGTGGCATGTCAGAAAAGTCTTTAAGGAGAGAGTCACATTTCAGTTAGACTAGTCGATAAGTAAACTAGATTACAAAAGTTGGTTTAAAGAATTTCAAGGAAAATTTTGATGGGATACAATTGTGTTGTTTATTTTCCAAATATGTGAAGTTTTTGAAGATATTTTATCATTATCAATTTCTAATTTAATTCTATTATGATTAGAGATCTTGAAATGTATTAAAACTTGCTTTACAGTCCAGCATATGGTCTATCTTGGTGAAAGTACATGTTCACCTGTAAATAAAGTGTAGCATGAAATTGTTGGATGTATTGTACTGTGAAAGTCAATTATGTCATTGTGGTTCATAGTGACTTTCAGATCTTCTGAATTTTTTTCTCAGTTGTCAATTACCTAGAGAGGTGGTGTTTAAAATCTCCCTCCATGACTGTTGATGTTTCTATTTGTTTGTTTAATTCTGTCAACTTTTACATCATATATTTTGAAGCTCTGTTATTGAACACATATACTTACGATTGTTTTCATTATGAATCATTTTGAAATGTCTTTTATCTGTTTTAAAATATCTCTCTTATCTTTGATAACAATCTTTGTCATGAAGTGTACTTTATCTCATATTAATATGTCCATGGCATCCTCTTCACAATGATTCCATAGTGTATGTTTTTCACCCTTTTACTATCAACCTGTTTCTGTCTTTATATTTAAAGCACTTTAGCTGCAAATGAAAGGATTGTATTCTTTTGTTATGGCTGAATAGTATTTCATTGTGTGTATATACCAAATTTTCTTTATCCACTCATTTGTTGTCAAACACCTAAATGGATTCCATATCTTGGCTATTTTGAACAGTGCCACAATAAACATGGGGTGCAGATGACTCTTCAACATATTGATGTCCTTTTTTTTTGGAAAAATTCCTAGTAGTGGAATTGCTGGATCGTATGGTAGTTCTATTTGCAGATTTTTGAGGAACCTCCATACTGTCATCCACAGTGGCTCTACTAGTTTACATTCCCAACAACAGCCTTTATTGTGCTGGGGGCACTTTGCTTCTATATCCAATGTATTAAGAGTTGTTATAAAGGAATATTAAATTTTGTCAAATGCTTTTTCTGCACCTATTGATATGATGATTTGGTTTTTGTCCTTCATTCTGTTGATGTAATGTATTATGTCTATTGACATGCCTGTGCTGAATCATTCTTGTATTCCTGGGATAAATCCCATTCAATCCTGGTATATTAACTTTTTGATTGCTGTTGAATTTGCTTTGCTAGTATTCATTGAGGATTTGTGTGTCTATGTTCATCAGGAATATTTGCTTATAGTTTCTTTTTGTGTTGTGTCCTTGTCCGGTTTTTGTATCAGTGTTACCCTGGCCCTGTAAAATGAGTTTGAAAAAATTCCCTTCACTTCAGTTTTTGGGATATTCTGAGAAGGATTGGTATTAATTCTTTTTTGAAGGTTTGATAGAATTCGGTAACGAAGCCATTGGTCCTGAATTTTCCTTTGTTGGGAGACATTTTATTAATGATTTAATCTAGTGACTTGTTATTAGTCTGGTTAGGTTTTATGTTTCTTTTGGAATCAATCTTACTGAGTTTTATTTCTCCAGAAATTCATACATTTTCTCTAGGTTTTTCAAAGTTATTGTTGTATAGTTGTTCATAATAGTCTCTAATAATCTTTTGTATTTCTGTGGTATCTGTTGTGACATCTGCTTTATTATTTCTCATTTTATTTATTTGGGCCTTTGTTTTTTCTTAGTCTAGCTAATTGTTCATCAATTTCGTTTATCTTTTCAAAAAATCAACTTTTTATTGATTTTTGTGTTTTACTAGACTCAATTTCATTTATTTCTGTTTTGATATTTATTGTTTCTTTTCTTCTAGTAATTTGGGATTTGGCATGTTCTTACTTTTCTAGTTTCTTAAGTTGCATTGTTATATTATTTATTTAAAATCTTTTTAGTTTTTTTGATATAGACATTTATTGCTGTAAACTTGCCTCTAGATACTGCTTTTCCTGTGTCCCATAGGCTTTGATATGTTGTGTTTCCATTTTTATTTCTTTCAAAAAATTTACATTTTATTCTTAATTTATTTCTTTATCCATTCATCATTCAGGAGCATGTTGTTTACTACATAATTTCTATATATTTGTATATTATTGAATATTCCTATTGTTATTGATTTCTAGTTTTATTCTGTTGTGATCAGGTAAGACCCTTGTTAGGATTCTGGTTTTTAAGAAGATGGTAAGAGGCTTGTTTTGTGTCCTTAACATATGGTCAGTCCTGGAGGATGTTACATGTGCTGTAAATTCCCCTTAAATCTAATAAAATTTCCTGTTTATATCTGTGTGTTCTGGTGTTGGGTGCATATATAATAGTTGTTATATTATCTTGCTGAATTAGTACATTTGTTATTATATGATGTCCTTCTTTGTCTCCTTTTATAGCTTTTGATTTGAATTCTGTTTTGTCTAATATAAGTATAGCTGTTCCTGCTCACTTTTGCTTTAGTTTGCATGGACTATCTTTTTCTATCCCTTCATGTTCAACCTACCTATGTGCGTCTTTACAGGTTAGGTGAGTTTATTTTGGCAGCGTATAGTTGGGTCCTCTTTTTTGAATCCATTCAGCCAGTCTATATCTTTTAAATGGGGAATTTAATTTACTTATATCTAGGGTTATTATTGACAGGTGAGGACTTACTCTTATCATATTGATTTTTTCTGGTTGTGTTATATATCTTTTGTTTCTTATTTTCTCTCTTGTTTATTTTTTTGTTGGTTGTTTTCTGTAGTGATAAAGTTTGATTCCTTTCTTTCTCCTTTGTGTCTCAGACTACCAGTGAGTTTTATAGTTTCATATGGTTTTGTGATGGTGGTTGTAGTCTTTTCATTTCCAGATGTAAGACTCACTTGGAGTTTTCTTGTAAGACCATTCTAGTGGTGATGAATTCTGTTAGTTTTTGTTTGTTGGAAAAAGATGATATTTCTCTTTCACTTCTGAAGAATAGCTTTGCTAGGTGTAATATACCTGGCTGGCAGTTTTTTTCTTTCAGTTCTTGAATAGGTCATCCCTTTCTCTCCTGGCCAGTAAGGTTTCCGCTGCTAAATCTGTTGTTAGTCTTATGAAGATTCCCTTCTATGTGACTTGACACTTTTCTCTTGCTGCTTTGAGAACCCTTTCTATGTCTTTGACTTTTGACAATTTGAATATAATGTGGTTGGTAGAAGATTTGCTTGGGTTGAATCTACCTGGGGTTCTTTGAGCTTCCTGGACCTGGATGTTCATCTCTCTCCCATGACTTGAAGTTTTCAGCTATTATTTTATTAAATATGTTTTCTGCATTTTTTCTTCTCTTCTCCTTCTGTAATGCCCATACAGCAAATATTTGCTTAATGGTGTCCCATAAATCCTGTAGATTCTCTTCATTTTCTTCTTTCTTTCTTTTCCTTTCTTTTTCTTCTTTCTTTTCCTTTCTTTTTCTCCTTCCTTCCGTCCTTTCTCTCTTTCTTTCTCTTTCCTTCTTTCTTTCTGCCTGTCTCTCTCTCATTCCCTTTCTCTCTCCCCCTTCCCTTCCCTCCCCTTCCCTTCCCTCCCCGTCCCTCCCCTTCCCTTCCCCTCCCTCCCCTTCCCTTTCCCCTTCCCTTCCCTTCCTTTTCCTGTATTACAAATCACCTGTCTTCAAATTCAGAAATTCTTTCTTTTGCTTGGTCTAGTCTGTTATCAAAGCTATCTATTATATATTTTTTATTTCATTCATTGACTCTTTCAGCTATATGATTTCTGTTAGGTTCTTTTAAATCATATTTATCTCCTTACTGAATTTCTCATTTAAATAGTGAATTATTTTCCTGATTTCATTTAATTGTCTATCTGTATTATCTTGTATTTCACCAAGTTTACTTAAGATTATTATTTTGAATTCTTTTTCTGGAATTTCACATATTTTCTTATGATTAGGGTCTGTTCTAGAGAATTGTGTTCCTTTGGAAGTGTCATGTTTTCTTGCTTTTGTATGCTTGATGCGTCTCTGTGATGATTTCTATACATCAGGTGGAAAAATCACCGCTTTCAATTTTATAAAGTAGATTTCCTAGGAAAAGATTTACTTGTATGAATAGATCTTGGATGT